>NC_141696.1:985152875-985510501 GCF_964263255.1 Lissotriton vulgaris | reverse complement strand
CCTTGTCCCCTTTTTACAACCCTGAGGTTTATCTACCTGGGAGAAATCAAGTTTATCAACGTTCTACATAGATCTAAGACGTAGTTCAGAAATAATAGCCTTTTCATCAGCTGTTGGTTCTTATGTGTTTTCATGTTTTAACATTACTTGACGGCCTGTCCAATAGCCCATGCTATTTCGGGGAAGGTTACATTGCCCCATTACTGTTCCCATTAGGTGTTGGTGACAGCTTTCAAGAAGAAGTCATAAACATGCCTCATTGCTCCTCTTCTTTTGCCTCCCTCCTATCATGTTCTTTAAATTTCATTTAATTGCTTACCTTCAATAAAGTTCCCCCTCTCCAAGCACCTTTCAAATTCCCTCCTGTCATCTGCTTCTGCCCTTGCTTGATGTCCTCCCATACTTTACCTTTTCCTCCCGTCCTCACTTGCAACACCAATGGATGTGTAGCCTGGTCACCTGGACTGAACCACAGCATTGCGGGAATTCCAAAATTGCATACAGGTCCCTTTGATGGCCTTCTTGATATTGCAAAGAACCCTGAAGCGTTGCTACATGCCACTCCAGCTGCATTTGCTACAATTTGAGGAAGAAACTAGGATCACGCTGCCATTTCAGATAGCGGTTGGGGTGGGTGAAACTCCGCAGAGCTACATAAAAGCTCTGTGAAATTCCAACTGGAAGAAAATTGCTGCTCACTCTCCAATTTAGCACCGGTAGCGCAAGCAGCGCTGAAAATTCAGCGCAAACGGTACAATGCGTTGCACAGGAGCCCACAGCCATTCGAGTTAATTTTGCTGTAGCTCTAGTAGAAAATTGACTTAAGTGGCAGCAGATCTACTTGAGAGACAGTCCTCTGACTGCAACCCGATCGCGACTGCCCGAGTACACCCACTTTGGAAAACCAAGCTAGTGGACGCCAAATCATGCTCGTGCTCACTTGCTCTCATTTTATAGAGTCTCGAGGGAGAAAAAGTCTGCCACTTGGCAATTGGCACAATATGGTCAGAAATAGGTATTAAAGAGCAACGCGAAGTGACCAAAATTCCTCCAATTCAGCAGGTGGAACAAAACATTCCATCCAAACCTAGAAAGTGGCTGCTAACTGAAGTCTTTGACAAGGGACACAGTGGAGACCGAGGCCCGGTCTTGGCAGTGGGTGAGACATTGTCACTAGTCATTGGCAGGCGGTACTGCGGGTACCGGTAGGCTGAGAGGCGGGCCAGTGCTGGAAGTCCATGGACAGCCACACGTCAAAGCATAGAAAGCAGGGTCGGTCTGTAAGGCAATCTGGCAGTGTCAGAAGGGTTGGTCTGACAGGTCAGTGCGAGGGCCAGTGTCATTGTCCAGTGGGTTGGTTTTTACTGTTGAATTCTCTGATATTACCACAAACATTGCCTGTAGCAAGTACAAATGCGTGCAGTCGTGGTTGTATGTGATTTCATAGAAAAAGGATTTCACAGAATACCATTACTGAGAAACCATTTAATTGAAACTGTTTAATGTAAATCTTCAGAATAAATGGCATTTACCTTTTCACAGAAACGAATCCATTTGGTCTAAATTTGCTTTTGAATGCTTATTTTTAAGTGCAAGTGCAAAGGTTGCAAGTCTTACTTTCAGAAACAGTTTTGTTGAAGATTTTATTTTAGTGCTTTACTTTAGGGACAATATTTCATTTTTATATTTTTTACTTTGTCTAACGATTACTTCAAATGCTTTTAATTTGCTGACCTATCACCACCCGTAAACATAGTCCATCGCTGACCCATCACAACCTTTAAACCCCATCAATCCCCACCTCCTAAAACCTGTCACCCCACCTAAACTGCACTCCTCCCTGTAGCCTAAAAGCCCTTCTACCCCAATTATTCACCATACCTGAACCATAAAATCACTCACTAGCCCTAACTCCACCCATTCCTGAATCCTAACAAACCTATTCTATGCCTAAACGCCACCCACTCTATAATCCTTAAAACACTGCAACACACCCAAAGTCCGCCCATTTCTGAACCCTAAAAAACCCTCACCACCCTTAAACGCAAGCCAGCTATGGCCCATAAGAATGCCTCATCACCCTAAACTACTCATCCCCGAAACCTAAAAGTCCCTTTTTACATTTAAATTCTACCCATATCTGAAACTTTGAAACCCTTCACCAACCTAAACTCCACCCCATCCTGAATCCTAAAACTCTTCACCACCTCAGCCACTTCCCATAATTGAACTTTTAAAACCCTCACCAACTCTAAACACTGCCCATCCATGAACCCTCAAACGCCTCAATACCCATCTCTGAAACCTAAAAACACCTCACACAACTAAACACCACTCATCCCTGAACCCTCAAACCTTCTCAACACCCCTACACTCCACTGATCTCTAAACCCTAAAAACCTCTTACTATACCCAAATACTTATTATTCCTGACCCCTAAAAACCCTCATCACCTTAAACATTACCCATCCCTGAATCCAAACACCTCCCAATAGCCCTAAACTCCACCTAAGTGAACTGCAATTTTGTATTTTTACTTAAAATTATATTTCTTTTAAAATGTTTCCTTTAATTTTAGATTTTTTGGTATTTCCTTAAAATTGTCCTTCCTTAAAATAGTTTATCCATGATTTGGTTTCCTCCAATTTGGCTTCTCAGTTTTCGTTTTCCATTAATTCACACACATAATGTAATTGTCCACATCTTGCAAAAAAACACATAAACAATGTGTCTTTACAAGTTCAAAACTGGTCTGATTTGAAAACATGGGCCGCATTTTTTAGCTATCTAATTTACTAATAGGGGTCACTTTTATTTTGGTGCCCGGGCCTATTTTGGGTCACCAAGGGAGCATTGAATTGTGGCACCTAGCTGAGAGCAGCATTACTACTCCATGCCTGGGTCAGCATTGATGAGGCATGAGAGCTTCCCCTGCCCTACTGGGAAGGGGTTGCGGTAGTCAAGGCGGGCAGCTTTGGGGCCTTCCATAGCAGATCGAGGAGTGATGGCACGGGCCCTAATGCCGGAAAGAGTTTAGAGGCTGCAAAGCTCTGCTGGCCATTCTTTGTACCATAATTAAAGACCTGGAAGTATGTGGGTGTTAGACTTGGCATCTTTTGGCATGTTCCCCCGAGTTTTTTGCTTTCTGACCTCCCAGTTTTGACTCTGTTTTTGCTGGCGTAGTGTTTCTGCACACTTTTCTCACTGCTGAAAGTGTTATGCATTGGTGTTTCCATGATTGGCCTGTTTGATTTATGTGTCAGTCCCTTGTGACGTGCCCTGAGTGTGCCTGGGTCTGTGCATCAAACGCTGTTAGTGGGATGCAGTACTGGATTGTGCCACCCACACAAACAGCCCGTAAATGTAACTCGGGCCTGCCATTGCAGAGTCTGTGTGCAGTCCGGGACTGCCATGTCGACTTGGCAAGTGCATCCACTTGACAGTCCCTCTAAACCTTCCCTTTTCAACATGTTAGTCACCCCTAAGGTAGGCCCAAGGTACCCCTGTGGGCAGGGTGCATTGTATGTGAAAGTTAGGACATGCCCTGGTGTGTGTGGCATATACTGATTGTGAATTACAGCCAATTTTGTTTTTCACTATTGCAAGGCTGCCTGTTCCCATAGGCCAGAATGGGCAGTTTGATTATAACATCTTATAATCCGAACTGACCCAGGGAACAAGTAGAAAAATTAGTTTAGTATGCCTGAACTCAGAATGTTAAAATACATCTTTTAATGAGGATGATTTTTACATTCTGTGTTTGAAAATACCACTTTTAGAAAGTAGGTATTTTCTTGCCTAACCATCCAGTATGTCTCTGCTAGGTTTGTGTGTTCCATGTCTGGTTTGTTAGTGACAGGGGGCTGGAGAGGGCCTTGGCTCCAGCAGTCTGATGGGTCCGCGCTGGGCTGAATAGGACCTGCATTGAATACAGAGTAGGGGGAGGAGATTTCCTTTCATTTCCCTGAGCCTTCATAGAATAGAGAGTAGGGGGAGGATTTTTCCTTTCAGCTACCTGGGCCAGGTCTGCTTTCAACAATGCTGTCTCCACCTCCTGCCAGGAAGCTGCACAAGGGAGGACAAAACTGGTTTGGGCTGGGTACAGACACTCTCTGCCTTCGGAGAACAAAGAATTTGGTGGTATAAATATTGGGACCCAAACCCCAGAACTTTAGAACTCGTTTAAACTAAGAAGACTGCCAAGAAGAAGAGTTGGGGAAGCTGTGAGGAGGAACTACCACTTTGCTGTGTGCTTTGCTGTGTTGGCCTACAGTGGCTGCTTCTGCATTAGGCAGTGAAAGGTACTGAACTGAACTTTCCGCAATCTACTTTTGTGAGTTTCTCCAAGGGATTGAGGTAGAGCTTGCCCCCTGTTCAAGAAGTGTCAGGAACAGCAAAGACTTCAAGTTCTTCTGCCCTCAGCAGCGGGGATTGTGTGTTTTGTGCTGCAACAGAAGAAAAAGCAACCCTAAAACGTCTACGACACCGCTGCAGACTCTGTGTCCTGAAGGCACAGCAGAGGGCACCACCGCACCATGACCCTGATCACACCGACGACGCCTGCTGACGCTCCCACCGAACTGCTGCTGGCACCGCCACCTGTGGGCACCGCAACCTGTGGGCACCGCACTCCACACCGCCTCGCTTCATGACGATGCCTTAGTACCCCAACAACGCCACTCCATGCCGGAATCGACGCCCCTGCTTGCACCGTGGTTCGAGGGCACCGCTCGTGAAGTTACACGACACACCGTCTTCATCCGAACTGCAGCTTTGGCCTACCGACGCGGGTGCTATCGACTTCAGTTCGTCAGTCGACGACAACGCTTCTGCAACGACGACGCACCTGCTTGCACCGCGACCTGCCAGCACCATGACGAGCACTGCATACACTTCGCACCGCGACCCTGGTCTCACCGACAACGCTATCTGACGCCGCCACCGAGCCGCTGCCCGCACCGTGACCTAAGGGCACCGCATGCCGCACTGCTGCACTTCACACCGCAGGACCCAACGCCTGCCGATGCCAGTGCTCCTGACGTCAACAAAGAGGAGTTTGATCTGCTACACTTGTGACTTCAAGGGCCCGATGACTCCTGCACCAATGCCTGCGGGCGCCGTTCTTTCGGAAGCTCAACGAGAGGTCGCCGACGACCTGCATTTCTAAAAGGTCCTGTTTGTGGGTCTTCCCGACACAGTAGCTGGCCCGAGACGCCGCGGTCAGCCAGAAATGTTTGGATTTGTTTCCTCACGATGCCGATCTATCGACATCAAGGAACTGTGTTTCAAGGTTATTTTGATAACCGAAGACTTTTAAGTACTGTATTGTGGATTTTTATCGTTTTTGGTCTTGTCTTAAGTATATCAAAATATTGGATATTTTTCTACACTGGTTTGGTGTCGTTTTGTAGTGCTTACACAGTATTACTGTTGTTTATGTGCAAATGCTTTACACACTGCCTCCAAGATAAGCCTGATTGCTCGTGCCAAGCTACCAAGGGGGTGAGCATGGGTTAACTCCATTATCCTGACTAAAAAGAAGGGTCCCTATTTGGACAAAGGTGCACGTCCTTGCACACTAGCGACCCCCATTTCTAACAGTTGGGCCTTGTAAGTAACATCTCTCTGAGGACTGCAAGCTTTCTGAGAGCAGCAATTGGGACCTGTGGTAGTGGATGGGGCCTTTGAGCGGCAGTTCTCTAGCATTGGTGTCAGAGTCTGGTAAGGGCCCATAGAAGGTGAACAGGACAGTGACCTCCTGAGCCTACCACAGAGCAGAGCCTACATGACTGGTGCAATCAAAGCACCAATCTCCTGCACATTTAGGGGCATATTTATCAAGATTTTGTGCTGTCCTTGTGCCGTTCAAGGGGACGCAAGGGTGACGCAAAACCTTAATGAGATTTATCAAGCTACACAAGTAGTGGATTGAAAAATTTAGAGTAACGCAGGGCAGCACTAATTGCTGCCCTGCTTTACTCTGCAGCAGGGAGGCATGCCATAGGTGGAGTGTGGGTGTTGCCATGCATTCTGACTCATTCCCAGACTTACCAACATCGGTAGACCTGGGAATGCATCAGAATTGTGTGCCTTGCCACCAGAGGCGCAACAAGGAGAAATATCTTTAGTTCTCTTCATTGTTTCCTTTTCTAAGTGTGCTGCATTCTACAGCACAATTAGAAAGAGGAAAATGCATATGAGGATCGCGTTGTGCTTGAAGGGGCCCCTTCTTGCACAAAAACAATCCTGCCTTCAACGCAGGCACCCTTGCAACATGACGCAAGGGTGCCTGCATTGACACTAGGCAGCCAAAAGTGCACAAACACTTGTAAAGGACAGGAATGTGCATAAAATGGTAAATTGAGTGCATTCAAGCCCTTTCATGCAGCGCAGCAAAGGGCTGGTACTGCTGTGAACCTGGCTATGAGGCATTAGGAACAACACCAGGAGACCAAGCTGAAGATAAAAAGAGTAACCCCCTCTGAGAGGAATCTGCATTTTCCAAGTAATAACGATGGAAACTCTTAATTGTATTAAGGATACGGGGGCGAACATTATGCTTCACTTCCCTTCTTTATTACTCACAGAAGCCAGGGAAGAAAAGCGATATTATTGAACAAACACATGAAAAAACTATGCAATATCATGATGCCATGGGAAAAAACTACAAAATTACAAAATAAAGGTTCTCAAATGTTATATAGAGAAGGCATTGTCTTAGTCCTTCCTGTTTCTTGGTGCAACAAAAGTCTATTAAAGTTGTAACAGGAGTGGAAATGAACCAAAGTACGCAAACACTCAAGTTTACTTGGAAAATCCAGACTTAATGGCAGGACTGAAGGCTTCATATTATGCTATTTCACAGAAGATTAATTACTAGAAATTAAACATGGCAAATAGGTTTATGATAAAAGGTTTTGAAGGTAGAAGATAAAGAGCAAACAGCCGCTCAAAACATATCCTTTATTCTGGCACCCACATAAGCTTTAGATTTCCTATTACCTCTAATGGAATGAGCACCAAAGTGAGAAATATCAATACCAGCTTGCGATATAATCCATTTGTCCCATCGAGCTAAGGTGGCAGAAGAAAAAGGGGCATGAGGTTTAACATAAGAAATTAGTATGCAAGACACTGCAGGGCATCTTAACACTGCTGTTCTGTCTTCATATTCCTTTAAACAGCGAACTACACATAATTGTGGATGTAACAGGAAAGAGAGATACTCCATCAAAAACGAGAGGGTCTTTTCTCTTCTAAAGATAGAGAAAAAGACTACAGTAGGAGTATCCTGCCTACCCGAAAGATCTAAAGCTCTTACATCTGAGACTCTTACAAGAAATTAAACATAACAACATTGTTAATTTTGCGTATAGTTTTTTGAGCAACAATGAAACATTATCTGAACATTTTTGAAGAAATTGTAATATAATATTCACATCCCAAAGAAAAGAATATTTGGAAAAAGAAGGAATGCTCATCCTAATTCTACAAAGTAATCTAAAAATTATACAATGTTCTCCGGCAGGTTTGTTATTTGTGAATTCATGGTTCAAAGAAATTGTGATCTGTGACTGTTGAAAGTCCTGTAACATTTCCCTGAAAAGGCTAATGAATTCAAAAAATGTGCTATTGTGGTAATATCTGAAGAAATGGTATGGGAATTTGATTCCAGACACCAGTGATTCCAAGCTGTCCAAGCCTTATAGACTTTATTTGTTCCTGGTGTCCATGCAGAATTGATTAAGTTGACAGAGTCCTGTGAATTGCCTCCTGCAAAGAAATTATGCCTGATATTTTCAATGCCATTGAATGCAGATGGCCTGATAAAACAAGATTGGGAGGTTGTTTGAGATAATTGAGGAGGAGATAACTGACATCTGTGAACAGATGAGGAAAGTCTACTGACATCTGAAGAAGATCCGGGAACCATATCTAGGAAGCCAGAACAGGAGTATTATTACTAAAGATATTTGTTCTCTTCTGTTTTTGTTCAGGACAAAAGAAAAAAAAGCATAAGGGAGACCTGTGTTCCAATTTTGAAGAAAAGCATCCGTTGCAGTGGCCAACAGATCCGGTCTGCAACTGAAGAAGTGAGGAAGGTGGTTGTTGTCTCATGATAAAAACAGATCGATGAATAAAGTACCCCAAATGGTGATAATTTTATTCTGTAATTTTGCTTAGATTACCTGGTGGATACTCTGCCCTGACAGAGATCTGGTGAGACAGGCAAAATTCCAGAATTGCTTGGGTGAAGTGGCTAGAATATTTTATCAAGCACCTCCCAGATAATCTATATATTTGACTGCAGTGAAAGTGTCCATTCAAAGATGGACTGAACATTTTAGGTGATTTTTTGTAAACATTTGGACAGCACAGGAACCTTCCTGAAGCTCAAAACTATTTATATGTAGAACCAACTCCTTTGCTGACCACTTTCCTCCGGTTGAGTATTCTCGGCAACAACCTCCCCAACCAGATGTACTTGCATCTGATTCTAAGAGACGGTCTGGTATGGAGTTGAAAATAGTTCTTCCAATTCTAACATTTAAAGGATCTAGCCAATAAAGATCCTCTTCTTTCATTTCAAAATCCAAAGGATTAGGTAAAAATAACTTAACCCTTTGTTTATTTGGTTTTCGTTTAGCCTTTTCATCACTCTGTAATGGAGCAGTCATGGAAATACCGCTTGAATTGATATGGAAAGTAGCTCTACAATTCTGGCTGGATGTAGAAGGGAGATTTGAGATGGAGGTAGAAAATGTGAGAGTTCTTTTCTTATTTTCAGAACTTTTGAATCTGGAAAGTGAAGTGTGCAAGATATGGTATTCACTGTGAAGCCTAGGAATTCTAATGATTGGACAAGTTTCAGAATGGATTTTCCTTCATTGATGACAATTCCTAAACTTTCTAGAAGGGAAATTGTTGTTTGTAGATGACTCAATGCTTCCATTTCCTCCTGAGATATGATCAAGATACTGTCCATATTAATTATAGTTCATATTCCCAGGGATCTTAAATTGGACATGACTGGTTCTGGCGAGAACTAAATTGTGTATTTTGGTCCTGATGTGAACCCCGGAAATATGTGAGTTCGAAACGCGTAGACCCCTATTTTTCACTAAACAATTGTTTTTGTAAAATTTATATGGTCGTGTTGTGCACATGTAGCAAATTGTTTTCTAAAATTGTGAATATTTTATGAGGAAACTGGGTGCACAACCAATCAGGATATCAACCACTGCTTTCTTTGGTTTCTCCATATGGGCCTATTAGCTTTAGATTAAATCCAGGGGCCCAAGGTGCGGACATATTGTTGTGTGTAGGCTGATAGTTTTGGGTGAATGAGGACTGTGGTATGAATGAATCAGTGTGACTGGGAGTGAAATGATTGCGTGACTTTGTTGGAAAATTATCCTTTCTTCTTCTTTTTTCTGCATTTTTGTCGTGGTCATTTAAAAAAAAGTTGTTTTTTATGAAAACACAGGTGCTATTGAAGTAAAAGCTATTGAGTAGCATATGATTGTATTGATTGATTTATCTTGCGCCAGGTAATTAAGATTTAGAAACGTTTATCAGTACTGGCATTTGGTTTGTTTTCATGGTTAAAAGGGCTCAGTCTTACTGATTAAGTACCACACCCTGCAAAAAGAAAGGCATTGTGGGAGCCAGTTACGTTTTTCTTTGATGATAGTGCCAGACGTTCTATGGCTCTCTCTCCTCTGCAGCAGGAAGTTCCTAAACCTCCATGATTTCATCCTGTTTGTTCCATATGCTTTTTACTTCTAATATTCTCGTGCATGTTTCAAAGTATATATTTCATAGTACTGTTTTAATTCTTGATGGTATACTGTTTTCCTTTTTATAATTCATTAGCCATACTTATAACTACTGCCCAATTTCAGTTGTGATCCCTATTTTCCCCCTGCCCTCCTCTTTCCCCTTTTCTTTATACTTTTTAACTGATATTACGACTATTGTTGTTTTTGCCATTATTGCATATTTCACTTGTATCAGTATCTAAGCTTCTGTATCATCTTCACTGACCTATTGTGCTTCCTTTGTTTACAATTCCTTTAATAAAAATGTTCTGAACTTTAAGAGCCACACCCTGTATTGCTATATAGGTGTTGGGGCTTGCAGCAGCGTCCTTGACTTCTTCCCCCCACCCCTTGAAAGGACTTGGATTGCTGGGGCACAGTGGCTTCTGGGAACTGTTAAAGCATAAAGAAAAAGAAAAGAACAACTGTCAAAAGAAGTTTATGCACATTATTTTGGCTACGATATCAGGCCATATATGAATAATAATACTTATCTCTGCGGTCTTCTCCGTCTTTGGGGATCTACTTTCTTCTGTTATTTGTTTTGTGTTCCTGATAATAAGAAGTATATTTATGTTATTGTCCAGAAGAAAGGTAGCACAAGGCTAACCCAAGGAGAAATGTGTTGTCCGATTCTAGATTTCTTTTGTGAATAGTCAGTTCTAGATTCAGTGAGTGTTTTACACCCTTTCTTTTTAGGTTTCGACCTGGCTGTAGCACCGCAGGTGCTACGCCCAGGGCGAAAGCTTTGGTTTACACTATGGGGAACTTGAACACTCCCCTTCTTCCATTGGCTAGCTCCATAAATGGAGGCTAGCCATTGGGAGACAGAGGCTGTCAATCACGCTTTCTGGTGAAAACGCGATTCGGGGGCGTTTCCGTGTCTTTTTTTAAGTCACGCCCTCTCCTCTTCCCATTGGCTGGAATTTTACCTTCCAGCCAATGGGAAGGGGAGAGCACGAAAAACACGCCCCCGAATCTGCCGGCCTGGGACACCCCCGTGACGTCATTTCCCGGGCCGCGCTGTGATTGGCTGCAGGCCCGGGACCTGACTTGTTGCCGTCTGGAGCTTATCTGCGTTCCGAGAGGGGAAAAAACGACAACAGGAGGATTTGTAGTTGGCTAGGCTTGTTTATTTATTATTGGCTGTCAGCTGTATGTGCGCGCATGTTTAACCTGTGACCCGCTGCCTCAAACTGTCGGGTCTAGAACGCCGCCTCGCGCCCTGGTCGTAAGCATGGTTGTGATAGTTGTCATCACGGAGCCACACCACTCCCGGCACCCACAGCTGCTCACCTCGCCTCTCCTCCTCCCCGGGCCGTGGCACTACTCACCGCTCCTCCACACTCTGTCTCCTCTGCAGCTTGTTAGCTGCAATGGCTTGACTGGCAGAGCTGGCGAGGAATACCGAAATATGAGAGAGGGGCCACTGGAAAACAGTTCCCTGAAATCGCAGCTAAATCCTGAGGGGTCACAGGTAGGGTTATTCCTTGGCACGTTGTTGCGCGATATTGAACTGGGACTGCTGACCAGAACAGCTTCTCCTTTTCCATATCGTGATGTCACCACAACACTTCCGGAGCACAACCGGAAGCAAGGGCTTGTGAAGCAGTGTAAAACCGTTCTTTGGCAGTTCAGGGGACCGTAGAGACCATATTTAGGACGACGTCACTAACAGAGATACTTCGGCGGCAAAGGGCTACGACGTTGCCAAACGTATGAAATAGTGTGCGGTTTTAATGTGACATCACACAGCAACTCCTTGGCAAAGGGAACGAGTGGGCGGAGCGTGACATAACAAAAAAGTACAGTTTCAGAAACCAATGGAAGGAGTCGGAAGGACTCGTGCGGGGCGGAGGTGTTGTGACGTCACGGGGAAGGGCTGCGAGGCCGGCAGGGCTGGACTGGGAAATAACTGAGGCGGGTGGCCGGCCAGCCGCAGCCGCGAAGAAGAGGCGCTGGCTGTAGGGCTCCGACCGCCTGCCCAGATGCACCGCGCCGCGGCCGCTGCAGCCAGGTGGGGGACCGCCGCTGCCAGCATCGTCGGTAGGTCGCCGGCCCCCGGGCGTCTCCCCCACCACCTCGTCGGCAGCAGCCTACGAAAATGCTGTTTTGGCACACGCAGCCTGAACACTACAATCAGCACCCGAGCGGCAGCTACCTGCGGTAAGTGCTGCCTGGGTGTGACCCCTCCTGAGCCCCAGCTTCCGGTACCAGTAGGTCGTACACTGTCCCTCTACGCTAGACGTCGCCCTCAAAGTGAAGTGGCGTCCACTGGCACTCACCCTCAGTTTCAGTGACCCATGTCTCGACCCACATTATGTACAGTTCTCATGATACCCTCGCTGGCCAGTCTCCCCACCGCCCTCGGGTGCCTGTTAGCCCACCCACCGTTTACTTTCCACCCACTTCCTCAATCTGTATGTTCCCTTGATCCTCACAGTTGCACGTGCACCCCCACAACGTGTAAAGCCATTGCCTGCTGTCTATACTGATCTGGAAATCTAGCCTTTCATAACACCCCCACATTGAGCCTCTATCGCAGTGTGGTGTTGTGTAACTCTGACCCATCTGCTTTCCCCATTTTAGATTGCCTTAATCACCCGTCCCTTGAGCAATCTCCCAATGCAGACCGAAGGGCACCTTAAGGCCCTCGACATGGACTTAATGACGCCAGCTTCCAGAGGCGAAACGCACAATGGTGTCCCCTCCCCCGAGTGATATGCGGGCCCCTCAAGTCTTCCACATTAATTGGTCTGGGGCTGAATGGCCCGCCTGGAATAGTCGTTTTGTCCAAGACGGGTTGGGGACTCTCTTGAGCCACAAGCTGGTCTGTGTTACTCCCGTCTGAGTCCTCACAATGACCTCTTACCTCCTTAGGTAAATATTAACACTGTGGATGTGCTCCGCACCCGCCCCATGACCACACCCACGGTACCCTCTGTAGCATTTATGGTAGATAAGCCCCCTCCAGTCAAGCACGGGCCGACAGTGCACAAGCAACCCTCTGAGAAGCCAGTCTTCTGTGATCTAGCCTTGGTACAAAAAAACGCACTTTGCCCTCTTTTACCCAGGGTGCTTAATCCGACCCATTGCTCCCAAACTATTGTAATACCGGCAGTGCTTAAAGTGGGTATGTTCTGTCAAATGGTGATTAAGTACCCCTACGTCTTCACTTTGAAATGGGGGCTACAACCACTCCCCGACACTTGTGCAACCTTTTATTGTAATTGTATTTGTATAGCGCTTACTATCCCTGACAAGGGGTTATCGAGTGAGTACGTGCAGGGGTGTAACACACAGGCTCATGCGGTGCTGGGGCTCCTCAACTACCCAGGGGACCCTCGTTCAGCCCCAAGACCACTGAAAATCTGTGAGATACGACAGACTAAGGAGGCCATCTTCACATTGTCAGGTGGGTCCCATCATTTAACGCCACTGATTTCATGCACTTCTACGATTCCATTTCAGCACTGAAACCCGATTATCAGTGACATGTTCCCTTTTGGATTTAGTGACATTCCTGCAGAAGGAGAACGTAGTGTTTGTTGATCCTTTTTCTGAAAGTGTTCTTGATATGAAAATCTGTCTGTGCAAGGTTTGCTCCCCCCCCCCCCCCAGTTCTTACTGTGTGCCTTTCTCCATTTAATCAAGCTTTGTGTACTTGCTGTGTAACCAAATACCCTTTCCCACGCGCACCCATTTCACATTGCTTGGATGCAATGGTACCTTTGTGCTGTGCAAGTATCAAGTCGTGATTATTGCAAATAACATTTCCCCACTTCTGAGACATAACCTGCACTTTCTGTGACGAGAGTACCAGCACAATATAAGGTCTGTATATGAGGCATTAAGGACAATTTAGGACAGATAAGGGAAAATGCTGTTCAGGTGGAAGAGGGAAGCCAGGTAATGGAAGGGGATATGTGGAGGATTGAGGGAGGGCATGGTCACAGATAGCAAGGTGAAAACAGGATAGGTCCAATTGTTAGTAAGAGAAATACAAATTGGATTAGTTTGCTCCTGGTCCAGTAGGCTACACGGAGAGATGATGAGAGAATAACCTAAATAGCGAGACAAGGGATTTGTCTTAAGGCGCTGGTTAGTTCAGGTACGTCAAGAAGAAGTTTCATGGTTCTTTCCATGCTAAATTTTATTGTTGTTCCAGTGTGATTGAATACTTTTCATCTGTCTCCCTCTTGGTCCACCTAATTAATCATACATATTTCAAGAAGGGTGATCGTGAAGAACCTCGCTGTTAAAGCCCATCTCCCATATTGAGTCCTCTGACTATTTTCTTGGCAGTTATTTTTTATAGGAATAGAACTTGGACAAATGAACACAATATTCTTAGTTCTTGTATGTTCCTTGCCTGTTCTTCTATATTTGAAAACACCAACGATCTCATCCGCTGTCTACACATGAGGGATCCCGAGTGTGTGCGTGTGTGACTGCTCCAGTGTGTGTGTATGTGACTGCTCCAGTGTGTGTGTGTGTGTATGTGACTGCTCCAGAGTGTGTGTGTGTATATGTGACTGCTCCAGAATGTGTGTGTGTGTTTGTGACTGCTCCAGTGTGTGTGTATCCGACTGCTCCAGTGTGTGTGTGTGTATGGGACTGCTCCAGTGTGTGTGTGTGTATGTGACTGCTCCAGTGTGTGTGTGTGTGTGTGTATGTGACTGCTCCAGTGTGTGTGTGTGTGTATGTGACTGCTCCAGAGTGTGTGTGTGTATATGTGACTGCTCCAGAATGTGTGTGTGTGTTTGTGACTGCTCCAGTGTGTGTGTATGCGACTGCTCCAGTGTGTGTGTGTGTATGCGACTGCTCCAGTGTGTGTGTGTGTATGTGACTGCTCCAGTGTGTGTGTGTGTGTGTGTGTGACTGCTCCAGTGGGTGTGTGTATGTGACTGCTCTGTTTGTGTGTGTGGGGGGGGCTCTGGGTGTGGGGGGGCTCTGGGTGTGGGGGGCTCTGGGTGTGGGGGGGCTCTGGGTGTGGCTGGCTCTGGGTGGGTGTGGCTGGCTCTGGGTGTGTGTGGCTGGCTCTGGGTGTGTGTGGCTGGCTCTGGGTGAATGTGGCTGGCTCTGGGTGTGTGTGTGGCTCTGGGAGTGTGTGTGGGTGGTAGTAATTGCTGTCTGCTGAGCTCGTCCGTAGGGTACAATAGTTCTCACATTTGCGAGAGATTAAGCTATTGGCAATGTAAATGACAATGCCATTTATTTATCTGTTTTCAAAACCAACACATAAATACAAATTTTGTCATTTACAATGCCAATAGCTGTAACTTCTCCAAAGGCAAAACCGTTGCATTGTAAATGCTTGTTTTTACTGCTACCAGAGTTGTTGTGGGCATTAAGTCACTGATATTGTTATTTATGCCAATAAACACCACAATATAATATTTGGATTAGTATTTTATCAATGGAAAAGGGGAAACATTCAGGTACTTATATCACAGCCTTTTTGTCCTCTGCATAAACTCTTAGAATTTATTGCCAGGACTCACTTTCTTCCTTGTTGCCTCATGTTGAAATTTTCCTGGTTGCCTGAACGAACATCTGACAAGGGGACATCATGGGACATTGTTTCTCTTTTTCCCTTCCACCCTTCTCTTGATTTACCATTGTGCTTTGACGTTGTTGGACACCATTGAAGGATAAGGGACGGTGGAATTTTTCCATTGTGCATGTTGTTCCTGCAGAAATATTGGTAGGAGCTTGACAGGTGCTGAAGAAAGACCAAAGGGAAGAAATGTGAACTCATAGGTTATAGCTGACCAATTAAATTGAAGCTATATTCTGTGTTATGTATAAATGGGTATCATTAGATAAGAATCTTTGCGATCTAACCATGTCAACCAATCTGATTGCAGATAGTCTCTTAAATGTTGAATAGTTTAAATCTTGAAGTGACTGTATAAACAAAGGAGCTTAAATGTTTGAGGTGGATGACAGGTCATAACTTTTATTTTTATTTTTGACTCAGAATAAATTGCTTATGAAACTTTGGGGAATGTATAACTGTTTGTTCTATTGCTCCTTTGGTAAGAAGGTCCTTCTCGATTAATTAATAGAGAATCTGTTTGCGATAGATGGAAGGTGTTTGGAAAAATCTGTTAGACTGGCATGGAATAGATTTCTATCAGATATCCTGAAGTTGACTTGGGAATGCAAGGGTCTGAGGAAAGAAAAGATCAATTGTTTAAGAAAAGAGCTGTTCGACCTGCTGAAAGTAAAGAAGGAGGATGAATTCTTACTATTATAGAAATTTACCCTGGAGTGTCTACTCTGCAATGGATATCTATTTCCTCTTCTTCATTGTGGAAAGAAACCTGGATTCTTATAAGACGAATATGAGACTTTTGTTACAGCCTAAGGTACTTCACCCTGCTAAAGCAAGCGGGATGCAGTACCCTGCACCCTGCTTGTAATGGCCTATAAGATTACATCCTTCTACAGACAGCTCTTATATCTGACTAGAGAGACCGCTAGTAATGGCCAAAGATATCGGAGACTGCTACAAAAAAGATTTGTGTCTGACTCAAGGGACTCTAGTTGCAGATACTTCAGCTAAAAGGGAACTGTTTGAATGTTTGTATTAACCACAACCACTGGCAATTGTTTGGTTCTCACTCCAGGCCATCAGTTTTATGCCCTCCATCCCACCTCAGACTGGAACTAGCTATAGTCAAATAATTCATGGTTATGCTCTAATAGGAACAGCCCAGCACACAATGCCATGCCAAGTCCACTCTGAACTGGAACAGATGCAACCCCAGACCAGCTTCAGCCTATTTAGGCCTTGTTAGTAGGGTGCAGCTCAGCATGGTTGGCAAAACAATAATGTGTTGGTCTGTGGCCCGCGTAATTACCAGTGGCTGAAATTAATTCAAGCAATCCACCTATCACCTTTTGTTTTCCTCAAGTGCAAGGGCATGCCAGACATGGGCTGTGTGCTTACTGTACCAAAGGATCAAGCTGCACTATACTTATGAGACTTTATGTATTGACTTTACCAATGCATGTTTGTAAATTAGTTCTACTGAGCTGTTGTGAAAGAAATAAAGAAATGATTGTGTCAAGAGAGATGGCACAAAAATGCCTTTCAGGAAAATAATCCACCGTTTGGCTATGTCCCAAAAATATTTTAAAGATCATGTTTGAACCAGGTGCTTAGTTCCTTTTTTTGCTCTTTTATTAATTAGCCATGTGATAGGAAATTGGGTTTATGGTTGGCAGAGGCATACACCTTGTCAAAGCGGGAACCACAATCCTAGCCACAGTAAGTCGCAAACACACCCTAAATTTACCTTTGCTCACCCTCTAGTAGCTTGGCACAGAGTAGTTAAGCTTAACTTAAGAGGCAATGTGTAAAGTGTTTGTGCAACACTTTAAACAATAAAACTGTGAAACCACCACGCAAAAAGATACCACAGCTGGTTAGTAAAATAGAACTTCATTTAGTGGACATAACAAGACCAAAACAACAAAAATCCAATAAGTAGAACTTGAGTTAACAATTTTTGAACAATAAACTGAAATGCAGTGTTTGAAAGCATAATTGCCAACCGGGGCTATTTGGATGAACTAGACTGGGTCAAATTAAAAAGTTCAGGTCAACGGGGATTGAGTACGGGTTGGATACAGGGCCCAGGCGAAGATGAGATGCAGGGTGCAGATGTGTCAACGATTGTCCACACAAGGAAAGCAATGCGTCAGTTCAAAGCTTCGCAAAGGCAATGATGCACCATGCAGCGGCAATGCGTCAGTGCTGATCCACACAACAGTGGCGATGAGTCTGCAGTGGAGGAGATACGACGGTCAGACTCACAGATGGCAGAGTCCAGGTTCTGAGGCAGGTGAGTTGGAAGTCTCTTATGTCCAAGAGACTTCAATCAGGAGGCAAGTCAACAAGCCCTTGGAGTCACTCTGGGTTCAAGTGTTCAAGTGATATGGACCCAGTCCTTCTCAGTCAGGTCAGAAATGTTGTCATATTTGCAGAATCTTTACCTTTAACAAAATGTATTACTTTATTAAGCAACATTTTTATTCTTGAATGTCATGAACTTTCTCCTCTCTCCTATGTTTCATGCAAAGCTTAAATAGAATAATTTGTGCATTTAAACAATAATGATTGATTCATAGACTAAAAGAATCATTACCTAGCAGTGATTTTGCCTTTCAGTTAGTAGTTCATTGTTCTCGCAGTGAAATAAATGTATATGTGGAAGGTTGATCTGTGTTTAAAGACTTTCATAATCTCATTGCACAAGACTATCTGTAGCTACCCATACCATAAAAGTTTAATCCATATGCATTTCTGTGGGAACGGGGGAATTGAACCTGCTGGCAGAAGAGCTCTGTCTCCGGATTGGCTCATGGATGAAGAAGCCTGCTACAATGATTTTATGTTTTTCTTGACTTTTATGCTAGTGAGTGCTCCTGGCTAGACTCGCCAGCTTTTCTTTTTCCCTTGGCTGAACTCTTGACGGTTGTGGCTACTGCTACTGCTGTGTTCCCTTAGACTCTCTTTGCTATGTGGTTTGACAGCTTGCTACTGCAATTGTATGCTGTGGAGTTCTGCTACTGTAACTTAACTCTATGCTCTATGCTCCTTTGATTTCACTCTTTTCCGTTGAATTCAAACTCTTTATGGGTTCTTAGATTCTAAAACCCTGAACCTGATGTATAGAAGAGGGAACTTACTCCTTTATGGAACTCGTTCATTGCAATCTTATTATTTGATGCTTTGTTTTAACCATTTCATTTGATGAGTTTTCTGTAAACATGCATGTTTGATGAACTAACTAAATAAAGACCAAAAATAAAGAAAGAACTTTACTAATCCTTTAATGAGAAATAAAGGGCCTCTTTACGATGGGCACAAGACCATCCAACACGGAGTCGGCGGTCCTGACAACCCAATTACGATACGACCGCTGTGCAGGCAGTCGTACAATGCTTTTTACTATTGCGCCTTGTGCAGAGGCACAGGAAAAGGGCTGCTGCACAAGCTGCAATACTAAAAAGCATTTGGAAATCATGGTGCCTAGCACACGAGGCATGGATGTTTGAAGGTCACCACATGTGCCCCTCCTGGCCACACAGTGGAGACCTACGGGGGACAGGAGCCCTGCTAGGTGCCCTCTAAGTGCCTTTCAGACAGCCTTTCCATGGCAGCCGTACCACCATGAAAAGGCTGCCGGAAACTGACATCTTAGTCCCTATGGCGTTGCCTCCACAGGCACCACCTCCATTGAAGGGATTAGGCTCCATCCAGTGCTCCGACGAGCTCCTTGAGCCTGTCAGAGTTGGTGGTCTTTCCACCCACTCACCCACTGAGCTCAGTCTGCCGTCATCATAATCCGGTCGGACCACTGCTCTTGATGTCGGGCGCACCGCCACCGACGGCCTTTCGGTGGTGGTCCAAAAACACTACTTCTGGTGTGATAGTGTAGTGGGTTATTGTACAAAAAAACCCAGTGTTTGTTGTGGTCTCACAATTTTTGGCTTGTCTGGATTTGCTGGGATTAGAATTCTGTGCTCTTTTAACCCTTTCGCTGCGGCGGCTATTCTGCCGCAGCGCTAGAGGGGCGGGGCGGCCGCGCAGCGGCCGCATGCTGGTGACAGAACCGCTCCGTCAACAGCCGCGGTTGAGCTGTGCTGGTGACAGAGCGGTTCCGTCATGACCCGCCCCGCTCAATACAACTGCCGCGCAGGTGTGAAATCAGCGCCGCGCAGGCGCGGCGGCCGGGCCATGACGGAACCGTTCCGTCATCAGCACAGCCCAACCGTAGCTGATGACGGAGCGGTTCCATCATCAGCAGGGGAGGGGTTAAACTGCTACTTAGTAGCAAAGTGCCTGTACTTCCCTTCTGAAATATTTGTTGTACTTTGGAACTCCCTATTTGGCCTATTTAACCTCCCAAAAAGGCCATTGTGAATGCTGCCTATAGTGCATCTATGACATGGAAAGTGACATTGCATAAGTGGGCTGCACTGTAAAATTACACCACTCACATATATGAAAAATATATGTTTGCCAGGAGAACTACTGTGCACTGGCCTGCCTTCAGGTTAAATGTACTGCAGTCACATGTGGTAGGAAAAATGCATTTACCTTGTAGGAAAAGCCTACTTATAAATATTCATAAACAATCCCTAAAACGTACCTTGTAATCTTAAAGGGCATTCTACTTATAGATAAAGCTAGGGCACACTACACATTGGAGATTATTGTGCTCTTAAATTGAACTAAAAGCCAAAAGCTATTTCACTATTTATATCTTGTACACCTTTTCCTAAACTCAGATGGGATTAAACTCTTAATGCACTATCTATGCTAGGAAAAGAATACAAACGTTTTAAGTAATAATGAAATCAGATTTTTGATAACATAAGCAGAAAAGTTACTTGATAAATGTACTTTAGGCTGCCAGTGCTACAGCTGGGTTCAATCCAATTTTGAAACTCATCACAAATTCAGAGCTAGAACACCTTTTGTAGCCGAGAGAGAAAACCCCTCTGGCTCAGAAGACAATGCACTACCCCTTTTGAATTGAAGAGGTCAGGGAGGGCTTCTCCTTCTCATTTCCAGAAAACCCGTGGACAACCAGGCTCCATTTTCAGTAGAAGGAAAATCAAGATTTGACATCTCAGGTGGGAGGAGAGCTCATCTGACTAGGGGAGTGGCTAGAGAGCTGCCTAATGGCAACTTGATTTTGCCATGTTGAAAAAGGGGCTCCTGGGTAATTTTACAGTAAGGTGAAGAGGTGTGATGCAAAAGGAGGAACTTTTCCAGAACTTTTGAACTGTTGGGTTGTATCCTTTTTTTGAATTACTGAGGACCAGGAAAAGAAGCTGAAGTGCGTACAGGGAGGTTAAATCCATGTTGGGCAAGAAATCCAGATCTGTCCTACTTGGAGCTTATTGCCACACTGAAAACTGATTAAGTGGGACCTTGTGATGAAGGTATTCTGCCTCATGGAGCCCGGCCCATCTACGGCTTCTAAATTTGCAGTGCTAGAGGATTTCAATGTCCAGGAAAGTGACTAAGTCCAAGGTAAAACTTTGGACTAGGGGAAGGCTGGAAATCTATCTGACCGGTGAAGCACTCTTGGTGGCTACAAAATCCTGGTTTGCCCCACTCTGAGGTACAAACTATGACCAGGATGACTCATGTGTTGTATCTGAGCATTTCACCACCGTGGTCAGTCCAAGATCGTGCCTAGATGCCAGTAAACTGAGAACATTGACTTTTTCTTGGTGCTTTTTCCCTGACACTTGACATATTCATATCTGAGGATTCCCTTACCCCATTTTGTTGATTTTGGGTATCTTTTTGCTTGTGAAACAATTCATCATTTTTTTAATTGGTTTGGGATTTTTACTGTGATGTACACTTTACTTTGGAAGTGTTGGTACTATTGAAACTCAGCACTCACTTCTCTGGGAATTACTTGCTACTCCTGCTATAGCTAAGAGGGGCTTGTTATGTCGTGGTCCAAGGAAGACAGACAAATATATTATTCTTACAGGAGCTTTATTGATTACCTCCTTCTCAGTCCCTGTCCCTACTCTAACTGCCCCTTTCCTGTACTTGCTCCTCCTCTTCCACCCAACCCCGAGACTCCTCCCATCCCAGCAACTAGAACGTGCATAACATTACATCTCCCCCTTTGTTAACAAAAAAAAAACAACTTGAGTTAGATATTGTCTTTAATCCATTACTTCAATCAGTCTCTTTGGCTTGAGTATGTCTCTTCGTGGTCGGAGACGTGGACCAACCTCTACAGGCGTCTTTTCCTGTGGCCTGTCAAGTCTTGGGGTTGGACTTGGCTGACTGAGTCCACCAGCCTCTTGTGGAGCTGTGTCCCCTTCAAGTGTTTCCTTCATGCCTGGCGTGCACTTCTGAAAATGAGACGCATTTCGAGTGATACTTCTCTGCTCAGACTCGGTAGTGATCATGGTGCCTTTCTGCTGAGTGACGGTGAGAGGTTCGTCTTTGAACCTGCAATCCATTTTCCTGGTCTGCTCCTGTTTGACTACTACGCAATCTCCGGTCTGAAAGGAGGGAGACTTTGCCCGTCTTCTTGCATCTGCATATATTTTCATCCTGGACTTCTCGGCGTGATCAGCCCTCGCTGTTTCTTGATGAGTGCGCGTTGGGGACACTGGTGCCAAGGCCCCTTCCCACGTCGGGATTCTTGTCCTGATGGGTCGCCCTAGCATCAGAGTGGCAGGACATTTTCCAGTGGTGGCATGCGGGGTGGTCCGATACGCCCTCAATACTTCGTTCAGAGCCACTTGTAGATCTTTCTTTTCTAACGTGGCCTGCTGAAATGTCTCTTTCAAGGTGGCCATGAACCTTTCAATGGTGCCATTGGCTTGAGGCCACAACGGTGTGATCTTCCGATGTCGGAAGTTTAGATGTTTCGCGAATTCACCAAATTCATGGCTATTGAAAGGAGGACCATTGTCCGTTTTGAGTTCCTTGGGCACACCCCATGCAGCAAAGACTTCATCCAACACAGCAATGGTGCTGGATGCATTGGTGGAATGAACAAACTGAGCTATCGGGAATCTTGAATATTCGTCTATGATAGCTATCACATGCTGGCCTGATTGGAGTGGTCCATAGAAGTCCATGGCCAGTTCTTGCCACACCCCTTCCGGCAGTGGAGTCATTTGTAGCGGAGCTGGAGGTTCCCCTGATTTCACCAGCTGACATTGGGGACAATCTTTTAAGGTGAGTTCAACCATTTGATCGAGTTGCGGGAACCAGACTCTTTCTCTTAGAGCTCTCTTTGTGGCAACTACTCCCCGATGTCCTTCATGCGCCAAGTTGACTACTCCTTGACGTAGCTGCCTGGGAATAACGATCCGATGGTCCCTCAGCAGGAGTCCCTCTGAGGTGGTTGGCAGTTCATCACTAACGTGTCGGAACGCCTGTATTTCTTGGCGTATTTGGGGGTCCCTCGTTTCATCCTCACTCTCATGTCTCCAGCGATGGGTGCATAGTCGGCGCGCTACCTTTTGAAGGATATTGTCCTGCGCCGTAGCACCCTTGATTGCTTCCAATGGGACTGCTGGTGGTCGAGCTACCCCTACCACAAAATGTATATATTCCTCAGCCATCGAAGGATGTGATTCGTGGGAGACCTGGGGGTGTCTGGACATGTAGACGGCCGGGTTTTCACCTTTCCCGGGTTTGTGAATGATCGTGAACGTGTACTCCTGCAATCTCAGACCCCATCTTTCGATGCGGGCGGCATTTTGGCTTTGGGGTTGCCGAAGATGGTGACAAGGGCCTGGTGATCCGTGATCATGGTGAAGTGCTTGCCAAAGATGAACACATGAAAGTGTTCACAGGCCCACACGACCGCTAGGCTCTCTTTCTTGGGCTGAGAATACGCCTTCTCAGTGTCAGAAAGGCTGCGACTGGCGTACGCCACGATGTGACGCCGCTCAGTGTCACTATCATATTGAGCCAGAATGGCACCCAGACCCACTGGACTTGCATCCACCGTTATTTCCGTCTTCCTTTTGGTGTTGAAATAAGCAAGATTGTCCGCTGATTCCACCGCTTGCTTGATTTCCTGGAAGGCCCGCTCACACTGAGAGCTCCACACAAATGGTTGTCCTTGCTTTGTGAGGGCACGAAGGGGATGACTGATTGTTGCGTAGTCTTTGATGTATCGGGAGCAGTAGCTGGCCATGCCCAGGAAGGATCTTACATCACTGACATCTTGAGGGCTCTTGGTGGTGTTGAGCGCAGTGACTTTCTCAGGGTCAGGCTTCATTCCGGCCCCTGAGAACACGTGACCGAAAAACTTGAGGGTGGACTGATGGAATTCACACTTGTCTCTGTTCAATGTTAGATTCGCCTCCAGGAGAGCGTGGCACACTCGATCCAGGGCTTTGTCGTGCTCTTGTGTGTTTGAGCCATAAACCAGTATGTCGTCACTGTAGTTTAGGGAATTCGGGATATGTCGGATGGTTTGGCGTATCACCTCTTGAAATATTTCCGCTGCGGAAGAGATCCCGAAACTCAGTCTTTTATATCGAAATAGGCCTAGATGGGTTGCAAAAGTTGTTATATATATTAATCTTTCATGCAACTCCAGCTGATGGTATCCTTTGTTGAGGTCTAGCTTGGAGAATACCCGGGCTCCATTTAGTGCCGCTATAATGTCGCTCAGGTGAGGCCCTGGATGCCGCTCTCGTTCTATGGCTGTGTTGGGAAGCCTCATGTCCACACATAGCCTCACTTTCTCCGGAGTACCCTTTTTTGGAACAATTACAACTGGGGACACCCATGGTGTGGGACCATCCGTCTTTTCGATAATGTCCGCCTGAAGTAGTTCCTGAATTTCGTCCACTACCGCCTGCTGAAGGTGGAAAGGTACTCGTCTCGGGTGCTGAGCAACAGGGCGCACTTGGTCATTTATGTGCAGGCGAATCAAGCACTTGTTCATCTTGCCTAGGCCGCTAAACAGTTTGGGGAACTTCCGTACAATGTCTGGGCTGTCGTGTACTCGGTAGAGTATTTCAACTAGTCTAAGCCTCTCAGCCGTGGGCAAACTGAGGAGGCAATCAGCCTCTGGTCCTTCAATAACGTGGATGAACGCTGAAACTTCCGTGGATTCATGTTTGAGCGTTGTTGCAAACTTGCCCAGACAAGGAAGAGGCTTTTTCGCCATCCAGGTAAACACCCTGACATGTGCAGGGCTCAGTGCAGGCTGTGGTCTCATCTTCTTGTACTCCGTCACGGGCATGCAGTTTAACGAAGCCCCACTATCAAGTACGAACTTGGTGGCATGAGTCCCCACTTCAATGTCTAGTGGAGGATATTTTTTTAGCTGATCCGGGTCAGACACCATGCATACGTATTCATCAGTGTATGTCGTTTCTTGAGATTTTGACCTTGACCCTCTTGACGGTGATCTTCTGTTCCATTGAGACCTATGAGATTCTTGGCTGGAATGTGACGAGCCCGACAACGACGGTGCTCGATCTTGCACGACTTTCACATGATGCCGCTTTCCTTCTTGTCGAGATCTGTTAGTCTCACTCCTTCTCTCCTTGTTGTACACACCACACATAACTTCAAAGTGATTCATACGTCCACATTTCCGGCATTGTTGGCCCACCGCTGGACAGGTGTCTGTGTGTGGAAAATCATAACCACATCTGTAGCACTTCCGTGCGCGTTCCGGCTTTCGGGCATAACTCGATTTATTTTCTCCTCTTCTTGATCCATAGCGTCGGTGACTCCGTTGGGTGTGTCGGGACGCTGGCCGGGATCTTATCTGGTGGTCACTTGATCTTCGTTGGTCTCCTGAGCTTTGAGTCCAATACGCTTGCTCTTTTCTTTCTCCCTTGCAGGTTTCCATGGTCTTTGCGTGTTCTTCCGCTTGGTCATAGACCCTTGTCATTTCTTCAATCTCGTCGAGATTGTGGCTCTTCCTTAGTAACCTCCTGCGGAGGGTCTCTGAATGACAGCCGTAAATGACTTTTAGCCGGATGGCATCTTCTGTTGAGAATGTGTCAAAATTGCAATATTGTGATAGTCCGCGCATTCGTGCAATGAAAGTGCCCATCACTTCATCTTTGTCCTGACGCGCCTGATGGAACACGTACCTTTCATAGTCTACGTTTCTCTTGTGCACAAACTTTTTGTTGAGAGCATCACGTGCTTTGTCATACATTCCTCTGTCAGCTTTCGGTAACTCTTTTATCACCTTCCCAATTTCTTTACCAACAAGATTACGGAGTGCAATGAGTTTGTCTCTATCTCCAGTGACTTTCGATCCTTCTAGGTAATCCTCAAATTCCTCCAGCCACTCCTGCCACCGAGGACCCATACTTCCGCCACCAGGGTCAATGGTTCCGGGGGGCGTAGATGCGAGACGATGGGTGCGACAGGGGCAGCTGCAGCCGCTGCTGCCCCACCTCCATTCCGGGTCGGTGAATTTGACATGGCTGAGTTGATGCGTCAACAACACACAGATCTTCTGACTACTTCTTACTTTGTTAGAGTTCAATGCTTGTCACTGCACCAGTTGCTCTTTCACTGTTATGTTTCCTTTCTTCTTCACTTGCAGTCACTAATGCTGGTTTGCATCTGTCAATGCTTGTTTTGTTTTCCAATGCTTGTTTTTGTCTTTCCAGTGCTTTTCTTCTTCACTTGCATTTGCCAATGCTTGTTTGCATGTGTCAATGCTTGTTTTGGCTTTCCAATGCTTGTTTTGCCTTTTCAGTGCTTTTTTTTCACTTGCATTTGCCAAAGCTTGTTTTCATCTATCAATGCTTGTTTTTCCTTTTCACTGGAGCTGCCTGACTTCAAGATGGCCGCTCATGTATCTCATAGGGGTGTCCTTAGTAGCCGCCTGACTTTAAGATGGCCGCCACCTAGCACCCACGAGGTTTGAAGCTCCATTCATTCTGCAGCTCACTCAGCTCCATCGACCACTCACCGAGGATGTCTTCTCCACACGGCAGGGATTAGGCAGCTCAGCGCTCACTTCCAGGCCACTTCCACCACCCAGATAGGTCAGGGGCGAGCACCGGTTCCTCCCGGCAGCCGCGTGCCGTTCCTCACGCATCAGGGGTGAGACCCGATGCCGGTAAAATCGGCGCTTTCTTCCGGCGCCACCTCGGGGGTCCCTCGCTCCTCCGGGCGCTCCCCACTCCTTCAGGGCACTTTAGGAGGGCTGAGGTGGGCTCTCAGTTCCCTCTATTTTGGCGCAATCGCCCAGGAGCACTTGCGATTTTTTGTATGGCGCGAAGGATCGCGTCGGGTGTCAGAAAGGCAGCGCTACACTCACGCTGTCCTGGAGGGGCTCTACACGATCATCTGATCGTGGAGCGATTCATTCACCGCTGGCCTAATGCTATAGGCGGCGGCTTCGTCGGGGCACACGTGTCCTGCAAACACGATTTCTTTCCTTCGTGGTGCCCAGGGACAGGACGCTTCTTCTGGGGTGTAGGGTGATTATTTTCCCATCCCACCCTCGTCGCCAGTTGTCATGTAATGGTCCAAGGAAGACAGACAAATATATTATTCTTACAGGCGCTTCATTGATTACCTCCTTCTCAGTCCCTGTCCCTACTCTAACTGCCCCTTTCCTGTACTTGCTCCTCCTCTTCCACCCAACCCCGAGACTCCTCCCATCCCAGCAACTAGAACGTGCATAACATTACAGGGCTGAGCAGACATTCTTTCAGAATTGTGTTTTGACCTAACCAGCATGGTTTACTGTGTTGGTAAGGGCTCCTTCCTCAAACTAATAACCGCATTTTAGTTATTGTTCCAGGTGCAGAATTCTGTGGGCAAACTGAAATCCAGTTATTTGAAATCTCTGCTTATGTATTCAGCCTGTCATCTTTTTACGTTCTATGAAATGAGAAACACAGATTAAGGCTAGTACTAAGATTTGCTAGTTGTAGTGCCTAAGATCTGCATTGCTGCAGCAGTAAATATGCAGTTGCATGGAACTCCTGTTGGGGGAGAATAGAATGGATTTGCTCAAAGAAGTACTGTTTCTATTATTATGGAAAACAATAAGATATATATTTTTTTAAAGCCTGTGGTTGCAACATTCTTGCGAGGGAAACCTTATGCTGTAGAAACACAGTTAGGATGGGTGAAAGAGAATATAATGTATAACAAATGTATACCTATGTGTTGGATATCTGACTCATTCCAATAGATAGGGTACTGATAAACTCTGAAGATCGGAAGCAATTGTTAGATTGAGACAGAGAGTTTACCAACCTGAAAAGGTCTGTGGAATTTTTGCTAAAATTGACACTGTCACTGATGGGATGTGTAGCCGTACCAAAAATGGTTGCCCCAGCCACAATTCCTCCATATATTGTAGGTGAGGATGTGTCATATGAAGAAACACGCTACATGATAAAAAGATGCACAAACAAAAAGGCATTTTTGCCATATGACTTAAAAGTGAAATTATTAAACAGATGAAGTAGAAATTCACTGAGATTATGTTTTTTAGATGTGCACCTGATCAAATTTTGAAGCTGGCAAAGGCTGACTCATTGTTTCATCCTTCCTATATAAATAAAAAATGGGACAGACTGGTGGAGGGAATGAGCTCGGGTGGATCTATACTACAAAATCTTCAACAGTGGAGACACAGTTTATTGTATGGACACTACATAGCAGGTGCAATAAGGCGCATCAAAAGCAGCACACCGCACAGGGAACCGATCAACACATGGGTGGTAGTAATGGGATCTGGACAGATAGATGATGACAGCGGACTGAGGGTACAAAGTAAAATTACCTGTGGACATCAGGCTAGGGAACTAGGGGAGGGATACAAACAGGAACCTTCTTTGGGTTAGTAGAACCAAACCTTGTAACTGCATTTGGGTTGGCATTTGAGTCTCTGTTGTGAATGGAGAAGGTCAGCTTAACTGTCTAACTGCTTATTGAAGGCAGCCACTAACTGAAGGTAATTGATTCCCACGGTACAGAAAGCAGCACAAACATTGTGATCATCTGTTATAATATTTGACTCTGTGATTGTATATGTTTAGGAATAATAATTGTCAATATTTATCTTTGGACCTAGTGTGGTTTTCATCATCTGTCATTAAAGAGTGACTTACAGATTAAAAAAAAATACTTCCCTTATTGTAAAATACGTTGAGGAACTTTATCCGTCGCTGGCCTTCTGCCTGCACATGGTGATGCGGGAACTGACAACCATCAATGCCTTTTGATAACAAACAATATACTGTGTAAACAACTGTCGGCTAAAAATACTACGGGGTATATGTATGAAAAACCCGTTTTGCGAGTCCTTAGCGATTTTTTGCGAAACGCTAAAATGGAATGTATGTAGGAATCGGAATATTATTGTGATTACTTAATATTCCTTCATTGCGAATCGCACATTGCGATTCACAATTAAGGAATACTTTCCCATTCATTCCTATGAGTTTAGAGGCCCATAGGAATGAATGGGAAGACATTTGCAATTTGCGAGTACCCATTAGGTACTCTCAAATTGTGAATGCAATTTCAAGGGTGCAAGGGTGTCAAAAGGACACCCTGTTGCACCCCTGAAACATGTATGTGTGCACATGTGGCACACCTATATGCCCTAAGGGCATGTATGTGCGCCACATGGCACTTTGAAAAATGCAAAAAAGTGCATTTTTCAAAGAAATCACAAATTGCCACTAACTTAGAGTTGGTGGTAATTTGCGATTTCTTAAGCCAAAATCGTACAACTTGGGTGCTTCCTGCATTGCATTTAAGGAATCTCAAATTGCGATTCCTTAAATGCAATCGCAAAATAGAGAATCGCAAATTTTGAGATTCCCTATTTTGCGATGGCATTTTGGGATGATACACCTCAAAAGACCTTTTCCCATTCGCAAACGAGAAGATTCTGAGAATTGGCACTTTTGCGAATGGGAAAAGGGCTTGATACATATGCCCCTACATTCAGTGATTATAACAGGAAGCAATACAAAACTGAATCATTGCACACTAGATGTAGGGCCTGCTTTACATTTGGCAGACCGGGTACTCTGTCGCAGATGTGACAAAGTACTGTGTTCGCCAAACCCTTGGTCCACTTGCCTCCTTTAGAGAGGGGCGGGCTCTAATCTTTCCATCAACACAGCCCCGTTCATTCTTTCAACAATAAGCTACCTCAGATGGTCCACCGGAGTAGGGGCAGTCAGAGCAGGGGCATCACACCATCTGCCCTCTTTAGGGTGGATGTTGTGCTGTCTTTTTTTTCGTCCAGCATCATCAGGGAAAACCTGGTGGTGAGTGACAGAAACAGGTAGAAAGCACTAAGGGAGTGGGGAGTCATTTGTTTGGGAAGTGGTTTGGGAAAAATATAACGGGGTCTAGTCACTTGCTTAATTTTATCAAACATTTAGTAGTACTACAAGAGTACTACTAAAGTGCTACAGAATGCTATTCAGAGACCTATGAGCGCAAACCTTAACTTCCACCTCTGTAAACTTTTTCAAAATATACATGCATTTCAATTAATGTTAAAAGAAACTAAAGATAACATAATCACGTTGTAATTAAAAACATATTTTAGTAAACTATTTTGAATTGAAAAAACCTATAATATTATCTTTTAGCCAAATACAATTACTTACTTTTAACCATTCCATTCATCACTTTTAATAATTATTAATACAAAATAAAAACAATTTTTACTTTAAACGGGTATTTTTTTAATTAAACTTTAGAAAGATAATTTTAATTTAATATATTCAAAATCGTTCCATTCTAAATTTAAATTAAGTTAATAATGCAGTAACATTTGTTATTTTGTTCTACATTTAAAATAAATCTAAAAATAATGTACATTAATATTCAGCATAAAACAATTTTCATTATTTTTTTTCAAGTTTGAAGAACTTTTATATTTCTTTTATTTTTACTAAACCATAGGGAGATCTCCTTCATTTAAACGATTGCACCAATACCAATTATCATCCACGCTGAAAGCCACTGGAATTAATCTTCAATGGCATTCAACTTTTGTGCTGGGCTGATAAAATTATGCAGCAAGGTAATGCAAGTCATGCATCTTTTTGAAGGCGTCATTTTCTGTGATGTTGCTATGTTGCTCATTTAAAATCACACATTGAAAGATAATGATTTCCAATCATTTTTAAAATAGTTAGGTTTATGAAAAAGGATACTGGTCAAAGCAGGTCCTAATGTAAATGTGCTCTACTGGTTCCGGTTCTGGCTAGAAGCAGAATCACAGTCAGGTGGATGAGTACTGAAACTCTGCAACAGGGGAAATGGTCAAGAGACGTAGATGCATGGTTCAGGCTAGAGGAGGTGGAATTAAGAAGGGTCAGAAATAAAGAAAAGCGTGTAGAGGCTGTCATGAACTGGAAAGTCTGCATCTCTGAGGCTCTATACCACAGATATTATTTAGAACAATGGAACATCATGTTTCGTGTTGGCCCCACTCCTCCATGAGACTACATACACTACAGAAGATGCTGTCCACTTTTCCAAAGTACTAGCAATCATATATGCTGAAACTGGTAGCATTGTTAGCTTCTCAAGACCTGTTTTTTCGGAATCTCTGCCTCCTCTCTTCTACCTACGTTGCTCTTTAGCAGTGAGATATCCCTTTGGATGTAATTAGTTTGGATGTAATATAGAGATCCGCTCGGCAAAGAAAGATTGTGATTGGCTGGCCGCAACCGGAAAAAGATGTCGCTGCCATTGTATTTTCTCAAGAAATGGTCCCCGGGGCTGAAATTGTGGCTGTGATGTTCATGAAGGGGTCAGGGTAGAGATTCCCTGACCCCATGGTGGTAAGCCTAAATTCTTATGTTGAAATGTGTATTTTAAAAAATATATATTTTCCAAGATCCACCCGCGCAGCTCAGCGCGGCCTCCCGTGTATCTGGGAAAACGTCCAAAAAAACATATATATATTTAGGCACCCACTCAAAGACCCAGACAAGCACTATGACACTCACTCTCACACCCAGAGAAACACTCGCACACCCACTCCCACAGAGACATCCACTGTAATACCCATGCATACTCTCTGACACCAGAGCTCACACCCAGACACTCTCTCCCCCACTCTGACACCCACTCTCAAACACAGTCTCACACCTACAGTCTCACGCCTATAGAGACTGTCTCACATCACTTATATGCATACACATACGTATGGTCACTGGGGCTGAAATATAGGGGAAATGGTGCTTATGGATGAGGGCACAGGTTCAATGAGCCCACGTTTATAAATAAGATGTAGCTAAAGAGAAAGTAATGGGTAGTAAGTGCCCACAAACACTGTCACATCTATTCAGATACCCATAAAGTGATTCTCACATCCATTTATAAACCCATACAGAGAATGGCATGGTACTCCCATAGAGATACTCTCACAGTCACATACACATACAGACAATCTCTCTCAAACCCACTGACATAACCATATAGACACTCTCAAACACACTCTTAAACCCATCCAAACGCTGTCACACCCATCAATAAACCCATACAGACACTGTCACACCTAATCACATACCTATACAGAGACTTTCACACCCACATATACACCTATAAAGATGCTCTCACATGCTCTCTCAACCCATACAGATATTCTCACACCCACTCACATACCCATACAAACACTGTCGCACCCATTCACAAACCCATACAGGCACGATCACATCTATTAACAAACCTATGCCGAGAGTCTTGCATCCAAGCTTACACCTATAAAGATACCTTCAGATCCATTGACATACCCATATACTGTACACCTATTCAGATACCCTACAGACACTGTTACACCCATTCAAAAAACCCTACAGATGCTCTCACACCCACAATTACACCCATACAGACACTTTCACATATTCTGACATACCCATACAGACACTCTGACATCCACTCTTAAACCCATACAGAGATTGTCATAGCAATTCACAAACCTATACAGACACTGTCACACCCATTCAGAAACTACAAACAGATTCTCACATCCACAGTTACACCAATTAAGATACTCTGACACCCTCATATCTACTGTGACACCCAGGTTCACTTTGTGACACCCGTGCTCACACTCAGACAACTACTCTCTCACCCACTCTCACACCAGACACACACTCTCACACACAGTCACATACCTATAGAGACTGTCTCTTAGTCACTCACGCTCAGACACACACTTACGGTGCCTGGGGCTGAACAGTGGGGCAATTTAGATTAAGGGGTCAGGGTGCAGGTTCTCTGACTCCCTGTGTATAAATAAGGTGTGGCTAAAGAGTAAGTAATGGGCTCGAAGGAAAAGCACAAATATATTATGCACCTCTCATTACAACTAAGACAGTACTCAGCTATAAAATTCATAATCAACACTTCTATGTTAAAAACTAAATCTCATCCATACTTTCACCCAAATGTGAAACAGACCTGCCAAGTACAACACATTAGCCGTTCCATTACTACATGTTAATGTGGTGGTTCACATCACTGCATTAAAATGTATTAATCGTGCATTTTAGCCCCTGTACCACCTGCGCACTGTGAGGGAGACGGAAGGAGTGGCCACAACTATCGGAGCAACATTTATTGCAGAGCAGCGTTTAAGTGATGTCTGCAGACAGTGCTGCAACACTCCATGGTTACAGGTTATACTCTGGGAGTAAAATATAAAACCTTAGAAATCGAAGGTCAATGGTGACACAAAACTCAAGTGGGGTGTTCTATTTAGATTCCCTCTCCGACTGTATGAGTTATCATTTCAGCCTTGCTGGCACAGCCATGGCTTACTCTCATTGTCGTTGGTGCAACATCATATCGATTGCATACACTATTCAGCTATTTTTAGTTTTTTTATGCTACCCTCACAGGTTTCCCCTGAGTAAGTTCCTTATTATTCCACATTAATGTTTGGTATCATACACTGAGTGGTGTTTTATCATATACTGTATTTTATTCTATTGTGCTTTCATGAAAGGCATTTTAGTTAACTGTTAGCCAATTCTGTCATAAATACCCTTTGCCATCACCCTTGGATTTTAATAATATTCCTGTATGTTTTTAGGATGTCTCCCTATCGTATTGTGCTGAAGAGACTATGGGGCACATTAGGATGGCGGGCGGGCTTTGCCCGCCCGCCACCCTAGCGGAACTCAGGACCGCCCGCCTGAAGGGCGGGGGTCCCGACATTGCCATTAGGATGCGCCCGCCACAGTGGCGGGTGCATTCCTCAATTTAACATTGTGGCGGGCGGTGCTCACTGCTCCGCCCGCCACAATGTTAAAAACAGAAGCACGCATTTGCATATTCAAAGCGGCAGGCACCGCGCGGTGCCTGCCTCTTAGAGTATGCAAAGGCAGGGGGGTACCACAGGTACCCCCCGTGTGCCACCCCCCTTTGGCCTTCACTCTGGGGGCCCACAGGGGGCCCCCAGAGTGAACACGCATGCCTTTCCGTGGCGGCATTGCCGCCACGGAAAGGCATTGACAGAAGCCCATTGTAATATTGCGGGCGGTGTCTGATAGACACCGCCTGCATGTTACTCGTTTTCCGCCCCGGCCGCAAGGCGACCGGGGCGGAAAAGTGCCGGGCGGTGTTTGGCTCCGCAGCGGTCCCCCCCGCCATTGTAATGTGGCGGGGGAAAAGGGTGGCGGACGGGCATTTCTGTCGGGCGGATCGCCACCGCCACCATGGCGAAGGCGATCCGCCCGACATCATAATGGAGCCCTAAGTATCAAGACACAAGGGTCAAAACATCATTGACATTAAACATACAAACAAACCTAATAAACCTAACGGTAGAACAAGCTTAGGTATACCATGCCTATAGAAAAAACATTCATGATTGTTGGGTTTTTTTTGGAACACATTTCATGTTTGCTATCGTCCACATTGTTGTTTTGATGTGGTTCTGTTTCACTTGGGACACAATGCACTGCGTTTGGTTCTTTCTTTAAGAAACATGATGTATAAATCATACTGAAATTGTGATATTGAGTGATTTTTTTTTTTTTTATGTCCTCATACACCGTGATAGGCATTCTTGATGGGAAACCACATATCCCCTCTCAATCGGCCAACCTGTTCCAACCCTCGCGTTAGAGCCTATGCAGAGAGAAAGATGTAGATCCCTCAAGCCAATACTGTTTTCTTAGTCCTCTCCAGTTCACACCACCAAAAGGACCCTGTGTTACTTTGGAGACAAAGAACCAACAGTGTCCGGGCAAAATCATTGGAACACCGTTACCTATCTCGCCAGGCCACAAGGGCCGCCCAGATCTTATTATAACTCGTGCTGTCACAGGCCATATCCGATTCGCTTGTAAGAATTATATGTTTCAGACAATCTGTAAAAGTAGGAGCATTTACATCTTTCCAGGCCCTACATATCTTGCGCCTTGCCAGGATAATGACATAAAAGATACATTTAGAGGCTAGGTCATTCAGGTGGTAATCTGTCCTGAGACCAAGAAAAATAGTCACCGTGTTGACCTCCACTTGTTGATGGAGCACATCCTCCAAAAATTCCTGTATCTTAATCCAATAATTGGTGATCCCCGGGCAATCCACGAACATATGGAGATTGTCCGCGGCTGGGTGCTTACGCCTAGGGCAATGGTATTCTAGGCCTGTCACCTTCGCTAGTTTTCTGGGTGTTAAATATACCCTATGTGTAATGTATAAATAATTTCTATTGAGGGCAGCAGGTTTAACAACTGCCTGCAGCATAGTAAAGGAATCTCCCCAAATGCCCTTAAAGTCGTTGGAATTGAGACTGGTGACATTGCCCCATAATTTTGGGAGTTCAAATTCTGTCACTCCCCCGACCTCTAGCATGGCCCTATACCAGAAGGAGACCTCCCGCTTCCATCTGCCCCTCCTTGAGACTGAATAGAATTTAGAGTTTGATTCTTCAAAGTCCCAGGATTTCGTTGTCCACCATCCTGACAGCTGATAATACTTAAATCTGAGTGTCCCGCCTGTCATACTTGGAAGGGACTCCCAGCTCAGAAGCTGCAAATCTGTCTGCAGATCCCACCAGCATAATAGGCCTGCCGTTTTCAAGGTCCGGGACAATTGATCTTTTAGACAGTCTGGAGTACCCTGAGAGTCCCAGATTGGGGCCTGGAATGCATAGTAGGGGATTTTAAGACTTTTCCTAGTATATAGCCAGTTCTTCGAGGCAGCACCCAAAATCTTAAGCCTAACTTTCTTGTAAAAGTTCGGGTTACCAAATTTAAAAAGAAAAACTCTTGCCCTGAGGAATATCATGCAATAAAGCCTGAAACAATAAACCCAGTGAAGATGCGTCCGTCTTATTAGCCAGTATTCTAAAGTTTTTAAAATGAAATGAGTGACAGTAAATAAGTAAAGCTGGTAGAGCTAAACCACCCGTGTTTAAACTTCTCCTTAGCTTTTTCCAGGAGATTCTTGAAGTCTTAGTGTTCCAAATAAAGGAGCCAATTTTCCTTCCAATTTCGCAATATCTGGTGTCATAAAAGATAACGGAATTGAATTAAATAAAAAAGTTATTTTTGGCAAAATTATAATTTTTATCAAATTGACCCTCCCAAAGATGTTTAAAGGGAGGCTTGACCACCGCTGAAGCAAACCACAGACATCCTTAGAAACTCTGGTCAAATTAATTTTAGGTATATCTACAATTTTTGAGCCAGATGATTCCCCAGATACCTCATGTGTGGCTTGCCCCCTTGTGCCCCCACATCTTGGTTCCATTCCATGATCTTGGTCTTATCTTTATTTATTTTATATCCCGAGATTTCCCCAAATGATTCGGCCTGATCTACTAATCTCGGGATAACTTCAGCTGGATTAGATGTAAACATAAGCAGATCATCTGCATATAAATCAAATTTAGCTTCAGATCTGCAATTTTAAAGGGTTTAATCAAGGGATCGGACCTAAGCTGACAAACAAAAGGTTCAATATAAAGATTGAACAGTAGAGGTGACAAGGGGCACCATTGCCTGGTGCCAAGGGAGATTATAACCCAATCTGTCAGAAGTCCGTTAACTAGAATTCTTGCCCAAGGGCAGAAATAAAGAGATCTGACTGCTGAAACAAAATTACTAGGAAATCCAAACCCAGATAGAGCTTTCCACAAGTATGACCAGTTCACTTGGTCAAAAGCCTTAGCGGCATCAATGGCTACTAGAGTCAGTGGGAGCTTCTTATCCGTTGCAACATCTATTGCCACGATAGCTTGAAAGGTTAATTCGTTCAGATGCCTATCGGGAATAAAGCCCCTCTGATCCTGATATACTATTGTTTTAATAATTCTTGCCATTCTCGCTGCCAGGACCCCCGCAAAAATTTTGTAATCCGAGTTTAGCAAGGAAATTGGTCTATAAGACTCAATTTTTAACTGATCTTTGTTGGGCTTCAGGATCAGAGTAACTGTGGCTTCAGATTTCGGAACAGTCTCGCCCGATAGGTATATTCTATTGAACAAATTTGTTAGAACAGAAACAACCCTATCGAGGACTACCAAATATACCTCTATTGGGAACCCATCTGGCCCGGCTGCCTTACCCCTGGCCATTTTCTTGATCTGGGTTTTAACTTCACCCTCTTTTATGCTAGAACATAGAAAAGCTCTATCCTCCTCAGATATCTGAGGCAGCCCTAGCTGGTTCAGCCAATCTTCAGCTCTCTGAGGTATAAAACAGGTTTCTTCTTTGTGCAGATCGTGCATAAATATTCTTGCCTCCACCCTAATTTGGTCATCATCATATATGGTGTCTCCTGTACTACTCTGAGATAGGCTTTTGATCTGATTTCTTACCCTATCTGACCTGGTTTTCCAGGCTAGAAAGGGGCCACATCTTTCACCGTAGGAGTAAATTTGGAGCTTACTGACATCCCACCTATCTTTTAGGATCTCATCTAGACTTGCTTGGAATTCTGCCCGTAGTCCATCCAACTCACTTTGCAAGCATGGTACTATATTCTGATGGTCTGCCGAAGCCCTCTGAAGCTCCTGCTCTTTTTGCTTAATCTTAGAGAGGCGCTCTTCCTCTATCCTCCTCCTGCATTTATTTCTCCTGATCATCAGTGTACTTAAAGATCCTCTAAGAAAGGCCTTAAATGCCTCCCAAAGCACCTGATCATTTGTGGTGCCACAATTATACCTAAAGTATTCCTCTGCCTGATTCCCTAAGTCCAACTTGACTTCATCCTTCAGTAATAAAGACTTATCTACAGTCCACCTTCTCTGACACTCTTTTTGCTTAAGATTAACTACCAACTCCACCGCAGAATGATCAGAGAGTAGGGCTGGGATATATAAGATGGAGTCTACTGCTGAAAAAAGGGACTGGTCTAGTAGGAAAAAATCAATTCTGGAGTGATGTCTGTACTTCCGGCTGTAAAAGGAAAAATCCTTTTTACATCAGTTGTTTGCTCTCCAGATATCTATCAAATTAAACTCTTTGATAATATTTCTCACCTCAATGTGTGATTTACGGGGAGGAGTATATCTAACCCTTGAAGTACGATCCAGGAATTCATCCAAGATCAAGTTAAAATCTCCCCCTAAGATGATGGGTGTTGCCATATCAGAAAGGCTAGCTTTTAATTTCAAGAGAGCCCCTGGGGCATCTTGATTAGGCCCATAATAGACTGCGCACACCAATGGAGAGCTCCCTATTAATAATAATGCAACCAACCACCTCCCAGAGTGATCTGTCTCAAACTTCTCCACTTTAATCCCTACATTAGTTCTGATTACTATTGCCACTCCCCTCGTATTACCATTTTGTTCAGAGCAGAGATGATCTTGGACCCATCTTAGCTTACCAAACCCTAGCTTGCACTCCTGTGCCTCTAAGTGGGTTTCCTCAAGTAAGCAGATATGGGTCCCAGAGTTATTCAAAAATTCACACACTCTAGACATCTTTCTCCTATCTCTTAACCCATTAACATTCCAGCTAATTATCTTAATTTTATTGGAAATGCTATTCATCTTGGGGCAACTTTAGATAAACTAAATTCTGCTCCCACCCGGCCATTATAATTCTCTTTTCTCCACAGTTGTATGAGGATTGATTTTTTCCCATTTTTTCTCCTACCACCCATGCCACCCACCCACCCCCCCTGAAGAACCCCCCAGTATCTTCTTTGGCGATCTTGTCGCCTATCGGGAGCCCTCTTAATCTGACACCAGGATCTACCCCCTTATGAGATAGTAAATTACCTCATGTGCTGTGACCCTCCTAACTTCTTCTTTTTTTTTCAACCTTTAATCTCTTCTTCTTTTTTTTATATATATATATATATACATATGTATGTGAAAAAAAACATTACAGTGCAAATCCCAGAGCCTAGCCCTCCAAATTTGAGAAAAGATTCTAATGTGAGTTTTCTTTCATCAGGATCAAAAATGTATCTACTTCTTGGGAGGTAGTAAAGTTATAGGACTTCTTTCTCCACATCACCTTCAGAGAAGCAGGAAACTTCATCTGAACATGTGCACCCAGGCTCCTTAAATCAGACATTCTAGACCCTAACTCCCATTGCCTTTGTGCTGTAACTCTGCCCACATCAGAGCGAATAAGGTATTTTGTGGAATCAATCTGAATGGTTGTATCAGTAAGTGCTCTACCTCGTATCAACTCCTTAACTGCTTAGGTGTAGAAGTTCACTCAAATTTTTCTAGGAGCTTTTCTATCTGGGTGCTGCCTAAAAGGATCTCTATGTGCCCTTGAGTTTCTTTTTCGAGATCGATATCCGATCTATCTTTTAATACTCCCTCTCTAAGAAGTTTACAAATAAGTGATTTAACATCCCCATTCTTGCTTGGATCTCTAACCTCTCAATGTCCATTTGAAGTGATTTATTCTGGGCCTTCAGTCCTGCTATATCGGGGGCGTGGCTTGGACGCCGATCGGGATGGCGGCGTGAGCTTGCAGCTCCGCGCAGGGTCCCGCTATTTCTCCTGAAAACTACACCTGGGGAGACCCCTGGAAGGCGCAACTGGCCTGTGAGGTGTTGAGGAACCACTGGAGAGCGGCTGGGAGCTCGGTGGGGACCGCTAGTCCCGTGGAAACCTTGAGAGACGATGCCCGAGGTGTTGCCCAGAGTGTGAAGAAAATGGCGGCGGTGAGGGCCGATGGTCTCTGAATTACGACCGAGGAGAACTGGCATCGGCTTGCGAGGTGGCCCGTCTCTGTGAGATCGGAGTCACGGGGGCTGCTGGCACAGACCTGAGGAGCGGGGGGTTTGGTGACTGACATTGGACTGGTGCACTGGGGGTGCGCACTCGTCTCTACCTTCCCCCCCTCCCCCCCTCCGGTTCTGGCGACAGTGGGGCGGACGGCCCTGATTTTAGGGTTGCAGGCACTGCGGAGGCACTCCACCACGATTACTGTTGGTGCGCACGTCCCCCGGGCAGAGGATATCGGGACCTGGTGAAGATTGGACTGGCTTGGGCAACGACGACAGAGGCACCTAAGATGGCGGCCGCGGGAGGAGCGGCCATCACGGAGCAGGGCCGGGAAGATTCCACCGCACTTTCCAGGGCCGATGAGGACTCCCCGCCGATGCTGGAACAGGAGCAGAGACTGAACCGGCGCCTGGATGCTATTCTGGATGTCATCACCTCGACCAAGGAGGCATTGCAGCAAGACATTGCGCAGGTCGCCACGGGGCTCGGTCTCCTGAGGGCGGATCATGCCAAGTTAGCGGATAAGGTTAAGGACCATGAGCAGCTGCTCTTAGACCTGAAACCGGCGGTGGTGACCGCGGAACATAAGATCACGGACATCCTGAGCCGGCTGGACATGCTGGAGAGACTGGCGGAGGATGCCGAAAGCCGCAATAGACGGAATAAGGTGCGGGTCGTAGGCCTGCCGGAGAGAATTGAAGGGGAGGACGCGGTGGCCTACATGGAGAACTGGTTCCGGACGGTGGTGGCACCGGAGGGTCTCACTTCCTTCTTCACGTTGGAGCGGGCACACAGGGTACCGGCTCGCCCACCAGCGCTTGGTTGCCCCCCTAGACCGATGGTGGTGAAGCTCCTCCATTATAAAGATCAGGAACTCCTAATCCAGAAAGCTCGGGCCTCGGGCCCGTACGAGGTGAAAAATAGCCGAGTCACGATTTTCCCGGACTATACTCAGGCGGTCCAGAGGAATAGGGCATCCTTCTTGGTGGTGAAAAAGGAGCTAAGAGAGGAGGGCAACCAGTACTCGTTGCTCTTTCCGGCCAAGCTGCGGATAATCATGGATGGGAACACTCAATTTTTTCAAACTCCTGATGAGGCATGGTCTTGGCTGGAACTGTATCGCGCTGGCACGGACAGGACTGGCAGGAGCCAGCGAGAGAGGCCTAAACCGATTCAGGTTCGGAAATCGCAACGGATTCGCTCCCGCAACAGACAGCAGCGAGCGAAACGGGAGGCTCAAATGGCTGCGGACAAAAGAGGGGTGCTGGCAGCGACGGCGAGCATCACACGGTCGCAACAGGAGAGTGACCAGGCTGGATCGGACTCTGGCGAGGACGGCGGCAGGACTGGAGAGGACTTATCGGAGGCGGAGAGCTCGAAGGGCCCGGTGGTCACCCCACAGACTTCAGACGAGATTTTTCATGGCTAACTCATATATGGGACTTGGGACACTGTCTCTCTTGTGGGGAGGTATCCTGTTGGCACTAGATGGGCTGCCAGGTAGGGTGAGGCATCAACATTGCGGGATGGAAGGCGCGGGGCGCGGGCTCCGCCTGCCCGGGGTCGGCGATAACTCACCCCCTCGGGGCCCTTAAGGCCTTCTGTGGTGGCGACCACAGGTTAGTCAGATGTGTGTTTTGTTTAAGGTTTGGAACGGGGCTGAAACTGGGTTTGTAGGCTCTGTCCTGGGGAGTGGGGTTTGGGGAGTTTTTTCTATGGTTCGTTTGGGGGGGGGGGCAACTGCTGTGATGTGGGCAATGAATGGCTACACCTGAACTGGATCGTTTTGCGCTGGTATGGGGACGTTACCTAACTTGAAATGCCTAACATGGAATGTCCGAGGACTGCGAACCATGGTCAAACGACACAAAGTGCATGCTTATTTGGTGAGGCGGGGGGTCCAGATTGCCATGTTACAGGAGACTCATTTACCTAAACAGGAATGCACTGCGTTACAGAAGAGATGGCGAGGCCAGGTCTTTGGTACCACTTACTCTGCGTTCGCTAGAGGGGTACTGATATGGGTACGAGCGGGGGTACCGTTCCAGGTGTCAAATCAATTGGTGGATCCCGAGGGTAGATATGTGGCGGTGGAGGGACGGTTGTATGGTAGGGATGTAGTTTTATGCTGTGTATACGCCCGAATGTTGATCAGGCCCGCTTTTTTGATAGTTTATCCTGCTCACTGGCCTCCTTCTTAGCGGGGCCTGTGATTCTGGGGGGGGACTTTAATTCGATTACAGATGTTGCCTTGGATAGGTCCCACCCACCACTGGTCGATTCCCCGGTACATAGGCTGGCTGCACACAGGAAGGATTGGCAGGAGAGGTGGGGACTGCTGGATGTGTGGCGGGAACAACACCAGGGTGGTAGGGATTACTCCTTTTTCTCGGCCCTCCACGCTCTACATGTTAGGATCGACTCGGTCCTATGCAGCGGGTCCCTGGCCCCATTGATCTCCCATACGGAGTACCTGGCCAGGACCATTTCGGATCATAACCCTTTGTTGGTGCACGTCCAATGGCAGCGGGCGCGATCTGCGATTCCAACATGGCGGCTCCGGCCCGACACCCTGGAGGACTCGGTGTTTAGTGACGTGATCCAACGGGGCATAGATCAATATTTTGATGAGAATGAGGGGACAGCAACTTGTAGGTCCACTGAATGGGACGCGATGAAAGTGGTGGTGAGAGGTGTGTGTATGGGTAGGTTTTCGAATGCTCGAATGTCGGTGTTGAATGCGCTTGCCAGTGCGGAGGAGAAGTTGAGGGATCTGGAACGGCGCAGGCCGGACCGACCGGACCTACAGGCCCGGTTATTGGAAGCCAAAGAGGTGGTGGCTACCGAAACGGAACGGCTGCGGAGCTATGATTACAGACAATATGCCATCAAAGCGCATGATGAAAGGGATAAGGTAGGCACGTTACTGGCCAGGCTCGCTAATCCTGAACTCAGAGGCTGCCCGATCCTGAGCATAAAAAACACACTGGGGGAGACGGTTTATTCACAAACGGCGGTGCTAGAATGTTTTCGGGCCTACTATGCTGAGTTGTACGAGAGTCGGTTGGGGGCGGAGGCCTGGGAGATCGCTGAATACTTGGAATCGATGCAGCTTCCGGTGCTTGACGATGATGATGCGAAGGATTTGGGCGGACCTGTTACGCTAGCCGAGATCAGGGCAGCCATTAAACATATGGCGAGGAATAAAACACCCGGGGTAGATGGCCTGCCGATCGAATTTTACCAGAAATATGTCGATAGCTTGGCACCCAGACTACTGGTGGTGTATGAGGAGGCTCACAAGCTAGGGAGTTTGCCCGGATCAATGAGGGAGGCGTTGATAGTGCCGTTGCTGAAACCCAGCAGAGAGGCAACTGATGTGAAGTCGTATAGGCCATTGTCCATGTTGACGGTGGACTATAAGATTTTAAGCCGAATCCTGGCCACCAGTTTGGCCCCGCATATGACCGGGCTAGTACACAGGGACCAAGCGGGGTTTATCCCCACGAGGAGCACGGCCCTTAATATCCGCCGTCTGATTGGGATATTGGATGGTACAACAGAGGTGGACGACGCCCAGGCGGTGCTCTCGGTGGACATTGAGAAAGCCTTTGATAGTCTGGAGTGGGTCTATTTGGAAGAAGTCCTAGTAAAGTTCGGCATTGGTGAGGGGTTTCTTAGATGGACGAAGGTGTTGTATTCTTCGGCTACGGCGCGGGTACGTCTGGGCACTCTGGTGTCTGCGGCTTATCTGGTTGGTAGGGGGACGAGACAGGGGTGCTCCCTCTCCCCGCTTCTGTTTGCACTGGCGATGGAGCCACTGGCGGCACGCGCCAGGTCGGGAGACATGTACGCGGGGATTGATAGAGGCGGGCAGTCACACTACATATCATTGTATGCAGACGATCTGCTGCTCTATATGGCGGATACGGAGCGGGCCCTGGGAGGAGCGATGGATATGCTGTCTGAGTTTGGTCGGTTATCGGGCCTCAGGGTTAACTGGACGAAGACTTGTGTCTTTCCGCTCAGGGCGGACGCGCCATGTCTCTCTAGCGAGATGGGGTGGTTTGGGAGGCATCTTGCTTTACCTATTTGGGCGTCCGAATCTACCACGAGGTCGCGGACTTATTAGAGGGTAATGTTGGGCGGTGCATACGGGCACTGAGAGGCTGCATGTCCTTTTGGGCCTCCCTCCCTCTGTCAGTGTTGGGCAGGATAGCGCTGCTGAAGATGGTGGCGCTCCCGCGGCTCTTGTATTACTTTCGCACGCTGCCCATTTGGATTCCTCAAAAGGTCTTTAGGGACCTGCGGACGATGGTCATCAATTTCCTTTGGGGGCATGGTCGCCGTAGAGTAGCACTGAATACGTTGCTTCGTCCCAAGCTTGAGGGGGGGATGGCGGTCCTTGACTTTGAGTTGTATTACTTGGCCGCGCAACTTCAGGTTCTCACACAGCATGTGGCCAGGTTGTTTAGAGGGCCGGAGCATGACCGTGAGCAGGGTATACAACGCCATGTCCTGGCTTACGTTATTATGCAGCAGAAACTGGAGTTGCGAGGCCTCACCATGGAGGAGAAGACGCTCAGGTTATGTTGGCAGAGGAGCCTGAGGAGAGCGAGGGCGTCCCGACCGTATGCCCCGGAGATACCGATAGGGATGCTGACTGCGCTACCGCATGGGGCGATTGGTCTCCATTACTGGAATGGGAGGAGCTAGGACTACAAGTGGTGGGGGATCTGTATATTGACGGGACGCTGGTCCCCTTCCAGACGTTGCAAGAACAGTTTGGGTTGCCGGAGGGGAGCTTCCTCTTGCATGCGGCCGTGGTGGCGGCAATGCAGAAGCATTGGAGAGGGGGGCTAATTGAACCGGAAACGACTATGGCTTGCCAATATGTAGTGATGGCCGCTGGCACCTTTAAAGCGGTGACCTGCCTCCATAACAGGATGCTGCATGAGGGGCTGGACCCGCTCTTGGGCCTGAAAGCGAAATGGGAAGTTAGCATAGGCAGGCCCATACCGGACACGGTGTGGGGTCACATCCTTAAGCGTACATGGAAGGGCACACGGAACGCACGCTTTCAGCAGGTGCACTTTTATGTGTTGCATAGGGCCTACCTGACCCCGGAGAAGATCAAACGGTATTTCCAGGTGCAGGAGGCGAGGTGCCCGAGATGCTTGGCGTTGGAGTCGGATTTGGATCATCTGTTATGGGGTTGCCCGAAATTGGAGGCTTACTGGGCGGAGGTCGGGGAACTCCTAAATGTAGTGACTGACAGGGAGGTGGAGTTTGATATGGCGGCGTGCTTGTTGCTCTGGTTCCCGCACACGAAAAATACTAAGGTGACAAGTAAATTTATCGACTTGGGGCTGATACTGGCGCAGAGGGAGATCACCTGGCACTGGAAGTCTAGGGAGGGACCGTCTGTGAGGAGGTGGACGAATGAATTGCTGAGGTGGTCTGATTGTGAGAGTGTGCTCCGTATGAGACAGGCAGTGAAGCTCGACAATGAAAAGAGCCTAGAATCAGCGCGCGCGTGGGAGTTGATAGTGCAGGCTTTGCGTGACTCCCAGGTGGAAGATGAGGGCTGAATGGATAGTGTATGAGGACTCCGTGAGGCTTACGAGTACGGGAGGTATAGGTAGATCTGTAGCGGGACCCATTATGGCGTTAGGAAAAGGGTCCACATCATCAGCGGTTGCTGGGGGGGGAGGGGATGGGGGTTGTTGCGGGGTTGTAGAGGAGCGGGGTGGGCACTGGGTTCCAGGTTGGGAAGCGACGGACTGTTAGGTTGAGGCCCATCACTGGAGGGACTGGAGGGTGGGACCGCAATATCGCCATGTGGCCGGGCTGTTGATAAATGCTGGACAGTGTAGGGGGGGAGTTAGGTGGTAGGGGGGCAAAATGCAGATACATGAAGAGATTATCGACCAAATGTCCCTCAGGGATGCTCACCATGATGTTCTTGCTGGAAGTTTGGAACATTGCGCCGCCCGGCCCCCGGGAATGGCTGTGTATGACATGTGCTTACTCGATCCACGCGGGGGGACACCATGAGTGTGCTGGTTGATTTATTGTATGCAATGGTTTCTAATTCTGCAATAAAAAAAAATTTAAAAAAAAAATAATTCAGTCCTGCTATATCTTTGGTGTGTACTTGAGCTACGTCAGAAAGTGTAGCGACTTCCACTTCCAGAGCCCCAGTCCGCTTACAGATATCGTCCAATTTAGTTTCCAGATTTGCGTACTTCTCGTGTATTCCCTTTTGGTTGGCCTCGGAAATTTCAAATTTGGAAAGTAAGACCCCTCTGAGGGACTGTAGGAGTGACTCTAGTGACTCTAGCTGTAAATGTCCACTATCCAGATCTCCAGGTCTTGCTTCTAAAGAACCTTGATTAATTCTTTCGCCTTCTCCGTCGGTAGAAAAGGATGAACATGAGGCTGACGGCGGACCGACCGCTGTGCAAATTTTAATTTTGGCCCTGGCTCCTGGGTCTGAACCTTTATTTGGATATTGGGTTGGGGTCGGGTTGACAAGTTCGGGTGAGGCTTGGAGTTTTGGTGCCTCTAATGCGGGGGAAACCAACTCTGCGATGTCCGGATCACAGGTTAAGGGAGAGTATCGATTTTCAATGGAGATATGGGGGGTAATCTGTGCAGTAGTCTGTACCGGAGGAGATGAAGATAGAGCCTTTCCCACCTTAGAGATAGCCATTTGCTCCATTATTTTAAAATAGGATTTCAACGAGGGAGTGGGTTTTTATGAGGGGGCAACATTTTTTGGGAGCTTGCGTTTTTTAGACTCCCCTATCTTCGTATTTTTTTCCTTCTTTTCTTTTTTCTTTTGCAGAGGAGTGAGTGGACCCACTGCCTCTGCCCCCCCAAAATCTTGTGGAACCAATAGATCTTTCTTTTGCAGTTCCAACTGAGAGCGCAGCTGGTACCTGTTTTTAACAGGTGGCCCTCTCTCCCCTTTCCTATCCTCTGAAACCGGAGTCTTCTCCCTAGTTCTAGGACATATACCAGGGCCCTGTTAAGAGATAATATCTATCTTTTCAGAGCATAATAGAGAGCAATCTGTTTCCATTAGCGGGCCTGGGAAATGCCCAATTCACTCTGTGCTACCACACCAATAGCGTTCTGAAGACTCTGAGAATATCACTGCATGCGGCCCCTCCCTTCCACCACTGACTGTATCAATGCAGCTCCTCATCCCTCAGGGGTACGAAAGTTGACTCTGGCAGCCACTACCCTGATTTTCCGCCATAGTCGCGCTCGGCGTCCTCCACAGCCTCCGCTCGTCCCAAACACCGCTGCCTCCACCCCCACTACAGCCTCAGCTCCCATACGGCTCTCAACTCCAGCTCCAGGGTCCTACTGCCCGCCTTTCGCAACCACGCCAATCCGCAGACCCGCAAAACATAAAAGAAAAGAGGCAGAAGAAAAGCAAAAAGAGTTAAATTGATATCCTCAGTGGCATAGACAGGGTCTCCCCTCCGCTCTTACCGCAAAAGACGTATGAATCATCGAAATAGAGTCAGTTTATTTGGGGTATACTCCTGGTCAGTTCTGAGCTCCCGCAGCCGGCGTCAGCCTCTGAGCTCCCGCAGCCGGCGTCAGTGATGGCTTTTTTTCTAATTGCTTGAATTATTTGCTAACAGTGATTGTTGCTGATTATGATTAATTAATAAATAATTATGCTAATGAGAACCATGGTTACTAGAATATACTTCTAGCAAGTTGGCATTTTTCTTCCTAAACTAAGTGTGCCTTTCTGACAGTGTCCAGGGTTACATGACTGTAAATGGCCACCCCGTGGTGTTTTATGTATTCCTTCCAGACATGGGGACAAAGGGCCTTTGGTATGTGGCAGTGTGTTTTCTGTACATGGCCCTCTCTGCAAACGTTTTGCCTTCTCACCTCCTGTTTTCAGAACCAATTTTTGTTGGATTTTAGGACTCTGTGCGCTATGCCACAGCTAACCAGTGCTAAAGTGTTTGTGCTCTAGCCATAAAACATGGCAAACATGGCATACACCCAATTGGCACATTTAATTTCCCTGTATGTCCATAGTAAATGGCACTACATGTACCCAGGGCCTTTAAATAAATGCTACTAGTGGGCTTGCAGCACTCATTGTGCCACCCACTAAAGTAGCACTTTAAAACATATCTCAGGGTGCCCACTGCAGCCTGTAATGCAGTGATAAACTGCCAATTTTACCTAAATAAATATTAAGACACCTTTTGCCACACCTAAACCTTCTTTTTTAATACATGTGCCACCCCTAAGGCAGGCCACATGGTAGAGTGGTTCTTCGCCGCTAATGACAAGGGTAACTCGTCATGGAGTTTCCATTGATTTCAATGGAAATTACATTGAAGTGCCAGAAGCACCATAGCATCCAAGTGGTTAAACATTGGGACATATGTTTTTAATTTTTACATGCCCTGGTAGTCAAAAACCCTTATATTTGTTTTTCACTACTGTAAGGCCTACCTCTCCCATAAGATAACATTGGGTTACCTTATTACATTAAATATGGGGTAACCTTTGATTGGGAGCAGAAAGAAATATCATGTTTGGACTCAAATGAATTGCAATTTAAAATCCTCTTTATTTGTAAAGTAGGATTTTAGATTAAACTTTTGAAAATGCCACCATTAGAAAGGGAACAAAACTAAATGCATTCAATAACCAGCCCCTTGTAAGCGTGGGTATCAACTACCACAAAGGTAATGGCCAAAAAGGAGACCATTTACTGAAAATATGAATATCTAAATAGAAGAAAATTGTACGTCCCAAAATGGTAACAAGCAGAATTAATCTTAAAGTGCAGGGCAGAAATAAGATAGCAATATGAAGGAATCAGAAGTCGAAACAGGCGACGCAATATAATTTTATAAAAAACATATTTTTTATATTGTGGGTAACAGAAAAGCATAGGGTACATAAACAAAACCTGCATACATTAATCGATGCATACAAAGTAGATAGAAAGTGTTGTTTTAAATCATAGATCAATGTATGTCAAGTCCACTCTTTTTGTTTATGGATCAATTGATTTTGGGACGAAGATCTGCTCCACCTGCCTGAAACATTTTTTTGCATTAAGTGAATCAGTGCATGTATTTGACACGACTGGTTTACATGATACATCTACTTTTTATCTTAGCAACCACATGGTTGCCAAAGACATCCTAACCTTTAAAAATGTAGTGCTACCTAGACTGATTTGCTTCTTCAGAAACAACAATACTACACATGCAATTTTCCCAAAAGGCAGCACCTGCCCTGAAAAATGTACAATCTTCTCATGATATTTTCATTAAGCCTTCTGACAAAGGTGGTGACATAGTGCTAATGGATAGAATAAACTATACTGATGAGATATTCAAACAATTAAACATAACCAATCACTACGGAAGATTATTTATTTTGTTTTTATTTATTATTAAAATTTATATTGCGCAACAGCTACCCAAAAGGGTTTCCCGGCGCATTTAATGAAGCTGTAACACGGAGGATCCAGGACAATTTATTTATCGAGCAGCCAGGTTTTCAGCAACTTACGAAAACTGGAGTAGCTTGTTGCATTCCTAAGTGAAATTGGGAGGGAATTCCAATAGAATGGTCCTAGGTAAGTGAAGGATTTCCCTCCAATGCGTGCTAGCTTGTATTTTGGGACCGCAAAACGGCTGTGAGAGTCTGATCTAAGATTTCTGGATGGGATATAGGGTGTGGCCAGGGAGCAAAGGTAGCTGGGGGCTGTCCCAGATTTAATTTTATACATGTAAGTAAGTGCTCTAAATTTTACTCGATTTTCTATGGTTAGCCAGTGCAGTTTTCGTCGGAAAGCGGAGATCGGTTCTCTTTTTGGCACTTTGCATAAAAGTCGGACTGCCGCATTTTGGGCTATCTGTAGTCTATGTGTGACCTGTCTGTTTGAGCCCACATAGAGAACGTTTCCGTAGTCAAGCCGGGAGGTGATTAAGGCGATGATTATAGGTTTTTTTGTTGTTTCAGGTAACATCCAACAGATTTATCTTAACCACTTGATGATGGAAAAACAAGTAGCCACGACTTTTACTGATTGGGCATGCATGCTCAAAGTGTCATCAAGGAGTACGCCTAGGTTACGTATGTATGGTGTGGGGGTAGGGAGAGTCCCCATTTTGTCTGGCCAATGTTGTTTGCTCCAGAGGTTTTTCTGCTTACCCAATATGAGTACCTCTGTTTTATCTCCGTTTAATTTAAGGAAGTTGGATTGCATCCAGGCTGCTATGTTGGTGAGTCCTGTCTTGAGTGTAGAGGTATCATTTGGGGTTTGTGCAGATAGTGAGAACATGATTTGGGAATCATCTGCATAGGAAAAGATTAACAGGCCAGATTTTTCAGCCAACTCTGCCAGAGGTTTTACATAAAGATTGAAAAGTAATGGACTTAAGATGGAGCCTTGTGGTACTCCATGTGCAAAAGAGTGTGTTTTGGAACAGGCTTTTTGGGAGAAAACTTGAAAAGTTCTGTTTGAGAGGAATGCCTGGATCCACTTGAGAGCAGCTCCACCTATACCAATTTTACTCAGTGTGTTTATGAGCACAGTGTGTGAGATGGTATCGAAAGCGGTGCTCATATCAAACAGAATGAGCGCCACTGTTTCTCCTTTATCTAAATTCTGGTGGATAGCTTCCGTGACACCTAAGAGGGTGGTTTCTGTTGAGAAACCCGCTCTGAAACCTGACTGAGAGGGATGGAATAGGTGATTCGTAGCTACATATACCGTCAGGTGAATATGAATGTGTTTTTCTAAGACTTTGGACAAAATTGGCAGCAGTGATATGAGATGATAGTTTTTAGTGTCAGCGGGGTCTGCATTAAGCTTTTTTACTAGTGGGTGAATCATGGCGTGTTTCCAAGTCTGGAGAATTTCTGCTTCTTTGATCGATGTATTAAGAAGATGCGTTAGGACTGATAACACAGAGTGATTTAATTGTTTCAGGATATTGGCTGGCAGTGGGTCCATTGGTGAACCAGATTTTATTGATTTCAGAAGTGTGTCCGTATTTTCAGCTGTTAGGTTGGGCCATTCCGTTAGGACGTGGTCTACGTCTGTTTCACTGTACTCATGTACATCGGGGGGATGGTATGCCGCTGGCATTGGTGTATTGGTATTCGCAGCTCTGTCATGTGCATGTTCTTGTGAGATAATCTCTTGATATTTTCCTTCAACTTTGTTTATGAAGAAGGCTGCTAAGTCCTCGCATTTAGTTTGAGATAATATAGGAGGTTTGGCTACGGTCTCTGAGCCGGCAAGTTCTTTTACTGTGTTGAATAGTGTTTTTGCACAGTTAGATGCATTACAGAGGGTTAGATTTACAAATGTTGCACGAGCTTGTTTGCACTCTTTATGATATTTGCTCAGAGCTATCTTACAGGCCTGATGGGATGATTGGTCATATTTTCTCCTCCACCTTCTTTCGAGGATCTTGCAGCTAGTTTTAGAAATTTTTAAAGAATCGTTATACGAAGACGCTGGAGGACGATGGGTAGTTCTTTTGTATTTGGTGGTGGGAAGACAGGTGTCAATGGCTTCTGAGAGCCAGTTATGGACAGACTCAGCGAGGGGGCCAACTTTTTGCTCTAAGATTGGTTTATGGCTCTCAAGACATTCGTTAAGTTTGCTGATGTCAAGCTTTTTCCAGTTTCTCTGTGTTTCTCCTACTCCTTTGGTGTTATTGGAGGTGTACTTGTCATACGGCGAGGTGAGATTAAAATGTATCTGATAATGGTCAGACCAGCTGGTGGGTAATGCTGGGGAGCAGATGATAGTACTAAGATTGGAAAAAATTGGATCTGGGAAATGTCGTGCTATGTGGGTGGGACCAGAATGTATTAACTTTAGATTTAGGGAAGCCATGTCAGGTATGAGTCTAGTACTATTAGTACAGGTAAGGTCTTCCAGATGTAAGTTTAAGTCACCTAATACTGTGAAATTAGCTTTATTTGTGGCAAAAGATGAGACCTCTTCCATAAAAGTGAGGATCTAGTTAGCATGGAATTTTAGGGGTCGATATATTAATACTCCCGAGAAGGTGAAATTAGGGGATAGAGGAAGTTTAAATAGAGCAGCTTCGCATGTGGTGATGGTTAGTTGCTCCAGAGTGCTTTTTTGTGACCTTTTCTGCCCTTTCTTGGGACCTTTCTGCCTCTGTGCCATTCATTTCCCCACATATTTTGTGACCTTATCTGCCCTTTTCTGGGACCTTTCTGCCTCTGTGGCACTCGTTTCCCCCTCAATTGTTGTGCCCTTTTGCCTTCTGTTTTCTTTGCCGCCCCTCGCCGCTGCATCCCCGCCCCCCTGACTGCCCATTCGCTGCCCCCACCTCCCGCCTCCCAGCTGTTTCTCCCTCCCACCTCCCCATATAGGCCGGCCGCTGCGCGGTGAGGAGAGCGACCCTTGACCCTTCCAGGTAGGTCGCTCCCCCTTCGCACAGCACCGCCTGTGCCCGTTCTCTTCCTCGCTGCCCCTGTGTCTCTCTGCCCGGTTTCCCTTCTGCTCCCCTCGCTGCCCCCGTGTCTCTCTGTCTGGTTATTCCTTCTGCTCCCCTCGCGGCCCCCGTGTCTCTCTGCCCGTTTTTGCCTTCTGTTGCTTAGCTGCCCCTGCATTTCTGTGACCTTTCTGCCTTCTGTGCCACTCGTTTCCCCTTTGTTTTTGTGACATTTCTTCCCTTCTTGTGACCTTTTGCCCTCTGTGCCACTTGTTTCCCCCGTTTACTGTGACCTTTTTGCCCTTCCTGTGACCTTTTTGTCCTCTGTGCCACTCGTTTCCCCTTGTATTCTTGTGATCTTTTTGCCCTTTTTGTGACCTTTCTGCCCTCTGTGCCACCCGTTTCCCCCTCAATTGTTGTGCCCTTTTGCCTTCTGTTTCCTTCGCCGCCCCACACCGCCCCCGCAACTGCGTCCATTGCGGCGCTGCCCCCTGACTGCCCATTCACTGGCCCCACCTCCTGCCTCCCAGCTGCTCCTCACTCCCACCTCCCCACACATGCCGGCTTCTGCACGGTCATGCCGCTGGCACGTGGCAAGCCTGTCTGCGCCCGCCCATGCCTGGACCGCGCCCAGCGCCAGAACCCCTGGCCCCCGCACCCGCCACCACTATGACGCCAGCACTCTGCATGCTCTCAACCGTGGATGGACCCACAACTGCTTCAAGGCCACCCTGAAACGCACACACGGTCCCTTCACCTGCCGGAACTGCAGCTACACCAGCCACAGAGCCGACAAACCACCCGCCAAGAAAGACCTCAACCACCTCCGATGCATACCACTGAACACCCACTCCGCATGCAAACACACTGTCGATCTCTGGGACCTGCTCAACACAACCTCCCCTGACGTCGCCTTCCTGACAGAGACCTGGTTGAACAACTCCACTGCACCCGGCATCGCCATAGCCATCCCAGACGGCTACAAGATCACCCGCAGGGATCGCACTAACGGAGTCGGAGGAGGAATCGCCATCGTCCACAAGAACAGCATCAGGGTCTCGACTAGCACCGCCGATGCACTCAGCACCGCCGAACACAGACCCCAACTCCACCCTCAGAGGCACCCTCGTCTACCGACCTCCCCGGACCCCGGCCCCAGTTTAGCGACTCCATCGCCGACTTCATCAGCACGCACGCCCTGACCTCCACCGACTACATCCTCCTCGGAGACCTGAACTTTCACTTTGAGAACAACAACGACAACAACTCCACAACCCTGATCGATAACCTCGCCAACCTCGGACTGAGACAACTCATCACAACGCCCACCCACTCCGCCGGCCACATGCTCGACCCCGTCTTCTCCTCAAGCCCACACGTCTCCGTCAGCCACACCACCGAACTCATCTGGTCCGACCACCGCTGCATCCACTTCACCTTCCAGAAACCCACCACACACCACCGCACCCAACAGATGTCCTGCCGCTGCTGGAGCAAAATCACCGAAGACCAACTACATGCAAACCTTGCTCTCAGCCCACCCACCGAACCATCCAACACCGACGTCGCTGCCCACAACCTCAAACGCTGGATCAAGGACTGCGCCAAAACTCTCGCCCCACTGGAGAAACCCCCCCACAGAGACACCAGCAAGAGGGCCAGCTGGTTCACCCCAGAACTCCTAGATTCCAAGCAAGCCTGCCGGAAACGAGAGAAGAAATGGCACAGTGAACAAATTCCAGGCAGCCACGCAGCCCACAAGGACGCCGTCCGCAACCACCACCACCTCATCAGGGCTGCCAAGAAGACCTCCTTCAAAGACCGCCTCGACAACAACGCAGACGACAGCAAGAAGCTCTTCAACGTTGTGAAAGAACTCTCCAACCCCAGCTCCAACACCAACGACATCCCGGCGTTGCAAGCCCTGTGCGACTCCCTCGCCACCTTCTTCCACCGCAGGATAGCAGACATCTACGACAGCTTCAACACCCAGACATCCCCAACAGACAGCAGCAACAGACCCTCCACACACCATCGACCACATCCCCTTGCTAGCCTGGACTAGTGTGAGCGTCGATGACACCATCAAGACCATGAGCACAATCCACTCCGGCTCACCATCAGACCCATTCCCACACCACGTCTTGAACAAAGCAAGCAGCTCCATCGCACTCCACCTACGCAACGTCATCAATCTCTCCCTTGAGACCGCACCCTTCCCAGAGAGCTGGAAACATGCTGAGATCAACGCCCTACTCAAAAAACTCAAGGCAGACCCAAGAGACCTCAAGAACTTCCGATCCATCTCTCTGCTCCCCTACCCGGCCAAGGTCATCGAGAAAATTGTTAACAGACAGCTAACCCGAAACTTCGAAGAGAACAGAATCCTGGACCCTTCCCAGAAAGGGTTCCGCAGCAACCACAGCACTGAGACCGCCCTCATCGCCGCTACCGATGACATCAGGACCCTGCTAGACAACGGGGAGACTGCAGCACTCATCCTCCTAGACCTCTCCGCCGCCTTCGACACCGTCTGCCACTGCACACTACGCGCCCGCCTCCACACAGCAGGGATCCGAGACAAGTCTCTGGAATGGACCGCCTCCTTCCTCCCGGGCAGAACCCAGAGCGTCCGCCTCCCCTGTTCCGTTCCGAAGCCTCCGAGATCATCTGTGGCGTACCTCAAGGATCCTCCCTCAGCCCGACACTGTTCAACATTTACATGGCCCTGCTCGCACACGTCGCCGACAGCACGACCTCCACATAATATCCTATGCCGACGACACTCAACTGATCCTCTCCCTCACCAAGGACCCCATCACCGCCAAAGCCAACCTCTATGAAGGAAAGAAGGCCGTTGCCGACTGGATGAAGATCAGCCGTCTGAAGCTGAACTCGGACAAGACGGAGGTCCTCATCCTCGGCTCCAACCCATCAGCCTGGGATGACTCCTGGTGGCCAACGGCACTGGGGGAAGCCCCGGCCCCCACTGACCACGCACGCAACCTGGGAATCATCCTCGACTCAAAGCTCTCAATGACCAAGCAAGTCAACGCCTTCTCTTCCTCCTGCTTCAACACCCTCCGCATACTCCGCAAGATCTACAGATGGATCCCGACAGATATAAGAAAGACAGTCACCCAGGCCCCCGTCAGCAGCAGACTCGACTACGGAACCGCCCTCCAGGCGGGAGCCCTGACCAAGCTCATCAATCGACTACAACGCATCCAAAACGCCTCGGCACGACTGATCCTTGATATACCACGACACAGCCACATCACCCCCCACCTGAGAAACCTACACTGGCGCCCCGTCAACAAGAGGATATCCTTCAAGCTCCTCATCCACGCACACAAGGCACTCCACAAGACCAGACCAGCCTACCTCAACAGACAGCTCTCCTTCTACACCCCCAACCGCCAGCTACGCTACGCCGACCTCTCAGTCGTCACTGTCCCGTGCATCCGAAGAACAACCACCGGCGGGAGATCCTTCTCCCACCTCGCTACCAAGACATGGAACACCCTCCCACTGAGCCTACAACAGACCCAAGACCTGCTGACCTACAGGAGGATACTAAAGACCTGGCTGTTCGATCAGTAGCAGCCCCCCCCCCCCCAGGCCCTGAGACCCTCACGGGTATGTAGTGCGCTTAACAAATGACTGATTGATTGATTGAGTTGTCAATTCAACTTCATCCTTTTAGTGCACACTCAGATCTCACAAGCCACCTACTAAATCACCCATCTGAATGCACTTACACAGTTCACCTATTATGTATGGAGCTTCGTGAAGCCCTTTTTTCTGCCACACAGACCTTTCCCTACCAATGTGCGAGGATGCTTTTGTATAAGCTAAGAGATTCCAGGGCTCTGCTCTTAACCACCAGTACCTTCGAGGGAGGAATAACATAGGAAAGCCCTTTCACTTTGATCGAATCTGTATTGGTTGGGAAGCTGAGGGTACTCTGTATCATTGCTTCTCATTCCTTCCAGTGATAAATAGCTTTTTTAAGCCGCCATGTGGTGGTAGGTCTTAGATACAGAAAAAACTCATATAGTGGTATTGAAATATGTTTTTTCCACTCAGTGGCAATTACAACCCCTGATTTCTGGATAATTGTATTTTTTTACCTGGTGGATGAAAATTAACTTCTGGAAAAGCAACAAAAATTGGGGTATATTTATCAACAAGTCATGCAGCAAGTCACCTGCTGCACTGCTCTGGTCTGCGTGACAGGGAAAAGGTGGGAATGTGCTGTATTTAACATTATACAGCGCATTCCTGTCTTTTCCCAGTGCTGGCGCACAAAGTGCTGCCTAGCGCCAACGCAGGCATCCTTGCACCATGGTGCAAGGGTGCCTGCTCTGTAAATAGGATAGGGATACCTTCCTGCACAAAAACAATCCCCAGAGGCATGTTCCTTCCTTTCTATGATAAAGACTGAGAGAGTATGGTTTAACTATACAGTGTCACAAAAAGTCATTTCATCCCCCAGCTTGGAATGGGGTGGCTAGCCATCCAATTGCCATATGATGGGTGGGACATTAATATAAAGATTCAGAGCATATCTGTGGGCAAGGCAAGTAAAGTAGCACAGAGGGGATGAAAAACTACTTTTTGTCCTGATCTGCAAAATCTTTGTACTGGCCCTGATATAAGACATAAGAAAAAAGCAACTATCTTAAAATATTAGGAAGTCTTCTATGGTTAAGCAGTATATAAAAACAAAAGTCTTCCTACAGCCAAATAGATCTGCTTTAATGTGAAATTAGTGGAACAGTACGGTTTCAAATAAGACAGGAAGCACAGTGTGTTGTGGCCTATTTCGCAGGGTGTCCAGTAATTCTTCAAAGAGCCCCAGCTGAAAAAGCAGAAGCAGGACTCTTGTTTAACTGCATCATTTATCAGTAGTCGTCACCAAACCGCAATAACATAAGTAGAAAAGGAGCAAAGATTAGCGCAAGAGCAAATTCCCAAAAGCAGCTTTGAAAGTGTAAACATTGCAAATGGTGTTTAGTTGTGCAAACGTTTCCACCAGATCCTCTGTGTCTTTCATATTTTGTTTTAAGCTTGTATTCGCCAGAGTACAATTGGTACGTACTTTCTTTACAGATATGTAGCTATAATGCGCATCTCTGACCAAAGACGTTTTGAGGTTGAGCTCAGTCCTCACACTATCTGAATCTGTCTATTTAATTTCAAAATGCTGCATTTCTAAAGGATTTTAGTACATTAGGCAGAGGGTAGACACTTTGATGTTGCACAGATCTGAGACTGTGGCTGCCGCTGCGTATTCACCTTAGACTTGGGCAAAAAAATTATTTTGCAAAGTATAATATTGCATAGTTCTTAAACATACCGTTTTGTGAATTTCACATTATTTTTCCTTTGGGGCAGTGAAGTTTTCTTGCTTAATTGTTTTAACCTGCTGGGAAACCAGTTAAAATAAACCGTCGTGCAGTGACTGTGAAACAGATATGTACACTGGCGACGAGACATTTTCTGCCCAAACTAGTCTCTCCCACTGGTTTTTTTGTTCAACTTTTTTTAGGCCTCAGTACAAGCTGTTTGGTTGGACAATACATATTGTGGACTTACCAAAAATGTACTGTGAACTTAAAGCTGTTCATAGCTTACCATTGATTGGCTTTATTGTTACTCTCGTTTTCTTGCTTCTTATTCAATTACTTTGCTTGTCCATTGTGTTCTATCTTGTATGTGATGCTCCCTTGAAGCATAACCTCTTTTGATTGACTGGCTTGTGTCCTTCCACTGCTCACATTTAGGGAACTACTATTTTTCTTTTTTGGTGAAGCACTCCATGCGAGTGGATGTGTTTTCCAGCTGCCTCCCTTGTGCGCTTTTGCCAGCCCTGTGCCCTGGTGCTCTCTCTCGCCTGTGTGCTTCTCCTTCGCCCTCCTCCAGTGCTCCATGTTGCACCCACCTTCTTCTGTTTCTCCCCTCGTTCCTGTGTTGTTCTCTCCTTCTTGTGCACCTCCCCTGACCTCTTTGTTGCTCCCTTACTTGTGCGCTGCGTTTTCCTTCTTCGCCCCCACCTTTTATTGTTTACTTTAACCCCCCTAAACCAACTCCCCCGATAGCTCACCCACCCCGCACATATTGCTGAGGGGCCCTCCACTTAAAAAAACACTTTCACACTATTTAATGTTAATATATTTTTTAATTTACTGACGCACTTGATATTGGTAAAGAAAAAAAAATGCCGCCCGCTTCATTTTGTAGGTGGGCACAAGCATGATGCATGAGCCAACACGTCATCGTACATTTCCGTGCCTATTAAATGACAGAGCTGCTGGCGGCCGTGAAATGCCATATTTACTTATTTATTTATTTTTGTTTTATTTTTGGCAACAAGAACTGTATTTTGCCAATGCAGTACAGCTTCACCAAAAAGCATTCACAAAGCCAATGGGTCACAAAGGTGAAACCTAACGGCTTTGCCAATGCTTGTTTTAAAGTGATGCACGCCCTCATATTTAATTTTCGTCACATATACCAGCCACGTCCATTGTGGGTATCAAGCATAGTTTTACGTTATTGACATAAAAATTACATGTATTGTGCAAGGGAAAATTTCCCAGTTTCACCCACGTGGCTCTGACTAACTTCTGTTGACTACTGCCGAGCGTCGCTGAAGAGATCGGCTAGACGTCTCTTATGTATGCACAACTGCAAAAAAAATCAAAACAATAGAATACCGCATGATCCTGAGGGGGTCTATCTTTTGTAGTATAGCATAAAACTCCAAAGGGTTCCTTCCCAGAGGTAATTTAGTTCTAAACCCAGCATTTTAAATTCCAGGGATAAACAGCTACTAAGAAAAAAAACAGATAAAGATGAGCCATATCCAGGTCCCCACTGACATTATGCGATTCTGGAGCACAGCATATTCCGCATAATCATGGATTTTCTTCATTTGCCACATAATCCATCACCTGCAGAATTTGAGTCTGCCATCAAAACTGCTGCTAGCTCAAACACATGAGAGGTTCCTGACAAACAGCACTGCACACAGTATCAAGCAGTGGCAGAGCCTATATAAACAGACCCCCCAGGATATAGCGGCATGGATTAGCAAATTTAGCGGCACAAAAATGGAAATTTAGCGGCACAAATATGGAAATTTAGCGGAAATTTAGCTGCATTTTATTTGGCGTTTTTTCCTTCAACAAACACAGATATCTTATTTTTTCAGTTATTTAACAACAAAAATGCCCCAAAAGCAAGCCCTGGCATGCCGCACGCTGGGCACGCGGCAGGCCCACCAAGATTTTTTTTTATTAATTCCCTTTTACTTTCTTTTCTTATCACTGTGCACATTAGTGACGTACATTTCTGGAAGTAAACACACCTGTGAATGCTCACTTGCCTTCTTATCTTTCTTTGTTTTTTGCTCTAAAGGCCTTGTGGCAGCAAACTTCATGCAGGCATTTGCCGAGTGGAAGGTCACTTCCCAGCTCTACAGTTTTGTACTAAACATTGCTGCAGAATTTCTTTTATCACAGGGACACATCCTTCCTCTCCATGTATTCCATGGAATTGTTTTAGAAGGGACATTGTTTGGATTATTAGTGAACAAGAAAGGTGTTTTTCACCGATGCAGAACATTTAGCAAAACCAATCCGCAGGGATCGAGTATACCACAAGCACATCTTACACCATATAGAACTCTCAGACATGGAGCCGAGCATCCAACTTGACAAGACAGCCAGGTAAGCCGCCCTTCTTCTGCTCAAACTTTGCAAGATTCCTAAGAAAATAGGGCATTTCAGTCCTAAAGAAGGTACAGCGAAGGGTTGTTCATTCAAGAGGGCAGAAGGAACGATAATAAAAATAAAAACAGCAATAGACTATCTTTCATTCTCGCAGCTCCCCACTACTCTTCCCCTCCTTTCTCCTCTGATGTTTGTGGACCCCATGCAGGCGCCTAACGGCTGTTGGACTCACCAAAAAAAGGCTTCAGCTCCATCCTCCCCCCTCCCCCCCCACACCCCCTCCTCCCGTCGTGTGTGTCAGCCCGGGAGGAGCCTGCTTCCCGGGGACACACACAGCCGCACCCGAGCACTCCACAGGTCTTTAAAAGACCATTTGCATGTTAATGAGGCTTTGTTGTGAAACAACCTCTTCTTAGGCCCCTGCAGCTCCACTCTGCCGATTTCTTTGAAATGCTCTAGTTGCGCCTCTGACCCCATGTGCCTTTTCGCCTGCTTCTCTTGTGTACCTTTCACACTGCCCCATCTCTAATGCTGAACGGAAACACGTAGTGACGTGTGTGTTTGCTTACATCCAATAAGAAGCCCCAGCCACCATTATTTTTAAATAGCAGCAGGGACACCTTTTTTCGTGGCCGAAATGATAAAAATCGCGGCCATCGCGCTTTTCCTCTGATTTCGCGATTTTTTTCGTGAATCGCGGAATCGCCAGGGCCGGACTGGGAACAGAAACCGGCTCTGGCAAACTGCTCAGCTGCCTCTCCCTGGATCGAGGGGGAGTGCAGCTGAGCAGTTTGCGAGGGCCGGTTTCGGCCTATTTTGTTACCGGGGGGCCGATATTGCCGTCCCCCGGTAACGAAAACGGCCCCCAGGGGCCCAAAACCAGCCCCCACCGTTGCGGCCTACCGGGGTAACGCCCGGTGCCCGCTATGGCCAGTCCGGCACTGGGAATCGCGAAAAGCTGGAGGGTCTGTATAAAGTCTAACTGGTTACATGTCAGTAGCTGATTGCTGATTCAGGTGGTGAGCTGCTACTAATGAGGTGCAACTTTGTCCAGACAAAATTAATAACTGCTAAAATGACAAAAGTAATGAAACGATACTGCTACAGATTGAGCCCCATCATGCCGCATAATGTGCCTTTTCTTGCAGAAAAATGTTGTCAACCCTGCCACATAATTTGGGCCTCCACTGCCACATAATTCCAGGGATCTTGGTAATATTCAAAGATGGAGCACTTTACAGACGTCCCCCGAGGGCTTACCACTTAACTAAACCTTAGCACATAACTGGTTGCCAAACCCGCGTGTCGATACAGAACGCACTGAAACCATGCCCTTAAGGAATATGGTAAACAACTTATTATGATGTGTCAGGAACAGAAAGACAATACAAACTAATTCTGACATTTTTCACTACACCTAATAAAATGTAGATAATATTCTGTGATTGGATTTTTGGATTTGTGGTCCCCATATAACTGAAGGGGGACCTACCCGCAAAAGGTTACTCATAAGAATACACATTGACCCTTTTCGGGAGAAGACACATTTAAATTATATGCAGAGACAGGGAAGCATATTACCGCTACTTAGGGGACTGTGGGGCAGATTTTCAAGGCCCTTGAGTCACTTTTCCCATGTTAAAAATGATGCAAAAGTGGCGCAAGGGCCTTGTAAATAAGCCCCTGTGTTCTTTGAGAAGGGCATCTACTACTTAAACTGAGAACAAACGGACTCCCTCTGTACTTTCTGGGCACACAAAGCCACTGTTTCAAATTGGAACTAAAGTAGTCGAACTACCAGCTATGTACTAGGGGCGTACCTGCAGGGCTGGATGGTAACCCAAAGAAGCCCTGACAAGTTTCTCAGACCAGCCCCTGGGGAAGCACTGCCTGTACCCAGGAGGCTGGAAATGCTTGCACGCTGCTTTAGCTACTGGGTGCCGATATTGCGCTACAAAACCGCCCACCACCGCAGCAAAACCCTTCCAGCCTACTGGGAAAATGCCTGATTCGCTGTACAGCCAGTCCGGCCTAGCGTACCTGCTATAAGGAGAAGTGCCAATCGCAGACAGGAGAGTTAATTTCATAGGCAAATGTGGAACGCTTTTACCTATCAGACCCAGTAGCAGACACTACCAAATACCTCTGAGTTATGTCTGCTAGGTTTGATACCAAGTCAGACTAAAGAAAAATACACCTACAGATTCGTTGACCTGGCCCTACTGTTATTTAAGAGAGGGGTAACGATGGTATGGAAAGCCACCCAACCTTTGGAAGTGAAGAACTGGTCATTAAATGGGCTAGAGCAGAAGCAGACACCATAACACAAAATTTTCAGAATGGAGGGAGGCGGCCGGATGGCACAATATGTGACGATTATTTTGTCAAAATGTAAGTGAAAAACGAAATCAGGACACTATGAATGTGCGGGCCGAGATGGAGATACAGGGCCCGATTCACAAAGCTAAAGGGAGACGAAAGTCTAACTTTACAACTTTCGGTATTCACAAAGGGCAAGAAGGTAAAGGGAGACTAAAGTCTAACTTTACGACTTTCGGTATTCACAAAGGGCAAGAAGGTAAAGGGAGACTAAAGTCTAACTTTGCGACTTTCGGTATTCACAAATGGCAAATGCCCTTTGTGAATACGGAAATTTGTAAAGTTAGATTTTGTCTCTCTTACTTTCATTTCCCTTTACCGTTGTGAATAGGGCCCATGGTTCGGCGCATCCACAGGAGGGTTACTAGGCACACAAGAAATAAGACCTACAGGCAGACCCCAACCCCAAGAGAGGTAACCTCCCCCAGTGGCTGAGACTAGGCACTGATCCATCGCTTACCACAGACCCACATTTTAAATACACCTCACCCAGCAGACTACGCCAACGCTCTGACTGAAAGCATTTCTCACACAGAACCTCTCAATCCCACCCATCGCCTGAAGGACATCTGGAATATTACAGTAAACAACAAGCAGGTATGTTAAATGTACAGATCAGATGCACCATGTAAATGCACATGTCGGGAAAATAGAAGAGGGCTAATGCTCCACCCTGTTGCATTGTATTATGTTAATGTTGAAAATCAAAAAAAGAAATGTAAAAAATGCAAACTACTTAGTTACCTGATATTTTGATTTTACTATACAACACTGGCATTTAGAACGTGGTGATATTAGTGACCCTCAAAAAATAAAGAGGAACACCTTATACCAAGAGGGACGGGGTAATCAAATCAAACCAATAAATGCTCCCATAAGTCTCAAAACCACGATTCTACTTATACACTCAGTCATCACAAATTTACGGAATGGACCCCTCACTAATCTATCAATCAGGGGAATTATAAGTGCACTTCTTACCCGTGAGGGTCTCAAGGCGCTGGGGTGGGGGAGGGGGTCAGCAGGTCCTTATCAGTTTGAGAGCCAGGTCTTCAGAGCCTTCTTGAAGGTGTTCAGGGAAGGGGCACGTTTGATGTCGGTGGGGAGTGCTTTCCAGGTTTTGGCTGTGATGTAGGAGAATGATCTTCCTCCTGTTCTGGCTCTGCGAATGCGTGGTTTTTTGGTGAGCAGGTGGTTGGCAGAATGGAGGTTTCTTTTGGGTACATGGAGAGTGATTCTATCGTTGAGGTATTGGGGTTCGGTGTTCTGTAGGCATTTGTAGGCGTGGATGAATATCTTGAAGGTGATTCTTTTTTTGACAGGGAGCCAGTGGAGCTTGCGCAGGTGTTGGCTGATGTGTTCATGTCGGGGGATACCGAGGACGAGTCTGGCGATGGTGTTCTGTATCGTCTGGAGCTTGCGGACTGGGGACTTGTTGATGCCGGCGTAGAGGGCGTTTCCGTAATCCAGCCTGCTGGTGATGAGAGCGTGGGTTACCGTCATTCTTGCCTCGGGGGGGATCCATTTGAAGGTTTTGCGGAGGATGCAAAGGGTTTTGAAGCAGGAGGAGATGACGGCGTTGATTTGTTTGTTCATGGAGAGGAAGGAGTCGAGGATGATGCCGAGGTTTGGGGCTTGGTCCTTAGGGGTTGGGGTGCTGAGGGAGGTGGGCCATCAGGTGACGTTCCTTGCCGAGGGGGTGGTTCAGAGGATGAGGACTTATGTCTTCTCTGAGTTGAGTTTCAATCAGCTGTTGCTCATCCATGTTGCGACGTCCTGCATTCATTCCTGGAAGTTGAGACTGGTGGTGGTGGGGTCATTGGTGAGGGAGAGGATGAGCTGTGTGTCATCGGTGTAGGAGAATATGCTGAAGCTGTGCTGTTGAACGATGGTGGTGAGGGGAGCCATGTAGATGTTGAAGAGTGTGGGGCTGAGTAATGAACCCTGTGGGACTCCGCAGTTGATTTCTGTGGGCTGGGAGAGGAAGGGTGGCAGTCTGATCCTTTGGTTTATGCCAGTGAGGAATGATCGGATCCCGTCAAGGGTGGTGCAATGTATGCCGGCGTAATATAATCTGGCTGCGAGTGTGCGGTGAGAGACGGTGTTGAAAGCTGCTGACAGGTCGAGTAGAATCAGAGCTATAGTGTGGCCTTGGTCAAGGAGGGTGGGGATGTCGTCGATGGCTGGGAGTAGGGCGGTCTCGGTGCTGTGGTTGCTTCGGAAGCCCGATTGTGAGGGGTCGAGGCTGGCATTGTCTTCTATAAACCTTGTCAAGTCTTTGTTGACGGTCTTCTCGGTGACTTTCACAGCGAAGGGGAGGAGCAAGATGGGTCGGTAGTTTTTGAGGTCCGTCGGGTCCGCTGTGGGCTTCTTGAGCAGGGGCCTGACTTCTGTGCATTTCCAGGTGTCCAAGAAGGAGCCGGTCCTGAAGGTGGTGTTAATGGTGCATTGTAATATGGGTGCGATGGCGGTTTTGTGGTATATGTGAGGTGGGCTGAAATTGCTAAACTCACACTTGGCATTTTAGTAATGCTGTGACCTATTGAAACATACAGCCGCCACCTCAAGAGTGAATGGAAAATGGTATTGCCTGTAACATAACATGGAGCATGACTGGTTTGAAGCAATTCAACTGGAACATGCATATTCCTCTCTAGAATTAAAGAGACACCAGAACCTATAACCACATATGGGGTGAAAGAAAGAGGTATTGGGAAATTCATCCATCTCTTGTGTGGAAGAAAGTGGGGTTGGAATATGCTGTGACTTATGGGTAAAATATACAGGGGTATTGAAGCAGGCAGCATTGCATTCACATGGGGAGGGGCTATTAGAACATGCACCTACCTCTGAGTGCAAGATGGAAACGAGCATGCAGTACCTGATACAGTGAAAAGGGTAATGGCAGTGGAACATAGAGTCACTTTCACAATAAATAGAGTGCACTGCAGTATGTAGCCATTTCTACTGTCAAAGAGAGGAATTTGGGAATGTAGCCTCCTCTCTCTTGAAAGGGGCATCAGATCCTGCATCCACCTCTGAAGCAGAACTACCAGTTAGATTAGAACATTCAACCCCTTCTGTGGAGCATGTCAGAGGGGCAGGGGTCGGTTGCTGCCCTTGGAGAGGAAGTAAAAGATACTGGGATATGCAGCCACCTCTGGGGTGAACGAGGCATCAGAACCCACACCTGCCCGTCCATGGGAGAAAAAGGGGAGTTAGAAATTGAAGATGTAGACAACTCTGAGATGGAAGCAAAGGGGATGATTTAGAAACATTACTATTGGTGTGGTGAACAAAAAAGGAACTGGGACATGCTGCCACCAACATGGTCAAAGACAGGATGAGACAGGAAAATCCAACTTCCTCTGGACTCTAAGAAAATGGAAGTGAGAAATGCAGCTACAATTAAAGTGAGAAATAGGTACTGGGACATGCAGACAGGTGTAGTGTGTGACAAATAGAGGGAGTGGTGTGTGCAGCCCACTATTGAGTGGATCACTCAACAAAGAGGGGGTTGCTAATATCCAGCCATTTATAGGTGATAGAAAACAACATTGGGACATACTGATAGATCTTGGGCGAAATACAGTTGGGCTTGGACACAGCCACAACTGGGTGAAAGAAAGGAGGATTTTGACATGCAGGGTTCGAAAATGTAGATCAGCTGGGGAGAAAGAAAGTGTCTTTGACATGCAGCTCACAGTAGGGTGCATGAAAGGCATCAGACTGCAGACATCAATGGGGTGAAAAAAGACTTCACAATCTGAGGTGCAAAAACGAGAGTCTGGGGGTCAGGCAAAAAGATCTACATAGCATGGGACAAGTGAAACATAAATAAGAAATCGGGCTGCAACATGACTACATCTTTAAGGTGAGTGGAAGATAGAAAAAAATATATGGCTACCTCTGGATGAAGAAGTGGGGTTCGAAGAGCCTGTGTGCAGTGAGGAAAAAGAGCAACACATGGAATTAAAGAACAGGACTAGAACACACAAATCCATTCGGGGATGAAAGGAGGAGAAATCACACTATCTGGAGAAGGCAGCTACAGTTTGAGCAAATCAAACAAGTGGAAATGTTTCCTTGAGCTGGTTTCAATATTTCCTCTCAGAGAGGACACAAGCGGTGGCCCTCCCCCCTACCAATCTGACTTCACTAACATCTTGCATGGGTGCCCAGGGCTCTGGGATCAGCCCAATTTTATTTAATATCTACATGAAACCTCTGATTGCTGTTATACGGGCGCATAACATCAACATCGTAAATTATGCTGTTGACACTCAACTGATTCTCTCCTTAGAGGGAGAACAGTCAACATCTCTGGAAGAGTTGTATGATTGCCTGCGAGCTACAGCACAGTGGCTGACGGAGAACTCATTGCAATTTAATGCTGACAAAACCGAGGTTCTCTACTGTCCAGTGGGAAAGGTTCCACCTGCGTTTCCCGCAAATTTCTGACCTGTCAAGTAGGTACGAAATCTGGGCATCATGTTTAACAACAAATTGACGCTGGAATCACAGGTTAATAATACTGTGGCGAGTTGTTTTGCCATCATCAGAGTCTTGCAAATTTGTTTTCCTCTGTTGCCTATTCACGCGCGAGTGCTGGTAGTACAAAGGACTATATTAAGCAGATTGGATTATTGCAAAACCCTGCTGTTGGAGTCCCCGAGATATCTAATAGATAGACTCCAGAGGATTCAAACAATACCAGCCAAGCTAGTCTTAGGGAGGTCTAGACGTTCTTCTACCTCGTCGGCCTTGGCAGAACTGCAGTGGTTGCCTATAATGCAAAGAATTCAGTTCAAATCGCTCTGCGTAGTCTTCAAGGCCCTGCGTGGGTATAGACCGGTACCTATGCAGAGGAAATTCATTTGGTATCTACCAGAGAGAAGCCTTCGCTCCTCCTCAGCCAGACTGGTTAAGTTACCAAGATTCATAAAAACTAAATCTGGAGGTAGAGCATTTAATGTCTCGGCTGCCAGATTATGGAATAAACTCCCACTGGAGCTCAGACAACTGGGAGATCCCCTCCCATTTAGGAAGAGACTAAAAACCTGGCTCTTCCCCATTGTATAACCTGCTGTTGGATTCACCGTGTAGCATTATTCCTACTGTGCACTTTGATGTCAGCGCCAGGATGCCTGTTAGGTGATAGAGCGCTTTATAAATATGATAAATAAATAAATAATATTAATACTGATGCAACGAATAACAGAGTATCTCAGAATGCAACGGCGGTGTGGCATGAGCAGAACATCAACAAAGTAACGTTTGTCAACATTGTTTGACTGTTTAAGCTATAGCAGCCTATAAGGTTAAAGGAATAGTTCGGCTTGCCACAGCTCTATCCATAACGTGAAACCGCATCACCCCTGTCTTCCTTTTAACTCCATATCCTGCCATGAACAATAATATGATGCATTCTGTTCAATGCGCACTTACCAGAAACATTATGAAGTGACATTTAAACTGTTAATGAATCCACCTAATTGATGGATTGGAATCTATTGCTAAGACCCTGCTAGAAGAGTGTTTTTTTTTAGCTTGCTCACTTTGCTCTACAAAGAAAACGGGATGCCTGCATTTAACCGGGACAAACAACAGTGTTTCCTTTCCCATCAAAACTGTCTAATACTGAATATTAATGAAATAATGTAAGGCAAGCTTTGATTATAAACAGGGCAGGGCAGGGTTTGTGGGGCCCTGGGCAGAACAGGATCATGCAAGGCCTCTATAAGGCGTGACATCACATGAAGTGCTATTACAGGAGGAACATCAATTGAACATTAATTTTCTGCCAATGTTGAAGCGTCTTTGCAAGAAACAACTTACCTAGAGTAGATATACCTAAAATGGCTAAAATATAAATAATGAGCCTAATAAAAACAAGCACATATACATTTTAAAGCTCTATTATGTGGAAATACATTAAAGTAATCAAACTGGCTGAAAAAGCTAGGTCCAGGTTTCCCCAAAACGGAAATGAGTATGACAATGTTCACTAATTGTTTCCTGATTAGAGCATGATTAACATTCCAAGTCAGATTTTCCCAGAACTAAATTTGGGGCTTCAAGTGACCCCCCAGCACTTCTTTTATGCTAGTAACTTCAAGACAAGACATTTGGTTTTCAGCAGGCATGGGGATCAACACAAACAGATATATGTTAAATTGGGCGAGTGACCTGCAAAAGCTGCAGCAAACAACAGAAAGCACATATTCCAAAAGAAAAGAGGAGGAGACAGCACAAGTGTCATACACAGATGGAGTGGCTAATATATTGGCATGCAGAAGCACCAAAGGCTCTACCACACCTTACACCAAGCGCATGAAAAACAGCAATTACTCTCAAACTCCATTTTTAAGAGATGCAAAGAATGTAACTAACTTAAAGATTTACAGAACAGATGGTTAAAAGAAAAGGCAGACTGTGGCAGGGAAAAAAGACTGTCAAAGCTATCCTGGGAGCCAGTCACCAAAGATATTCATTAAAGCAGCAAAACTAACAGCCTGATTCATGAAAAACGGATTCTGCGATTCTCAATTAGCGATTAACTGCGAATCGCAATTGAGAAATCGCAGAGCGGTATTCATGATGTTTAGCAAGAAAACAAAGCGAATCGCACGCGGCCGCAAAAACCGTTTGCGATTATCGAAAATCGCAGAAAAATCGCAATTTCCGGCTACATCCGTGTCGGATTTGCGATATTGCAAATAGCGATATCGCTAATTGCGAGATCGCAAAAAGCGAGATCGCAAAATCGCCAGATTGGGAAAACGGGAAGTCGCATTTCAAGCACAGTGATGACATCACAACCAGGAAGCAGCCAGTTCCCACCCCCATTCACCACAGTGAGGCAGACCTCGAGGCAGCCACAGAGACAGCTCCTGCAAGGACACCTTGGATTACCACTTCCAACTGCACTGCAGCTATGGCTGAGGAGGCAGTACCTGGGCCCAGTAACACCACCGGGCGCAAGAGAAAACTAAAGTTCTCCGAGCAGGAGTTGGAGCACTTAATTTAAGGGGTGGTGGAGAACCACTCCAAACTGTTCGGGAGGAAGTCAAGGTCGGTGCCCGAGCAGGAGAAGCGCAGGATCTGGGTCGGGATAGCGGCCGCTGTGAACTCTGTGGGTGTGGCCGACAGGTCACTCGATGAACTGAAGAAACGGTGGTACGACCTCCGAGGTCGTGCCAAGGAGAAGGTAGCCGAGAGGCTTGGAGAGTCCCTGGCCACTGGAGGGGGAGGACCTACAGTCCCTTCAAACACCCCAATGGAGGATCGAGTCGAAGACACGCTGGAGGCTGAGGCGTGCATCGGAGTCACCCGATTGGACTCATCCCGCCCCACCCAAGAGAGCCAAGGTAAGTGGCATGCGACTGCGACCCTGTCCCCTAAGAATGGCCATGACCCTATAGCCTCCCATAATGTTCCAAAGTCATGCCATTGGTGCACATCAGGTAATGCCCTAAAGCATTGTGGGACATGTAGTGTGGCCACAATGTACAAGTACCCCAATGCAGCCAGACAGGTTGAAAAGTACGCAATGCCATAGGCAGGCAGGGAATGTCACCCAGCATGCATGTAGCAACTGCACGTGTGACAGATACATGCAAGTAATGAACGTCCACTTTCCCTCACAGGTGGCGCAGACAGCAGCGACAGCGAGAGGCTGCACATAGATGAGGAAGCACAGGATGACGAGGAGGTGCCGTTACAAACACAGCCTCCAGCCTCTGCCGCAGCACCAACCCCTGCAGCCCGGCCCACTAAAACTGTGCCTCCAGCCTCTGCCGCACCAGCAATGCCTAGCTTGACTCCACCAGCAGCTGGCGTAACCACATCAGGTCCTGCGACAGCGGCGACACAGCGGCCACCCACTGTGGCAGGCCAGCAGAGCAGGCGTCGCAGGGCTCGCCTGCAGACCAATGCTCACAGCACCAGGAGGGGGAATGGACAGCGGCTGCCGAGCATGAGTGTGGAACGTTGAATGCTCAGGATTCACCAGCTGCAGGCACGCCGGCAAGGGGCCATACAGCTGCATCTTTATAACATTGGCCGCAATGTGGCAGGTGTGGGGGACCGCATGGACCGCATGACGGCAGCCATGGCAGGTGTGGGGGAGGGGATAGCCCGCATGACTGCAGCCATGGAGGCCAACACAGCTGCGATGATTTCACAGCGCAACACGGCCCGCCGCCGCCACCGTCAGCTACTGACCTGGCTGACGGCTTACACCCGGTCAAACTATGTTATTGGCAATGCTACCTCGCAGCTATCACGCCGGTCCATGGCGCAGCAGAAGCAGCTCATTCAATGCTGCGAGGATGTGGCCAGGGTACTTGAGCACCTGACCACTGCCGTGACGGCACTTCACCCTGCTTACCTGCCACTGTTGGGGGTGACGATGCCAGTGAGGGGACATCAAGTGTGAGCAGCCACTCTGCCTCACACGTAGGGGCGCTGAGACGCAGCACCAGGCCCACTGCAGGGATACGCGCGGTGGCTGAGGAGGAGCCGGAGAGGCGCTCGGGTGCTTCGCGCCGGAGGCGCACCTGACTGAATTGGACTAGTACAGGCTGAACATAAGCCTGCCCTGTGTATTGGATGCAGCAGTATGCTGAAATACTGTTTGCAATGGAAGGATGGCAACTGGAACCATTATTGTGATTCAAACAATAATATTTAATTTAGCATCACACATTGGCGTTGTGTCATTATTAAATTTTGCATGCAATTGTGATTTGTTGGGTGAGGGGAGAGGGTGCACTAGAAACTGTTCATTGTGATGTGGTTGCGGCGTCTGTGGCCTTCAGCTGGGTTCTCCCCGCGTGCATGGCGCGCATGTGCAGGTGGTCGGTCATCCCCTTCTGATTCACTGCCAGAGATGTTGACAGGTATCCGGCGCTTGGTAGCAATGTTGTGTAGTATAGCACACACAGCCACAATGCGGCAGCACACTTCAGGACTATAGTACATGGCCCCACCTGTCTTGTGAAGTATGCGGAATCTGCTCTTCAGTAGCCCAAAAGTTCTCTCAATGCAATTCCTTGTGCGTATGTGTGCTACGTTGTAACGCCGTTGCTGTGGTGTAGCAGGGTTGAGGTATGGGGTGAGGAGGTATTCAGGCAGGGCGTAGCCACTGTCACCTGAATGAGAGGAGCAGAGGGTGAGTGCCTGTGCAGCGCAGCTACTTCATCGCACTGTGACATTGTGGGCAAAGAGTACTTACCAAGTAGGTGTCCTTCCCCAAAGTCTCCCCTGGCCAGTCGTGTGTGGAGGCCGCTGTGCCGGAATATGAATGAGTCATGTGTACTCCCCGGGTACTGTGCCACTATGTCCGTGATGTATGTCTTTGCATTGCAGACCATCTGGATGTTGAGGGAGTGGTAGGACTTGCGATTGCGGTACATGTACTCCGTTGCAGCTGGTGGGCAGATGTGGATGTGGGTACAGTCAATGCATCCTATCACGTGTGGGAAATGCGCAACATTATAGAATTGAAGCTTGGTCTCATCCAATTCCTGTTGGCTTGTTGGAAATTTGATGTGGTGGTGTAGCTGGGTCAGCATTGCGTCAAGGAAACTCCCTAGGCAGCGGGACATGGTGGGCTGGGATATCCCCCCAGCAGCCGCAACTATCCCCTGGAAGCTCCCGGAGGCCAGGAGGTGCAGGCTACACAATACCTGGACATGTGTTGGCACGGCATTGGTCCGCCTTGTTGGGTGCTGCATCAGGGGTTCAAGGTCCTGAATTAGCTTGATGATCATTGCCCCATTCAGGCGGTACTTTGCGTAAATTTGCTCTCTGGTTTGGCCCAGCAGGGTGACCCGCTGGCGGAAGATCCTGGCCTGGATTCTGCATCTCCTCCATGCTGCTCGCTGTAGCCTTCACCGTCTGACCACCATGTACATTCCTGGCATTGTGATGCTCCTTATGCTGATGCTGCACCAGTTGCTGATAGGCCAACGGTTTTTCAATTTTTTTTTACTATGGGTTTGATGGTTACCACCTGCTTTGGGTTGTCCTTAAATTGCGCCTCGCAAAATGCAATTTTGGGGTTTTTCGCTAATTGCGATTTGTCATGAATCCCGATTGCGAGGAATTTGCGATTTCGCTAACATTTTCGCAGAATCCATGATTTCTCGCTATTTCTGAATCGCAAATGGTCTACTGCCGGGATTCTGCAAATCTTTTAGCGATTTCGCAATTCTGTGTTTGCGAATTCGCTTTTTTCATGGTGAATATCGATTATGGGAATTGCACCCGCGATAGCATTTTCGCAGCTATTGCGAGCGCAATTTAGCTTCATGAATCAGGCTGAAAAAGGGCTTACTATAGAAGACTCTCTGCAGTTTACAGCTAAATAGCAACGAAATGTAGCAAATTGAAAAAGGTAGGGTGGGGAGGTGACACTTGCCTTGTAAAAAATGCTAAATTGATACCAGAGACTTACAATTTAAAACAAATTAAGTTACTTGTCCCTATTATCTGAGAAGACACTTGCCAAATTGCAAAGTGACCAGAACCATACGGCTCAACTCATATTTAGCTTAAGAGGTAATAACCAAATTGAGCCTGCCTTCAGGAAGATATAATAAAATGCAGGACTATTTCTCCATCATCAACAAGTCACTACAGTCCCTCTGACGTTTCTAATCAAACACTTTTGGTCTACCAACCTCCAATGCAAGCTCTGCCTCCCCAAACCAACTGGCTGCCTGCTTACATAGGCTCAGTATGTGGCAGATCACTTCATGTGGATTTAAATTCTGTATGGAATGCCACTTTACTTCTCAGATGTCCTCCGCGCACAGCACCCTCTCTGAAACCCTCTCTACTTCTCCTCACCTCCCACAGGAGGCCAATTTTAACTGTGTTCCTGAAGAGCAGCCATTCCTCCAGGCCGTGCTGTCACTACTTGACGGTTGGGATTATTTGTTGTGGGAGGAAGCGCTCATCATACTGTGCTTGCCCAGGTTGGCCCATTGTCATTCTGCATGTACAAATGAGCCAGCTGGCTGTGAAAGCACAGTCAGATTGACTCTGTGCACGCCAGCCTTAAGGCTGCAGCAGTAGTTTCCGTTGTGTAGCAGCAGGCAAGCCAGCCTAAACAAGGAGCTCAGTTTATCCAGAGTAAGAAAACATTCATCTCATCAAGTGGCCCGGCCATGGTCTCGTCAGTTAACTGTGGATTCTCCACCTTTCCTACCTAAACCTAGCCCCTTTCTTGGGCCTCGCAGCACTTAAGCAGGGCGGGCTACTGTCCGTTATCACTTTGAAGAAGACTTGACACACACACATATATCTTTGTTAGGTATTGGAGGCAGGTCACCTCCACGCTGCTGTTCGTCAGCTGACTGCCTGGTTCCTGCCTCTTTGCTGCCTCCTTGTTTGCTGGGTTTTCTTTCCTTCCCCTCTGCCCTGTACGCCAGTATCCCCCACCCCGTGGTTCCCGATCCAGTACATTCCCGCTGCTGCTTCGCTGCTTCCCTGCGGCCCGCCCCCCCTTCACACCCATTCGCCTCCCCGCTCCCGCCTCCCAGCTGTTCCTCCCTCCCAAGCCACCTCATAGGCAGGCCTTGAAGCGGCCGCACAGCGGATGCGCGCAGCGGGAGCGCCGCTGGCGCATCTAAGGCAAGCCCATCTGCGCCCGTCAGCACCCAGCGCCAGAACCCCTGGACCCTGCGAACGCCACGACACCAGAATCCACTATGACACCTGCACCCTCCATGCACTCAACGCCGGCTGAAACCACACCTGCTTCCAGGACGCCCCGAAACGGACCCAAGGACCCTTCTCCTGCCACACCTGCAGCTTCACCTGTGACCGAACCACCAAACCTCCAAGGACTGGACCCAACCACCACCGCTGCATACTCCTCAACACCCGCTCCGCACACAAACACGCCGTTCAGCCCTGGGATCTGCTGGACACCTCTGCCCCCGTCGTAGCCTTCCTGACCGAGATGTGGTGGAACAACTCCTCGGCGCCAGACATCGCCATAGCCATCCCAGACGGCTACAAGATCACCAGCAGGGATTGAGCCAACGGAATCAGAGGAGGAATAGCCATCATCCACAAGTCCACCCTCAAGGTCGCCACCCACGCAGACGACACCCTCAACACCGCCGAACACTTGCACTTCCGGATCCACACCGACCCCAACACCTCCCTCAGAGGAACACTCATATACAGACCCCCCGGACCCCGAGCTCAGTTCAGCGACTCCATCGCCGACCTCGCCAGCACCCACGCACTCGCCTCCACGAACTATATCCTCCTCAGGGACCTGAACTTCCACCTCGAGGACAACAAGGACGCCAACTCCGCCACCCTGATCGACAATCTCGCCAACCTCGGCCTCAGACAACTCATCACTGCACCCACCCACGCTGCTAGCCACACGCTGGATCCCATCTTCTCCACAGGCTCCCGCGTCGCCTTCGACTACACCACCGAACTCCACTGGACTGACCAACCACGCACCACCGCACCCAACAGCTGCCTCGCTGGTGCTGGAGCAAAGTCACCGAAGACCAGCTGATCACCTCCCTCGCCAAGAACCCACACACTGACCCCACCAACCCAGACGCCGCAGCCCGCAACCTCAGACAGTAGATCGACGACTGCACCAACACCCTCGCCCGGCTCAAGAAACCCTTCAAAAGCCACACCAACAAGAGAGCCACCTGGTTCACCGACAAGCTCCAGACCTCTAAACATGCATGCCGGAAACTGGAGAAGAAATTGCTCCACGAACGCACACCGAACAACCACGCAGCCCACAAGGACACTATCCGCAGACACCACCACCTCATCAGATTAGCCAAGAGATACTCTTTCAAAGACCACTTGGATAACACAGCACACAACAGCAAAGAGCTCTTCAGCATGGTAAAGGAACTCTCCAACCCCAGCACCAACGCCAACAACATCCCGCCCTCACAGGAACTGTGCGACTCACTAGCCATCTTCTTCACTGCAAGATCACTGACATCCATGACAGATTCAACACAACAACAGACCTGACTACGCCTGACGCCACCTCCCCTGTGAACACCACCAGCGCCAACCGCCTAACCTCCTGGTCCAACGTCAACGACGACGAGACACGTAAGGTCATGAACTCCATCCACTCAGGATCTCCGTCTGACCCTTGCCCACACCATGTATTCAACAAAGCAGACGCAGCCATCGCACCCCAACTAAGGAAGGTCAACATCTCCTTCGAAACAGCGAAATTCCCAGAAAGCTGGAAGCACGCCAAAATCAATGCCCTCCTCAAGAAGCCCAAAGCGGACCCCAAGGACCTCAAGAAATTCCAGCCCATCTCCCTGCTCCCGTTCCCAGCAAAGGTCATCGAGAAAATCATCAACATGCAACTGGCCTGCCACCTGGAAGACAACAACATCTTGGACCCGTCCCAGTCCGGAATCAGACGAAACCACAGCTCCGAGACAGCCCTCATCGCAGCCACAGACGACATCAGGCGCCAACTAGAAAACGGTGAAACATCAACCCTCATCCTCCTGTACCTGTCAGCCGCCTTTGACGCGGTCTGCCATCACACTCTAATGACATGCTTCCTAGAAGCCGGAATCCAAGAGAAGGCTCTTGACTGGACCACGTCCTTCCTCTCCGGCAGAACTCAGACCGTCCGCATCCCACCCTTCCGATCCGAAGCCACCAACATCATCTGCGGTGTCCCCAAGGGCTCATCCCTCAGCCCAAGGCTGTACAATGTCTACATGGCCCCCCTCGCGCAAGTGGCTAGCCATCACAACCTCAACATCATCTCCTATGCCAACGATACCCAGCTCATACTCTCCCTCACCAAGGACCCACACACCGCCAAAACCAACCTCCATGAGGGAATGAAGGCTGTTGCCGACTGGATGAGGAGTAGCCGTTTGAAGCTGAACTCGGACAAGACGGAGGTCCTCATCCTCGGACCCACCCCCTCCTCCTGGGACGACTCCTGGTGGCCGACCACATTGGGAACAGCACCAACACCCACCGACCATGAACGCAATCTAGGATTCATCCTCAACTCCCCCCTCTCCATGTCTAAGCAGGTCAACACCGTCTCCTCCTCTTGCTACAACACACTCTGCATGCTCCGCAGGATCTACAAGTGGATCCCGACCGAAACAAGAAGAACGGTGACACAGGTCCTCGTCAGCAGCAGACTGGACTACTGCAACACACATTCAAAACGCCTCCGCCCAACTGATCGTCAACGCCCTCCACCGCAGCCACATCACCCCCCACCTGAGAGACCTACACTGGCTCCCCGTCGACAAGAGGATCACCTTCAAGCTCCTCACCCACGCACACAAAGCACGCCACAACTCCGGATCAGCCTACCTGAACAGCAGACTCAGCTTCCACACCCCCACCCGCCAGCTCCGCTCCGCCAGCCTCGCCCTCGCCGCTGTCCCCCGCATCCAACTAACGACCTCCGACGGCAGATCCTTCTCCTACCTCGCCACTAAGACCTGGAACACCCTCCCTATCCACATACGGCAGATCCAAGACCTACTTGCTTTCAGAAGACTCCTCAAGACCTGGCTCTTCGAGCAGTAGCAGCACCCCACCCTCCCCTCAGCGCCTTGGGACCCTCACGGGTAAGTAGGCGCTTTACAAGTACTCTGGTTGATTGATTGATTGATTGATTGATTGATTGATTGGAGGACTAATAGTCGCAGAAAACATTTTGGGGAGTTTCATTCCATAACCACCTGATGTTAATCAGTCTCTTTTAAAAGACATACCTATGCTGGCTGAATAAGGTGCTAATTGGGTATGATTAATATGACATGCTATATTTGAGTTCCAATAGCTTTATCACCTCCTGGAGTAAGCTTTGATTGCTCACTATTGTCAGCTTTGAGGAGACAAAAGTTTAAAAGGAATAACTCTTATGCAAATTAAATGAAAGTCCATTCTGAAACAGCAATTGTAAACAATAGTGTCCTACACAAATCCTGCCAATTAATCACTTGTTGTCCCGATCCAAAGAAAATGGCTCAAATATACTTTTCCATTTATCCTTTTACAGAAAACTATTTGGAGACATTCAATAAAAAGGTAGCAAAGAGATGTCAGAAAGTGTGGAGAAAGTTTTAGCCTGCTGAAGGTTTTTTGAGCAGAGAAACAACCACAGCTTTTTTAGTTTTCAACTTGGTAGAATCTTATGACAAGGCAAGCACGATATTGTGGAGGCAGTTCAAGGCAGGAGCTATGATCTCTAGATCTCCAGACTAGACATGTGTAAGAAAGAGTCCCAGTGGAAGTGAGAGTTAATAGAAAGGTCAAGAGGATTAATAGAGTACACATCAGACAAAATAAGGATGGTTCAAGGTCATAACCCTCTGCACAGAATGATATCTGCATCTCAAAACTAGGAGTTTCTTTTACATTTTTTATGTGGAAAATAGAGAGATAGAAGGTTGCAAAATTCAGCGGAAGGCTCAACTGACAGCAGCACACACTGGTTCAAAAAATCTTTACCTCCTCTCCAGCCTCTTATGTTTTTTGCTGATTCTGCCAATGTACATCAACCTCTCCCCTCCATACACTAAATTTCAAGTCTTGCTCAATGAATTACCCTGCCATATTGCATAAATCACCTGTTGTGTTCTATGTCTGTTTGTTAATGGTTTTTAATGCACAGTTCTATGAATTATAAAACAGTCTTATTATGAATCAAGTTATAAAATGAAAAAAGATACATTTGTATACAAAGAATATTTTCAAAAAAACGAAAAAAAGAGTTCCTTTTGACTAAATAAAAGTATATAAACTAATGCTTACGCACTAGTGGGTGGTGAGTTCATTTATAAGTCATCATTGGTGTTTATTATTGTCTGTGGTTCATTACCTTCGTACTCTCACTTGACTATAGACCTTTACCAAACTAATCAATCTATTACCTATTCTTGCTGGTTCAGCCCCATGTTATGTGCACTTCACCCCAGCATTATCTCATCATCACCTCTCATCTCTCCCCATACATTATCTTCCAGATTCTGCCACTCTTACTTCTATGTAGTTATTTTATGTGTATTTGTAAAGCGCACTTTCACCCGCAAAGGTATCCTGGTGTGTGTGTCTAGCCATGCCTGTGGTAGGTTGGTTAATAGAAAAGCCAGGTCTTCTGCATCTTGTAGAATTCAAGAATATAGGAGGAGGCTTTCATATGGAGCGGCAGGCCGTTCAACACTTTTGGAGTGATTTAAGAGAATGCCCGTCCTCCTGATCCTTTCTCTGAGTATTTGCTGGATGTGTACAAGCAAGAGTCCTGCAAAGGGGAGGTGTCTGGGTGGTTGGTGGAAGGAGATGTGACTGTTCAGGTAGGTGGGACCTCAGTTGTGTAGAGCCTTGAATGTGGATGTGAGGAGTTTGAATTGAGTGCGTTTGTGGATCAGTAGCCTGTGGAGTTGCCTGATGTGAGTTCTGAGTGGGAGGTTGACAATTAGCTTGTCTGATGAGTTCTGAATGGTTTCTAGTCTTCTAGTGAATGCTTGGTGATCCCACCACATAGGGTGGGTTCAGTGACCAACTAAAGAAGTGAGTGACAGTTTCTCAAGTGTTGTTTTGGAGCAATGTGAAGAGCTTCCTCAGCATCTTCAGGGTGTGGAAGCAGGATGCTGTGATGACATTGACTTGTGCAGTCATGTCCAGTTTGCTGTTGATGATTATTCCAAGGTTCTTGGCGTGGGTACTGTGTGTGGGTCACAGTTAAGACAGCCACCATTTGGAGTCCCATGGTGAGGTGTTCTTGCCATCTTTTCCCTCAGTGCTTGACTTCTTTCTTCTCATCGTCCAACCCAGCCTCTCTCCTTCTGTTGGGTCAACATTTTTTGCTGGTTCTGACCCCTTTTGATCAAAGTCTCCTTTTTCCCTCTCTGCTCTCTGGTCAGCTTGAGGTTTTCTCTGAGCCTCAAGCCCAAAATGAGTGGCGCTTTCACAGGAGATGATGTGGTCTAGTGGTGACTGCTGCCCAACATGCATCATGGGGAACAAGAATTGAATCCCGGCCTCAGATCAGTATCTTGTGAACCAGGCAAATCTCTGTGCTGTTTTTTTTTTAACTAAGTCTGTGTGTGTTGTGAAGTACTCTTATGTCCATGGCCAAGGTTTGCGATATGCAAAGCTGCCAAAAATACAATGTGGACCCTTTCTGTCACCTAATTTCAGTCTCATTCTCCAAGAATGCACCCAGACATTAGTCTCATCCTCAAAAAATTAAAGACAAAACATTAAGCTTTTATGCCTTAGAGAGATGCCCATGTGCAGGTTGATTGCACAGTGAGAAACTGTAAAATCTAGGATCAATCCCGGCTTCACTGCATGGCCAACTTGTGTGATTCTAGGCAAATGCTTTATTTCATTAACATGAATGATGTGGGTGGGTCTGCACACCTCTAGTAAACCTATTTAATCACAATGTGAAGTGTGTAATCAATTTGTGTGCGTGCGGTGCATAGGGAGAGGGTACCACACCCCCTAGGTACTATGTCTAAGATGAGTCCTCGGAGACCGGGGTCTATGCAGCGCACAGCAATCAGGCAATTATGCCTCAAACATTTATAACCATATTTTCAAAAAACATTTGTTTATTTTTTTAACACAAACTGTTCAAGTATTTCAATTTGTCTAACACAATTTTTTTAAAACACATCCATAAATCATAGCTTCAGTGAAACTCTTAAATGCATCAATGCAAATCTCATGCACATGTATCGAATCAATATCATTTTCCAAGTAAAGAAAAGAAAAGTTTCAAAACAACCCAATGCATTTCGGGTTCCTCTTGACCCTTCCTCAGGGGTATAGTAAAGTTTCAAGTGTGCAAAAAGTTCAAATCCTCAGGGATCATTCAGGTAACGTATCTACAACAAAATATGCATAGCATTCAGAATCAATTATATACATTGCATGTAAATGTATCTCATTACATGTTCTGAATGATCACACTAATCGTGACCTCAGGATTTGCATTCTCCCAAAATATCCAAATTAAGTCAAAAAGAGAAGTGAACCAATCAAAACTTTCAAAAGACATGAAGTACCTATAGAGATATAAAAGATATAAAGGATCATAGTTCCATCTTCGAACCCACCTGTGTGACTGATTGATAAATAATATAAAAATGATTAGTGCCGATATCCCAAAGTGTAGAGACAGGTTGAGTAAAACTTGTGATGTAAAAATGATTAATTAATTAAAGCATGATCTGATGTAAAGAATTCAGTAGTGTACCGTATCGTATCCACAGATACTCTGAATTGATGGCGTCTCTTGAAATATCCTGGCCAAAACTGTGGGTGAGCAGATACAAATCAAAACTATATTGCCCTACTTGTATCAATTCACGTAATATCCGCCTCTGATCAGCGTGTACATATCATTCTCTTTCGAGCAATGTTCCTAAAACTTTCCTCAAATCACAAAGACCGTCAACTTGTAAGATTATGCCTAATAGAAAAAATAAGATAAAGATCCCGAATGGAACCGATTCCTAATGTGTACATTGTAAGAAACTCAAAAAGGGACCGTAGTCTCCTTCTTACCCCAAGCAGAGTGAAAGGTACCCAAATCTTCTATGTTTCCGTATTCTACCTTCTTTTTTCTGTTTCGTGGGTCAAATCTATAAACAAGTTGACTCATTTAATTTCGTGTTCCACCCAAGGCATAAAAAAGGCTGCAAAAGAGCGCATTTGTTATCGCTAAGAGAGCACGTACCTGTCCTATGGTGAAAACTGTCGTGCACCCGGTCTCGCCGTCGATATAGAGCAGTGGGTTGCCGGTCAGTTTAGGTGCATATGTTTGAACGCGTGCGTGTAAACAGACATCGAGAGAGGACTATTGCTCGTTTTTCCATTTAAAGATGGCGCTTATCAAAAAATCGAGCAACTCAAAGGTTCAAAAGAATTCTCCAATACTAGGAAAAAGCTACACAATGTTACAAGAAGTGAATCATAAGAAAGTGCAGAAATCAAAATAAAGGCGCTTATGCCAAGAAATAAAGTGAGTGAAAAACTCTGAAAATGAGATAAATATCCTTGCAAGGTGAAAAACTGATAAACCAATATTACAAAAGAATGCAATGTTTCCCCTTTACAATCTAAAGCACATGTTTCTTCACAAATAGCATAGAAGTTCATAATGGTCATTCAGACCCCCCGGGATTATGGTCCCCAGTTTTTTTATCCATGCAGTCTCTTTTCTAGCTAAAGTGGTGTTGATGTCCATGCCTGGGTGTGATGTAATGTGTTCTAGGATAGTAAAGCGAAGTTGGGGAATGGTGTGTGTAGCATTCACCGAGTGCGCTGCCAGTGATGAATTTAAGTTTGTGTTCCTAATGCGGCTTTTATGCTCAACTATCCTGGTTTTTATTTTTCTACTCGTCCTGCCGATGTAGACTAACCCACATGGGCATTTTATTGCATAAATGACGTTTTCAGTCGTGCAGTCAGATGTATGTTTCAAAGGTATTGGTTTCCCAGTCCTAGGATGTTGAAAGACTTTTCCTGTAATGACATTCCCACATTGTCCACAGTTGTGGCATTTCCTCATGCCCTTAAAGCCCTTGGGACATTGTTGGTTTGAAGGTTTTTTCAAAAGCTCCCATAAATGTTGTGCTTGAGTGTGCGCAAATAAAGGAGGTTGAGTGAAAATATTTTGAAAATCTGGTTCATTTTCTATCAGCTCCCATCTTTTGCGAATGATGGCTTTGATCTTTGGTGCTTGTGCCGAATGTTTTAATACATACACCTCAATCTTAGATGTAACCTTGGTTTGTTTTTTCAACAAATCCTCCCTTCGTTTAGTGGACACAGTCCTTTTTGCTTCACTCAGTGTGCTCTCTGGATACCCCCTCTTCCTGTATTGTCTTTCTTGTATTTCAATCTCTTGTTGACAGTTATTTTCACCCGAAGTTATCCTCTTGATTCTCATCATCTGTGAGATCGGTAAATGTTGTTTCAAAGATAAAGGATGCGCACTTGAAAAATGTGAAGCACAATTTACATCCATTGGCTTTCTGTAAACTCGTGTTTCTAGACCCCTTTCAGTTTTTAAAATTTAAATGTCCAAGAAATTTATCCTTTCGCTTTCCACCTCTGATGTAAATTGCATACTGCTGTTGAATGTGTTCAGTTCTGCTATGCAGTCTTCCAATTGTTGTCTTGAGCCCCTCCAGATGACCAGGATATCATCAATATATCATATGAACAAAATTACATGTTTTTGCCATATAGGGTGGTGCAAGAGAAATTGATGCTCAAAATATGCCATGTATGTATTGGCATACGCAGGTGCCCCCGGAAAACCCATAGAGGTACCTGTTCTCTGCACATAAAAATGGTCTTGCCAATGAAAGTAAGAGTGATATAAGGCAAAATGTAAAAGTTCTAATAAGAACACACATTTGTCTTCTGTAAGATCTGATGCCAGTAAATTCCACTCTGTGGCTTCTAATCCTTCTCCGTGGGCTATGGACGTATATAACACCACCACGTCAATGGTACATAACAATATGTCCTCATGAAAGCTCTCCTTGATTGTCTCTAGTTTTTGTAAGCAGTCTGTCGTGTCCCTTACATAAGTGGACCACGCTTGTACAAGAGGTTGGAGATGATAATCGAGATAACGTCCTAGTGCTTCATGTATTGAACCACACCCCTCTACTATGGGGCGGAATGGTGGATTTTCTCTGCTCTTGTGCACTTTCGGCATCATGTATATGGATGGAATTTGTGGAACTGGATTAATCAAAAATTGTCGTGTTTTCTCATCAATAACCCCCATCTCAAGACCTTTGTCCAAATTTTTTTTCAAAATTTATGTGTTGGATCGTACGTCAATTGAATGTAAGTATCCTCATTCTTGACATGTGTGTTGACACTGTGATGGTAGAAATCAGTATCCAAAATTACCAAGGCTCCTCCCTTATCAGCAGGCTGTAAGGTAATAGACGGGTCTTGTCTCAATTTATTGAGAATTCTTCTTTCTTGAATGGAAAAATTTGTGGGAGAAGATTTCGTGTATCTCACTTGTTCTAGGTCCTTTTTAACAAGAACTTCAAAATTATCCATTGTTTTGTGGGTAATAGGAGAAATAAATTTGCTCTTTGGTTTAAATTGTCGTTCAGTTATGGGTGCAGTTTCAACAGAAACTTGATTAGAAAAAAAACAACGTAATCGTAGTTTTCTCATAAACTTGAACAGGGACACTTCTGTCTCTAACTCATTTGAGTTGTATGTGGGTACAAATGATGTACCTTTGTTGAGTATTTGAAGTTCCACTTTATTCATAATTTTTCGAGAAATGTTGATTACTAGTGAATCCTCTGGAATAATTTCTTGAAATCTCTCCTCGGGCGGCCTGTTTCTGCTGGTGTCGCCTTTTTTGTTTTGTCCCCTGCGGGTCCTCCGTCGCCTGTTGTTGATTTGTCGGGAGGTATTTTGTCCCCCTGGCCCACTTCTAAAAAAAAGGCTGTCCTGATGATGTACTGGCTGCTGTTTCATCTCTTGTTTTGGCCATGTTCTGTGGGACTGATATAGCACTCGGTCTTTGCATGGATAAATCCTGATCTGTGGCAACACTTTCCTCAGATGAGGCAGTCCCAGGTTTTTTAAAGACTCTTTTTTGGGCATAGTTGTCCGCCCACGTATACACCTCATCTAACTTATAATCAATTGTGTCCCTTCTAAATGTTCGTGTTTTTCGTTTGTGTACCTCACAGGCATGAATGTCAAGGGTCTTATTGATATTCTCTAGAATTTTTGTCCATTCTTCTTGTTCCGTTCTACTTGATAATTCATCTTTTAATCTCTCAATATCCAATGTGAGTTCCGTCAGAACACTAGATATTTCTTCAATTAACAGGAGTATCAGATCAAGAGAACATTTGTTAAGAATTGCGTACCAACGTGCCATGAATGTTTTATCAAACTTAACTAACATAGGTCGAAGGGCAATCCGTAGTCCACGAGGGATCCGTTTGACTTTATGATATTCGATGAGTGTGGTCGCATGCAAACGTTGATTGATTTCTTTATTCATGAGATATTCCAATTGTCAAAGTTGCTGAGTTGTAGATCCGGTTGCTGAACCGAATTCACTGACTTCCTTAACTAATGCATAAATGGTATTAGCTTGTTCAGTTGAATAAGCTTTTGTTTGTGCTTGATTTGTTGTAATGCTGGAAATGTCTTGCCACATATTTATAGGGTGCTAGAACCACAGTGTGGTACCAAAAGGTAAGAACTATGAATGATGTGGGTGGGTCTGCACACCTCTAGTAAACCTATTTATTCACAATGTGAAGTGTGTAATCAATTTGTGTGCATGCGGTGCATAGGGAGAGGGTACCACACCCCCTAGGTACTATGTCTAAGATGAGTCCTCGGAGACCGGGGACTATGCAGCGCACAGCAATCAGGCAATTATGCCTCAAACATTTGTAACCATATTTTCAAAAAACATTTGTCTATTTTTTTTACACAAACTGTTCAAGTATTTCAATTCATCTAACACAATTTTTTAAGACACATTAATAAATCATAGCTTCAGTGAAACTCTTAAATGCATCAATGCAAATCTCATGCACATGTATCGAATCAATATCATTTTCCAAGTAAAGAAAAGAAAAGTTTCAAAACAACCCAATGCCTTTCGGGTCCCTCTTGACCCTTCCTCAGGGCTATAGTAAAGTTTCAAGTGTGCAAAAAGTTCAAATCCTCAGGGATGATTCAGGTAACGTATCTACAACAAAATATGCATAGCATTCAGAATCAATTATATACATTGCATGTACATGTATCTCATTACATGTTCTGAATGATCACACTAATCGTGACCTCAGGGTTTGCATTCTCCCAAAATATCCAAATTAAGTCAAAAAGAGAAGTGAACCAATCAAAACTTTCAAAAGACATGAAGTGCCTATAGAAATATCAAAGATATAAAGGATCATAGTTCCATCTTCGAACCCACCCATGTGACAGATTGAAAAGAAAATAAAAATGATTAGTGTCGATATTCCAATGTGTAGAGACAGGTTGAGTAAAACTTGCGATGTAAAAATGATTAATGAATTAAATCATGCTCTGATGTAAAGAATTCAGTAGTGTACCGTATCGTATCCACAGGTACTCTGAATTGATGGTGTCTCTTGAATTATCCTGGCCAAATCTGTGGGTGAGCAGATACAAATCAAAACTATATTGCCCTACTTGTATCAATTCACGTAATATCCGCCTGTGATCAGCGTGTACATACCATTCTCTCTCGAGCAATATTCCTGAAACTTTCCTCAAATCACAAAGACCGTCAACTTGTAAGATTATGCCTAATAGAAAAAATAAGATAAAGATCCCGAATGGAACCGATTCCTAACGTGTACATTGTAGGAAACTCAAAAAGGGACCGTAGTCTCCTTCTTACCCCAAGCAGAGTGAAAGCCGCATTAGGAACAAGAACTTAAATTCATCACTGGCAGCAAACTGGGTGAATGCTACACACACCATTCCCCAACTTCGCTTTACTATCCTAGAACACTTTACATCACACCCAGGCATGGACATCAACACCACTTTAGCTAGAAAAGAGACTGCATGGATAAAAAAAACTGGGGACCATAATCCCGGGGGGTCTGAATGACCATTATGAACTTCTATGCTATTTGTGAAGAAACATGTGCTTTAGAGTGTAAAGGGGAAACATTGCATTCTTTTGTAATATCGGTTAATCACTTTTTCACCTTGCAAGGATATTTATCTCATTTTCAGTGTTTTTCACTCACTTTATTTCTTGGCATAAGCGCCTTTATTTTGATTTCTGCACTTTCTTATGATTCACTTCTTGTAACATTGTGTAGCTTTTTCCTAGTATCGGAGAATTCTTTTGAACCTTTGAGTTGCTCGATTTTTTGATAAGCGCCGTCTTTAAATGGTAAAACGAGCAACAGTCCTCTCTCGATGTCTGTTTACACGCACACGTTCAAACATATGCACCTAAACTGACCTGCAACTCACTGCTCTATATCGACGGCGAGACCGGGTGCACAACAGTTTTCACCATAGGACAGGTACGTGCTCTCTTAGCGATAACAAATGCGGTCTTTTGCAGCCTTTTTTATGCCCTGGGTGGAACACAAAATTAAGTGAGTCAACTTGTTTATAGATTTGACCCACGAAACAGAAAAAAGAAGGTAGAATACGGAAACATAGAAGATTTGGGTACCTTTCACTCTGCTTGGGGTAAGAAGGAGACTACGGTCCCTTTTTGAGTTTCTCACAATTTACACGTTAGGAATCGGTTCCAATCGGGATCTTTATCTTATTTTTTCTATTAGGCATAATCTTACAAGTTGACGGTCTTTGTGATTTGAGGAAAGTTTCAGGAATATTGCTCGAGAGAGAGAATGGTATGTACACGCTGATCACAGGCGGATATTACGTGAATTGATACAAGTAGGGCAATATAGTTTTGATTTGTATCTGCTCACCCACAGATTTGCCCAGGATAATGCAAGAGACGCCATCAATTCAGAGTATCTGTGGATATGATACAGTATACTACTGAATTCTTTACATCAGAGCATGCTTTAATTAATTAATCATTTTTACATCACGAGTTTTACTCAACCTGTCTCTACACTTTGGGATATCGGCACTAATCATTTTTATTTTATTTTCAATCGGTCACACGGGTGGGTTCGAAGATGGAACTATGATCCTTTATATCTGTTATATCTCTATAGGCACTTTATGTCTTGAAAGTTTTGATTGGTTCACTTCTCTTTTAGACTTAATTTGGATATTTTGGGAGAATGCAAATCCTGAGGTCACGATTAGTGTAATAATTCAGAACATGTAATGAGATACATGTACATGCAATTTATATAATTGATTCTGAATGCTATGCATATTTTGTTGTAGATACCTTACCTGAATGATCCCTGAGGATTTGAACTTTTTGCACACTTGAAACTTTACTATACCCCTGAGGATGGGTCAAGAGGGACCCGAAATGCATTGGGTTGTTTTGAAACTTTTCTTTTCTTTACTTGGAAAATGATATTGATTCGATACATGTGCATGAGATTTGCATTGATGCATTTAAGAGTTTCACTGAAGCTATGATTTATGGATGTGTCTTAAAAAAATTGTGTTAGACGAATTGAAATACTTGCACAGTTTGTGTTAAAAAAATAAACAAATGTTTATTTCATTAACAGACATTTTACTCACTATTACACATCAGAGCATTTGCAAATAAGTGCATTCAGGTTGTGTACTGTACAGACACTTCATATGCTTTATATAATAGACTATAATTTCGCCCCATGTTGAATAAGAGTCTAGCCCACATATAGGGTACACATGATCCCTAAAATGCGCTCTTAATCAGGGCCAATTGGATTTCAGGATTTAGCTGTTGCTGTATTTTCTGCATAATTATGAATTTACTGCAATTGCCACATAAGCCGGGCAGCCTTTTTAGTGCTGCTCGACATGTCGGCCGCGTTCGATACAGTCAGCCACGCCATCCTGGTCAACAGACTGGAGGAAATCGGAGTGGCCGGTTTGGCCCGGGACTGGCTGGACTCCTATCTCGGCGATAGACACCAGGTGGTAGCCCTGCCGCCCTATAGATCTGTCATCAAAAAGTGGGACAGGGCGTGCCACAAGGTTCGGCCAGCAGTCCTATTCTATTTAATTTGTATCTCCGCCCTCTGGTCAGGTTGATCAAGTCCTTTGGTACAACAGTCACCAACTACGCTGACGACACGCAGCTCATTTTTTCTTTTGAAGGTAGGGATGCAGTATCCCAGGAGACCTTCCACCACTGTAAGACAGCCACTTGGCAATGGCTTCGTCAAAACTCCCTGCAATCCAACAGCTCAAAAACTGAGGTACTGCACTGTTCCTTGGATCGTATCCCATGGCCTCTGCCGACGGATTTTTGGCCGTCTTCCTCCCAGGGTACTGTTACGGCGGCAGATTCTGTTCGGAATCTGGGTGTGATGCTTAGAGCTAATTTACAGCTGGATGTGTTTGTGAATAAAACAGTGGCCACCTGCATGATGTTGCTTCGCACATTATGCAAGATACTCTCTATGCTCCCGACCCATGCCCGCCCAGAGGTAGTGCGTAGTATCATCTTAAGCAGGCTTGACTACTGCAACGCTCTACTTCTGGGGGCGCCAGCTACTCTGGTTGGTAAACGGCAGTGAGTACAAAACATGGCTGCTAAGTAGGCCCTCTCACGGTTGCGCTCTGACTCTTCCTCTCTGGCGCTTTCTGATCTTCATTGGCTGCCAATTCACCAGCGTATCCTTTTTAAAGCAGCATGCTTGGTTTTTAGGGCCCTTCATGGGCAGGGGCCTGTCCTGCTGCAGAAGCTGTTTTCATGGTACATGCCGGCCAGAGCGCTACGCTCTTCATCAGCATGCCTGGTGGCAGTCCCCAAGATTGTGAGGACTCGGATGGGTGGGCGCGCCTTTAGATTTACTGCGGCTAAACTGTGGAATTCTTTACCATTTTCCCTGAGAACTGTCGAGGATCTTTCTTCCTTCAAAAAAGGTTTAAAAACGTATCTCTTTCCTAGGACAGTGTAGTTTCCACGGCAGCATAACATCACGTATGGTGTTCTAAGTGTCACAGCGCCAGGATACCCTTTGGGTGACAGTTCGCGTGGTACAAATAAGCGATACATACATAAGCCATCTTCTGCATAATATGCAGCTGTGAACCAAAAAAGAATGGATCAAACATTACAAAAAATGCAGTAACACTTGCTGTTGCACGGTGGAAAGTTCTTCGCAAAGGTTGACTGGTCATCATTCTGTTGCGTACTGCTGTATTTGGATGTTAGACTGGGATTAATAAAATTAAACCTTTGACCATTTACTGATAATGTGTAAAAATGACAAAAAAGTGAGTAAACACTATCACAAAATGTGCTGCATTATGCCACATAATTTGCCTTTCCTTGCTGCATGAGTTTTTAATCCTAACTGTCTGATTTGGCACTTTTCCAGACACATAATTCCAGTGGCCCTGCTCTTAGTTTACTAATACTATTAGCATGAGGGTAGGGACAGAAATGTTTCTCAGTTCATGTTTAGAAACTCTAGGCTTTAAGAAATACATCTCAATAGAGGGATATAATCCAATGTAGTAAGGTAAAACTCTTCTGTGTGTTAAAGAAATATGTTTTTATTTTAATTTTGATGACACATCTCTTTTAGCTCCATACTAGGTAAGTAATGCCCATTGGTGATGGGACATGTTTCTTTCGTTATTTTTGCGAGCCCTGCAAGCACGTATCTAATCGCTGTTATCATGCAGATGCAGCAATTAGACGTCTGCAACCCTTTCACCCCATGCCCAGGAGAGGGCCCCCCTCTCTACATCCCCTGAGCCTCGTCACACTGGAGTGTTCATAAAGACACTGCCATTGTAGGGCTCTCTATTTTGTGAGGAGGAGCAGGGCCCTAGGCATCTGTCCATGCATAGACCCGGCCCTGATTCAAAACCACTAAGGCACTGAGTCAAGATGAACTCAATAATTGTTGTACAAAGTCAAATACAGGCACTATCATGGATGGACTGGAACAATCCGCCCAAGCACTAAAATAAAAGTGCCCCCTGTTAGTGAACCAAATCCGGCCAGTTGTTGAACTTGTAAAGACATGCTGTATGAGTATTTTGCAAGGTATGCAAGACTGCATGGTAATATCAGGAAAATCAACAGTGAAAACTGGGCCTGGGTCATAAAACAGGCCTAAAGACTGATAAAAAGTAGTCCTACACACTAATCTGTAAGACCAGCCCATCAGGCATTGCCTCATTGCCCTACAGACCAGCTCAACACTGGGCACTACATAAATAAAGTTTACTTAGCATGCTCCTTTCAGTCGAGAAGGTTGAGACACACTTTGTTGAACACTTCAGAATGAAAGGAAACCAAATTTTAAACCTTTTACAAACACAAGTATTCCTACTCTGCATTGCTTTCTTTCACACTCAGCATTAGCCAGTCTTCTCCCTCTAATGTAACCTCATGTAATGCCAGCAGTAGTTAGAGTGCCTCATCCAAATTGTGCAGAATTCCAGGCCACATGTAGCAACTGCAGGCAGTACTTCCATGTGGTGTCCTGCCCAGAGTGAATACAGGCCTAGTGACATCCACAATAAAAACTAAATCAGGTTAATAAACAATCAGCAGTGAGGATCCACTATCAGCGTTTACGGAGCAAAGAAGGTGTTTTTTTTTCAAGGACAAATTGACCCACCGGTCCCTGGCACTGACGTGAGTTACTTTTGTGACAAACGTGTATGTTGCGCCTAGAAAAAATGCTGTCACTCACAATGAAAAGACCCAGTGATTGAAGTGGGCTGACTGCCCTATGCTACATGCTGTGGTAGGCAGAAGCAAAATGTGAATGACATCTGAATAGACCAATGGATTATTAGGGCTCACTGAAAGCCCCTCTTTGTATATATGTATATTCAATGAAAAAAACAAAGGCTAAAGTGTTATTATAGTTAGCTGAAATGTCAGTTAAAACTATATATTTGAAAAGTAAACTAAAGTGAAATTCACTAGTTATATTTTACCGAGCTAACTAGAACTTGTTCCCTGACCATGCCCATTAATGTAATCAATGATGTAATCTTAATGCAATTGAATTTGTCATGAGTGATGCTGATGAATTTCAGTGTTTCCTTAGTTTAAAATGTTACATTTTAACTGACATTTTCACTTAACTATAATTTCACATTCACCTTTATTTTTTCAGTGAATTTATAGTTTTTTTTATAACATACAGTTAAATTTTATTACAATTCCACAGCTTGGAGTTGGGTGCATGATCTGACCTGCGCCCCAGCCCGGCATTCACTCCCACATGGACCCCCAACCCCCAGTTGTGCACATCCTTCAGCCATGCGTGACGTGATGTTGGGGACCTATAGTCAGGCCTTCCATCCACTACCCCTTTAGGCGTACAGCATTTCTGTTCATGTTGCATTCCAAAAAAGCCCCCACAGCCAGTCAGTATTTTTGAGTTACGTCCAACTGTCAATATGTCTATACATTTACGGATTTACATCAAATCAAAAAATGCACTTTCTGGATAAAGAACTTGGGGTATATTCATGAATGGGGTTGCATCACGCTTGCACATCGCAACCTGTGCATACGCAATGCAAGCCCAAAACGCAATTTATGGAGCCACACAAGGCCATCTTGCGTGACCCTGAGTGGCTTCATAAATTCAAAGTAACACAATGCAGCACAAATCACTGTGTTGCATTACTCTGCCCTGGGAAGGTATTCCATGGACGTTGCAAGGATGTTCCCAAACAACCCCCATGGATTTTGACGCATTCCCAGATTTATCTTTGCTGGTAGTCCTGGGAATGCCCCAAAAATATTTATTTCCAAGGTGAGACACAGTGAGGAGGAACATCTGTATTTCTCCCCATTACTTCCTCTTTCTATGTGTGCTGCATTCTGCTATTCCATTCTACTCTATTCTGCTCTATGCCATTCCACTGTATTGCACTCAACTGTGCGGTGTTCCAGTTACACCACTCCACTCTAAGCCACTTGACTCTATGCCACTCCACTACAGTCTACGACACTCCACTGTGTGCTGCTCCACTGTATTACACATCACTCCCCTCTACGACAATACACGCCACTGAATAATGCTACACACCACTCCACTCTACAACATGCCACTCCACAGTAGGCCACTCCAGGGTAACACATACTACTCCACTCTATGACATGCTACTCCACTCTATGCCACTCCACCCTATTCTATTCAACTCTACACACTCCACTGCATGCTATTAACCTCTATGCCACTCCACTCTACGGTGGCCACTGTACGGTATTCCAGTTAAACCACTCCACTGTGTGCCACTCCACTCTATGCCACTTCACTCTAGTCTACGACAACCCACTGCATGCCGTTCCACTGTACAATGAATCACGCTCCTCTATGACAATATACTCCACTGAACAACACTCCTCACCACTTCACTCTAAATATGCCACTCCTGTTTATAGTATGCCACTCCAGTGTAACACATACCACTCCACTCTCGACATGCCGCTCCACTATTTGCCACTCCATTCTATGCTAATTGACTCTATTCACTCCATTTTATGCCATTACACTGTACGCCACTCCACTCTATGCTACTCCACGCCATTACACTCTATGATTTTCCACTGTTCACCACTCCACGCTACACCACTCCACTCTAGGCCACTATAAGCCATTCAACTGTACGCTACTCCACTCTATGCCACTCCACTCTACATACTCCACTCTATGCTACCTCATTCTACACTAGTCCACTCTATGCCATTCCATGCACCACTCCATTCTACACTATTCCACTGTTCACAACTCCACTCTATGTCAACCCATTCTATGGCACTCCATTCTACTCTACGACATATTACTCCACTGCACGCCACTCTACTCTATGGCACTCCACTCTACTGTACGACATGCCACTGCACTCTAAGTCACTCCACTCTATGCTATTCCATGTATGCCACTCCACTGTACGTCATTCCACTTTAGGTTATTCCACTGTACACGGCTCCACAGTGCTACACTCCACTGTACACTAGTCCACCGTCTGCCACTCCACTCTGCAGTTTTTCCAGTAATTCCACTCCACTCTAGTCTGCAACACTCCAATGTACGCCACTCTACTGTACAACATGTCACTGCCCTATATGACAATACACTGCACTGAATAACGCTCCACACCACTCCACAACATGCCGTTCCTCTTTATAGTACACCACTCCAGTGTAACACATACCACTCCACTCTACGACATACCATTCCACTCAATGCCACTCCATTCTAGGCTATTCAACTCTACACACTTCACTTTACGCTATTCCACTGTACACCACTCCACTGTAAATCACTCCACACCACTACACTCTGGGGCATATTATGATGTCGGTCGGGGTTGCCTCCGCCAACACCATCTTGGTCTCTATTCCGTTGCATACTTCCTTTTCTCTATGGGATCTTGTTTTACGGCCATAAAACGGCCGTAATACAGGCTCCAATAGAGAAATTGGGGTTTGTGGAAAACCCTGCACCCTGTGGCAGGCACCCCATGGTACCTGCCACACAGTGCAGGGACTTACAAGGGTTGTAGCGTAGGCGCCCCCTCAACCACCAACCATAGGCCACAGAGCCAAAGGACCCTGCTTGGGGTCCCCAAAGTCTTTCTGACAGCCTTTCCATGTCAGAATGGCCGGCAGGGGAAGGCTGTCGGAAACTGACATCATAATACAGATGTCGGAAATGCCGTCCATAGGGGATTACGGTGCGGTTCTAACCACCCAGAAGACTCTGAGAGCTGGTCAGAACTACGTTGGATTGACTGCCAGTTTAGTCCCAACCACCGACATCCTAATTGGGAGGTCAGACCGCACACCGATCGCGTCGGTCGGAAAGCCTCCGACCGCGGACGGAAAGCTTCTGACTAGCTGTCGGAGACTTTCCGACGGACATCGTATTCGGCCCCTCTATGGTTTTCCACTACACACCACTCCATTTTATGCCCTGCCACTCTACACCATTTTATGCTAGTCAACTCGATGCTACCCTACTCTATGCCACTCCACTCTATGCACCTCATTCTATGCTAGTCCACTCCATGCCATTCCACTCTATGCCACTTTACGCCATTCCAAGCTACTCCACTCTACACTATTCCACTGTATGCCACTCCATTCTATAAGAATTAAACAAGGACCCCCTGGGTAGTAAGGTACGCAGACTCCTAGGGCAGGGTAAGAACCAATATGAGAAAAATAACCTAGGCCGTCAGCAGGAATTAGTGAACAATTGGCCTAAACTATACAGAGAGAGGAACAATGAAATATGATTCTATATTAAAAATATATTTAATTTGCATAGATAAAAATCATATAGTAACTACAACACGTTGAAACTATATGATACAATGAAAGAGACATAACACATTATAATCACCATAAATACACAAAATACTTAAATCATAGTCAGTACAGTTAAAATAGTTCATACACAAAATATAAAAAATTGACAACAGAACTCAATTGTTCACTAATTCCTGCTGACGGCCTAGGTTATTTTTCTCATATTGCCACTCCATTCTATGCCACTCCACTCTACTCTATGACACACTTATCCACTGTAGGCCATCTAAAGCACTCCACTCTACTCTATAACACGCCACTCCATTCTATACGGTTCCACTGTATGCCATTCCACTCTAGGCTATTCCACTGTACACAGCCACTTCATTGTACACTACTCCACTGCATGGCACTCCACTCTAAGCCACTCTACTCCACTCTATGCCACTCCACTGTACGCTATTCAACTGTACACAATTGTACTTTATGCCACTCCACTATATGCCACTCCACTCTATGTTATTTCACTCTTTGCCACTCAATTCTACTCTACAACACGCTACTCCACTCACTCTATGCCACTGCAGTCTACCACACTCCACTATATGTTATTCACCTGTATGCCACGCCACTCTATGTCAATCCACTCTACACCACTCTATTCTATTCTATTGCATTGTAAGTCACTCCACTCTAACCCACTCCTCTCGACATCACTCCGCTCTATGCCACTCCACTCTACGCCACTTCACTCTTCGTCACTCCACTCTAATCTATTTCACTCTACGGCATTCCACTCTACTCAACTCCAGTCCATGCCACTCCAATATATGTTATGATATATTAATTTTGTATCGTGCACAATAACTTGTGAGTATCCTGGCTCATAAAGTTACTGTGACCTGACGGAGCAAGGAGTTTAAACCAGCTGGTTAAAGAGGAAAGTTTTAAGTTGTTTTTTAAAAAGCCTAGAGTCCTGAATATATCGTAATTCCAAGGGGAGGGAGTTCCATGCTGTAGCTGTTTTCACGGAGAGGACTGACCTCCGAGCCGCATCCTGGGGAATGTAGGAATCACCATCCGACGTTGGGTTGCTAAGCGCATAGACCTGCTGGGAGCATAGAAAGCAAAACGCTTCCTAAGGGTCATTGGTCCAAGACCATGCAGGGCTCTGAGGGCCAGAGTGAGGGCTTTGAATTGCACTCTGTGGGCCACAGAAAGCCAGTGAAGATCTCGAAGATGCTGTCCTACGCTTCATCTTCTGGAGATGTTGAACAGAAGTCTAGCCGCAGCATTCTGTATGGTCTGCAACTTTTTTAACAGATAGACCGGAATGCCAATGTACAGGGCATTGGCGTAATCAATGTGAGAAAGAATTAGAGCCCGGGCGACCATTTCCTTAGCTGGTCTATATGCTATTCCACTGTAAGCCACTCCAATCTATGCCACTCCAATCTACACCACTCCATTATATAATTCTCCTTTCTACTCCACAGCACTCTGCTTCACTCTGCAATACTCTACGACACTCTCAACCCCTCTACTCTACCACACTATACTCCATGGTATGGCACTCCACTGCACAACAATCTACTCTAGTGCCAGTGCATGATACTCAACTCCACTCTATGCCATTGTAAAACACTCTACTGCACTCTAGGGCACACTATGTAACTCCCTCTATGCAACTCCACCTCAGTTTACTGTATTTTACTCTATGACACACTGCCGTACTGTACTTCACTAAATGCTACTCCATGCCACTACACTCTATGACACTCCATGCCACTCCACTCTAAGACACTCTACTCTACTCCACAACGCTCTATGGCACTCCACTACACTCTACAACACTTTCAGACACTCTACGACACCCCCCACTCCAGTCCACTGTATGACATGCCACTCCACTCTATGACACTTTTTTTTCACTGTATAAATCTTAAATGTCGTATACTTGTAAAGCGCACAGCTGCCCCAGCAAAGGGGCGTCCCGGTGCTGTATACCGCTGGGAAACCCATCCTGGCTTTCCCTGTGAGATGGTCCCTTCTGGGCATCTCCAAGGTGAAGAAAAGCATCTCCGGCGCTGATGGGCCCGTTAGTAGAGATTAAGCATGCTATTGCCCAGAGTTGCTGAGTGGGACCCATGGTTGGAGTAGGCACCGAGGTGAGAATTATCAAGTCCGCTGACCATGGCCTAAGACCCTGCTGCATCGGGATTTGAACCCTGGTCCCGGGTCGACCTCTGCTTCCGGGTCTGTCGCCTCTAACCAGTGAGCCACACCACACAATGGTTTACTCCATGCCACTTTACTCTACAAATCACCACGCCACTCCATCACACTTTACTCCACTCAGTGTTATGCCACTCCACATCACTCGACTCAACTCTACTCCACTGCACTGCACTTTACCTCACTCTAAGCAACTGTATGCCACACCACTCTACGTGGCTCCACTCTACACTGTACGCTACTTTACTCCACTGTATGCCCCTGTACAAAACTCTACTTTACTCTATACCACTCTATAATACTCTGCTCCACTCTACACACTTCTCTGTATGCTAATCCACCCAGCTTTAGTCCACTCTGCTACACAGTACTCCACTCTAATCCACTGTTCTCCACTACTGCACTGTATACCACTACATTCTATGCCACGCTATGCCATTCAACTCGATGACACTCTATGCCACTCCACTCTATTACCCCTACAACAGTCTACTTTACTGTGCACTGCTCTAACCCACAACAATGATACTCCACTATATGTCACTCCATACTACGCTACGACACTTTCCAACTCTCTATCACATGCCAATCCACTCTACTGCACTGCACTCCACTCCACTCTACGAGATGCCACTTCACTCTATGAAACATTACTCAACTCCATACTACACTACTCTACTCTAAGGCACTCCACTCCATGACACTTTATCTGATTCTTCACCACTGTACGATAATCCACTTTACACCGCTCCTCTGTACGACACTCAGCTCCACTGTTTGCAACTCCACTCTACAACACTCTATGCAACTCTACTCTGTGCCCATCCACTCTACACCACCCTACATACATTGTATGACACTCTGCGACACGCCACTCCACTATATGAAACACTCTCCTCCATTATACTCGACACCATTCCACTGGACGACACTCCACTCCACTCTATTCCGCTCCACTGTGCAGCACTCTACTCCATTCAATGCCAACCTGTGGCACTTCACTGGACAACACTAAACTTGAAGACGCTCCTCTGTATGACATAGCTCTGTAAGACACTACACTGTATGACACTGATCTCTTCATGACAATCCACTCCACTCTATCACACTCCACTGTACTCTATGAAGCACCCCTTTCTCTATGCCACTCTACTCTAGAAGACCCTACTCCACTCTATGCCACCCATTCTATAACACTCAACTCCACTCGAAGATATTCCTCTGAATGACTTACCAATGTAAGGCACTACATTGTACAATACTCAACTTTATGACAGTCCACGCTCCTCTATGACACTCCACTGTACTCTGCGCCATGCTACTTCACTCTACATCACTGCACTCTGAAGACTCTACTCCACTGGATGCCCCTCTACTCTATGCCACTCTCCTTCACTGAACAACACTCTTGTACATGCCTCTGTTGACAAGTCACTCTAGAACACTCCATCCTATGACACTACACTGTATACATTCTTATGCCACTCTACTGTTCAATTCTCCACTCAACAACACTCCATTCTACAGCACTGTACTCTACTGTACTGCACTCTAGAACACTGTACTGCAAACTATGCCCCTCTACGACACTCTACTCAATAATACTACACTCCATGCTTCTCAAGTTGAAGACACTTAACAGTATGACACTCAGCTCTACTGTACAAAACACCACTCCACTGTGCAACACGCTACTCCACAATACTCCACCTCATTTTATAACACACCACACCATTCAGGTTCACTGACTAAATATCGCCTCCTAAAATATCGTGCTACAAAAATATTGGGACATAAATATTGACGTCAAAAACATCAACATCCTATGTTTATAATGGTAGGTACAAAAATATTGAATGCAAAATATTGTTATCACTAATATGGGTGTATAAAAGATTGTTTTTAATTATATATAAATTAAACATTTTAAATATTAAATGTATTAACTAATAACATTAATAAAAGAAAAAGAAAATATGCTTAATGTTTATTTAAACAAATCTAACAATTATTCTTGTTTAAAAAAAGTTAAACAGACTTATATATATATATATAAAGCAATCTCTGTTTTCCAGTTGAGACCACAGAAGATAAGGACCACCACACGACTTGCTGAGTGTTACAACAAGCTTTTATTATCCATTTTCAGCAGTTTCAGGTAGGCATGACGCGTTTCGGGCAGAGACTGCCCTTGATCACATAACGGAAACGCAGTTGTGGTCACTTTAAATAGAGCACACACTCAATTTTTTCTCTTTCGTGATAACACCACGTGTTCTAATAGTAGACATAGAAAACAAAGTACTCGTGTAGGGTGTTAGACATGTGTACAAACAATTGGTGGCTTTGTAAGGACGTCCTTAAACTATTAGCAGCATGTTTTACATAGCACAATAAAGTAAAACTTTCAATTTGGTTCAATTTACAACAAACATATATAACTGCATAAATGCGTTTTTAGCTTGTGCAAGTTTTGAACTAGCAGCATGATATAGAAAACAATACAACTAGTAAGAACATATATATACACACTCATATAGCAATTCAATACATAACTCCATTGCACCAAATAAATAACATATAAATATGTTAAAATTTTATAAAAGACCATGTGTAAAAAAAGGGTCAACTCATAATTATATTGCATCCATAAATAAATATTAGGCTTAAAATGATTGTGCAAATGGCAATTTTTAAGAGAAATAGCTATACTTCTAGTGTAACTAGCTGTAACTTTATCCTCATGCAGTCTCAAAAAATATCACACCTTAATGTTGCGTTGTTTTGTATGTGATCATACTTTGGTTAAAGTGCTAGTGCTGTGCTGATTATAGAGAGATTGGACGACCAGGTGTTGTAAAAAGCATAATTCCAATTTGTAAAAGTGCTGAGTGATATAAGTGCAACCAAAGCAATGTAAAGGTTTAAAAACTGATGATAATGGAGAGAGATAAAATTACAGGTTCAATATAGGTCGCTATTTGGATACTTCTTAAATAGTTATTGAATCATACATTCTGGTAGTTGACACTCACTGGTGATGGAATGGACCCAAGTAACACGTATAACAAAATACAGAGATGGGGTACAGGATAGGTTGCATTAGTTCAAGTTATAGAAAGGTATGCATATCCTCCCTATCATTAAGGCCATTAGGATGCTTACTGTTGAGATTCAGAATGTATCTAGTCTCTAACTGCCTTAAAGCCTTATCCCTGTCCCCACCTCGTTTCAGTGCAGGTGCCTGATCAATGACAAAATAAGTTAGACAATTCACATCTTTATTGTGACTTATTTTAAAATGTCTGGCTACCGGGTAAGCCGGGTCACTGTTGATGATTGCACGAATGTGCTGCAGGATACGCATATACACTGGATTTTTTGTGCTGCCTACATAGCGTAGGCCGCATGTGCAGGTGAGAACGTATATAGCGTACTCAGTGCGGCAGTCATATTTACCCCTGATTGGTAGTTCTTTGGTTTTAAATGGGGTGCTATATGTGGCAGTGTTGGCTCCAAAGTTACATGCCCTACAAGTTGCACATTTACGAAAACCATTACTTGTGGGCATCCAGGTTTGAATACTAGTGGACCCAGCGGGAATCTCTTTGGATAAGAGATTAGCTATGTTCTTCGATTTTCTGAATGTCACACTCGGACGTTCTGATAACGTAGTTTTCAGAATTGGGTCCGTAAGGACTATGGGCCGATTTTTATTCAAGATGTGACGTATTCTGCGTTCCTGTCTACAGTAAGTGGTGATAAGTCTTGGAGAACTATTCTCTTCTGCTGTATTGGTATCTGACTCATTGGTGCATGGTAACAAGGCAGTTCTGGGTCTCTCATTAGTTTTAGTCATGGCTCTTTCGAGAATGTCTTCGCTATACCCTCTCTGTCGCATACGTTCCAAACATGATTGGCTGCAGACATTAAATTGCTCTGGTGTACTGCAAATCCGTTTGAGACGTAACAGTTCCCCGTAGGGTATGCTAGCTATTAAATGACGCGGATGAGCACTTGATGCATGTAATATTGCATTCCCAGCTGATGGTTTTTCTATATGCTGTGGTAGTCAGTGTCTCATCAGTTATCTGTACCTGGACATCCAAAAATTCTAGCATAGTGACACTCATGTTAGAAGTAAAATGTAGATTAAACTCATTAACGTTCAATAGTTCAACAAACTCCTGTGCACTTTGCATACTGCCCTTCCAAATAACAAAAACATCGCCTATATAACGAAGCCATGAAATAACATTGTTTTCAAATATAGCCTTGTGTTCCTTCATGAGGACCTGCTTTTCCCAAAACCCCACATGCAAACACGCGTAGCTTGGAGAAAAGCAGGCCCCATGGCTACCCCTTGCTTCTGTCTATATACATTCTTTTCAAATGAAAAGTAATTATTGTTTAAGCACCATGAGATGAGAGACAGTAACATCTTATTATGCATAGCATATTCAGCAGGACGTGTATTTAGAAAATGTTCAACACCACGTAAACCACATTCGTGACGTATACTAGTATAGAGAGACTCTATATCTAGAGTTAGTAAAATCCATTCCTTTGACCAAGTTATGTTACTGAGGTGCCGTAAAAAATCACTAGTGTCTTTTATGTAAGAGGGCATGGTCTTCACCAAGTCCTGTAAATAGAAGTCAATGTATGAGCCCACATTTTCAGTCATACTTCCTATCGCCGAAATTATAGGGCGTCCGGGAACTGGAGTAGTGTTCTTATGAATTTTTGGTAACAAATAAAGGAAGGGTAACCTTGGGTGAGTCTTGAACAAAAACTTGTGCTCATCATTTGATAATAAACCCTCAGATTTCCATTTCGATAATTCTTTTTTAAGATTGTCCTTCGCTTTATTGTATTTGCTCCAGGTTGTTGACTCATAACATTCATTGTTGTTTAACTGTCTATTGGCTTCTAAGTCATATTGCTGCTTGGGCCACAGGACCACATTGCCCCCTTTATCAGATTTTTTGACAATAACAGAAGCATCCTTGGCTAGTTTATCAATTAGCTTGTTTAAAGAAGCTTGTCGCTGATTTGGAGTGAAATTTCTGTTGCGGTTAACGGAACAGTTTAATTCTTTTATTTTCTCCACGACGCGGTCATGGAAGACGTCGATTGAGTCTTGCGGCATCAGTGGGATGAAGGTGGACTTAGGTTTGAAAGGGCTTTCCCCCGCACCCTTTTGTAATAAATTCAATTCTCTTAATTTTGCTTGTGTTGGTGCTTGGGAATTAAACTCATCTTCATTGTTCAAGCCGTGTAATGCCCATAATGCTGGTATTTCTCCGACCTGCAAGCCAGAGGAGTTAGGGGCTTCCTGCTTGTTTTGTTTGTCTTCTCCCAGATTTTTTAGGGCATGAAACTTTTTGAGTTTTAATTTTCTGATGAATAGAAATAAGTCTACACGTGTAGAAGCATAGTCAAAGTTAGTGTTGGGGCAGAAGTTTAAACCCAAAGAAAGCAATTGTTCCTCAGCTTTTGTGAGAGTCATGGTGCTGAGGTTAACTACAGTGTTGTCACTTATTGTTTCTTTTTCCGCCAGTAGTTTTGCCTCTTTTTTGGCTTGCCTTTTGCATTTTCTCCGGGCGGTTTTTCTAATGGTGTTCCGCCTTCGTCGGCTTGCTTTCTTTCCTTCCTCGGTCTCAGGGTTTTCAGCCGATCCTGCACTAAAAAATCAACTTCTTCACCCAAACCTGGAATAGTATCTACGGGTTCCATACTATTTGAACTTATATATATATATATATATATATATATATATATATATATATATATATATATATAACCTACTGGCGGTCGCCAGTAGGTATATATAGTTAGGACCTAGTTTCCGTAGGAAATCCGCAACATTCTATTGGGAATAACTTTGGCGCCGGTTGATCAATCTATGTGAATTTCTCAAAGAAGATGGCGCGTTACGCTCCGCTCCTTCCCTGAAAGTTCGGGGGGATTCGTGAAGCGGGGGCCGAGAAAAAAGGGGGGTCCCAAAACGTGTTTTCCCCATGCAATTTTCCATAGGACCTTTAGACACGGCTACAGCCCAAACGGCTGAACGGAATTACAAGAAATTTGGCAAAATGGTAGAGTCTGATTCGCAGATCACGCTTTTGCTTAAATGGTGTAAATCCCTCCAGTAGTTGCTGAGAAAATTCAAGTTGAAATCAATTATATATCTATAAGCGCGCACAGTGCGAGCACCGTGCGAGCACCCCGCGATTTAAAAAAAAATAATAATAATTTTAGGGGCCTTGGGGGTCCTTGTGGGACCCCCTGAGCAGGCCTAGAGGGTCAGGGTGCTTCTACCCTGCCCCCTTTTTGAGTTCTACACATTTGTTTTCCTGCTTTCCTGTGCCTTAGTCTACTGAGGCACAAGATGGCTGCCAACTGTTTCTGTTTTGGAGTGTTGATAGACAGTAGCAGCCAATCAGCATGCCTTCCAGAGAAGGTTGCATGCTCATTGGCTGTCAACACTACAAACCAGGAAGTGTTGGCATCCATCTTGTGCTAGGTAGACCGAGGCACAAAAGAAGCAGAGCTCACAGCCCACACAGCTCTCAATGCCCACACAGCTCTCACAGCCCACACAGCTCTCACAGCCCACACAGCTCTCACAGCCAACACAGCTCTCACAGCCCACACAGCCCTCACAGCCCACACAGCCCACACAGCTCTCACAGCCCACACAGCTCTCACAGCCAACACAGCCCATACAGTTCTCACAGCCCACACAGCTCTCACAGCCCACACAGCTCTCACAGCCCACATGGCTCACACTCTCACAGCCCAAACAACTCTCACAGCTCTCACAGCCCACAGAGACCTCACAGCCCACACAGTCCTCACAGCCCACACAGCTCTCACATCCCACACAGCTCTCACAGCCCACACAGCTCTCACAGCCCGCCTAGGTAGACCGAGGCACAAAAGAAGCAGAGCTCACAGCCCACACAGCTCTCACAGCCCACACAGCTCTCACAGCCCACACAGCTCTCACAGCCCACACAGCCCTCACAGCCCACACAGCCCACACAGCCCTCACAGCCCTCACAGCACACACAGCTCTCACAGCCAACACAGTTCTCACAGCCCCACAGGTCTCACAGCCCACACAGCTCTCACAGGCCTCACAGCCCACACGGCCCTCACAGCCCACACAGCTCTCACAGCCCACACAGCTCTCACAGCCTTCACAGCCCACACAGCCCACACTCTCACAGCCCAAACAGCTCTCATAGCCCACACAGCTCTCACAGCCCAAACAGCTCTCACAGCCCACACAGCTCTCACAGCCCACACAGCTCCCACAGCCCACACAGCTCTGGCAAAGATAATACCAGCAGAGAACAAGCACTGGCAAAGACAATAACGGCAGCGAACCAACACTGGCAAAGATAATATAATCAGGGGGGCAGGGGCACAAAAAAACGGCACAATCAGGGGACAGAAGGCCCGACAAACGGCACAATCAGTGGGCAGAAGGAAAGAAAAAACGGCACAATTAGTGGGCAGAAGGCAACAAATACGGCACAATCAGGGAGCAGAAGGCAAAAAATACAGCACAATTAGGGTGCAGAAGGCAAGAAATATGGCACAATCAGGGTGCATGAGGGAGGAAATACGGCATAATCAGGGGGGCAGAAGCCAAGAAATACCGCACAATCAGGGGGGAAGAAGGCAAGAAATACGGCCCAATCAGAGAGCATCTTGCTCCGGTCCAAAAATAGGATCCCTAGGGCTGCTCAGGTGGTCCCACAAGGATATTAACATATTTAAACATCCGCTAATAGAATTTGCATTTTCAAAACCTTGCAAATTCACTGAAAAAACCATAGGTTTCAGGCCTTATTCAGGTAGGAATTGGCATTTAAAAAACCTTTGAAATTCACTAAAAAAACCATAGGTTTTAGGCCTTATATAGTTAGGAATTAACATATAAAAAACATTGAAATTCACTGAAAAAACCATAGGTTTTAGGCCTTATATAGTTAGGAATTAGCATTTTAAAAACCTTGAAAATTCACTGAAAAAATCATAGGTTTCAGGCCCTATATAGTTAGGAATTAACATATAAAAAAACACTGAAATTGCTCCTATATAGTTAGTTGAACTAACTATATATTTTGCGCATTCACAATCCACTGCTGATGATGTCACATATTACATCATTCATGACATGGTCAGTGACATCACTGATGACATCACTGATGACATCTCAAATGACATCACTGATGACATCATCCAGTGTCTGTGTGTTTTTGTAAAGTTTAAATATGTTTTACATATTGAAGAATGAGTGGATGTATAAGAGTATGGATGAAGGATTTGATTGTATAAGTGAGTAAGTATGTGTTAGTATATCTGTGAAAATGTAAGCTGTTCTGTGTTTAACTGTATAGATGAAGAAATCAAAGTGTGATTGATTCTTTACAGGACTGACTAGGTGTGTGAGTAACTCCATGGATGAGTGGCAGTGTGTGAGTGTCTGCATAGGTGTATGAGTGCATATGATAGTGTTGTAATAATGAGTGACTGTATGTACGAGTGATTGTATGGCTGAATGAGTGAATGTGTGTGTAGACGTAGGAATCAGTGAGTGCGTATGTAGTAACTGGGATTCGTGTGTCAATGGTTTCAAAAACGATACTCTGTATTTAACACTAGGTGTAACAGAGGTTATATTAGAGTGTAAGGAGGAGCATTGTATTATCACTTGAAGTATATCATCAGTGGTGTGATCATTGATGTCAAATTAGATGTCATCAGTGATGTCATCAGTGATGTAATTTGAGATGTCATCAGTGATGTCATCAGTGATGTCACTGACCATGTCATGAATGATGTAATATGTGACATCATCAGCAGTGGATTGCGAATGCGCGAAATATATAGTTAGTTCAACTAACTATATAGGAGCAATTTCAGTGGTTTTTTATATGTTAATTCCTAACTATATAGGGCCTGAAACCTATGGTTTTTTCAGTGAATTTTCAAGGTTTTTTAAATGCTAATTCCTAACTATATAAGGCCTAAAACCTACGGTTTTTTCAGTGAATTTCAATGGTTTTTTATATGTTAATTCCTAACTGTATAAGGCCTAAAACCTATGGTTTTTTCAGTGAATATATATATATATATATATATATATATATATATATATATATATATATATATATATATATATATATATATATATATATATATATATATATATATATATATATATATATTATATATATATATATATATCTCCAACAAAAGGTTGCCCTCAAATGGAAAAGCCTCACAGGTGGGTCATAATTCTTTAGTGGAGGTGCAGAGAGCACAAAGTACTACAGGAAACCTTTAAAATACAGCCTGATGCGTTTCGGGTTCCACACCCTTGCTCACAGGCTCGGCAAGGAGTCAACAGCCAGAGTTGCAGTCACTCGTTTAAATTCTTTTTTTGAATGTTTTTATTAAACAAAAGAAAACATATTTTAACATTCTGTGCACGCCGGGTGAGTCACATAGCATGAGTGTTTTTCGTCGCGTCACAGGATACATTACAGTAATAATCACATTTAGGATAATGGGAAGTCAGACATTTCCAATGTGGGTACAGCTGTCGGTGGTTCTCAAAGGCCACCACTGTACGTATTCCAGAGCCTCCAGACCTTCCCCCACTTGCCAGGGCAACCCCTGGCTACATACACATTCTGTTCATGCATCATGCACCAATCCAGGTCCTCAGACCACTTGGTGAGGTCCGGAGCCCGAGTGGCCCCCCACAGTTATGCTATATTCCGCTTTGCCACCATACATGCCAGGGTCACCCACTGCTTCTGTGAGGAGTTTAGGTCAGTTGGCTCCCACACATTCAACAAGCATCTACGGGCCTCTAGAGGAATATCTATTCCCCATCGCCTCCGTCATTACCTCATGGATCTTAAGCCAATACACACTTACATACTCACAGTGCCACAGTACATGGAGGAAGGTTCCCAGTTCACTGCAACCTCTCTTACAATCCCCACTCTCTCCCTGCCCCATCTTAACCAATCGAGGCCCGGTGATGTAGATCCGGTGTAAATTTTTAATTGAACGAACCGGAGTCTCATCTGGATGGCTACCACCTTTGGGGAGGAAACAGCTTCAACCCAATATTCATCATCCAATATCAGACCGTCCTCGCCCCACTTTTCACGTAGCCTCCTTAAAGGATCATCCATGTGATTTACGAGCTTCCTATATATTAGGGAAACAGTTTTTTCTGGGAGGTGGCCATCGAGCACCCGGTCTTCAAGAGGCGATGCCTCAGGGGGCACCTCACCCCTCAGGACTCGGGCCATCACAGCATTTCGAACCTGGCGGTAGCGGAAGTGCTCACTATCATTCAGTTCATATTTTGCTTTCAGTGACTCAAACGTGTGCATCTCCACCCCGTTCCAAACATCCTTCACCTGGGAGATACCAATCAACTCCCATTTATCAAATCCCTTTGATTTCCACAAGCTCCCCAATTGCTCGGAGTTAATCAAAGGCGTTGCTAGAGTTAGTTTACCCTCCCACCCCAAAGACTTATTCGCAATGTGCCAAATTTTTACCTCGTGAGCAGTGGGTCCCATTAATTGAAATCTTCCGATCCCGACGTACAACGCCCTACAGATATCTCCCCCTGGTGCCTGTTCTCTATCCATGGCATATCCCAGGTCTCTTGGAAGTCCTTATACAATTTGATTAATGGCTGCCAGTTGGGATGCCCAGTAGTATTTCCTCAGATCAGAGAGTCTGATGCCCCCTTCATACCAGGGAAGGGTCAACTTCAGAAAGGATATCCTAGGTCTACCCTCCCATAAAAGCTCCCTCTGCAGCCCTTCTATTTCTTTAAAGTAGGACACGGGTCCCGGATCCATCGCATTCGGCAGTGCATATAGAAATCTAGGAAGGGACATCATTTTGAATAACGATGCCCTTCCAAGCAATGAGAGTGGAAGAGCCATCCAGCGCATCACATTGCTTTTCAATCAGCTCGGAGGGGAACCCAAATTGCGCTTAAACCTAAGCTTTGCATCAAACGGTATATAAATGCCTAAGTAAGTGAATTCCACCTTCTCTATCTGGAGAGGACATGACTGCGGGATCACTGGTGGTTCCCTAGAGAAGACAAGTAGGACAGATTTCGACCAGTTAATCGCAAATCCAGAGTATCTACCAAAGATTGACAGGACAACCAAAAAACATATCAGAGAAGCTCTGGGCCTGGTGAGGTACAACATAATATCGTCTGCGTAAAGTAAGATCTTGTCTTCCCAATCCAGTGTCCATCTCAGACCGCGTATTGTTAGGTCCCATCGGACCCACGCCGCCAAAGGCTCCAACGCCAGCGCAACGAGCAACGGGGACAAGGGGCACCCCTGCATCGTGCCCCTCTGTAATAAAAAGTCAGCCGACTTACAGTTGTTGACCGTCACTCTCGCCAAGGGCTTAGCATAGAGAAGTCTCACACACTCTATGAATTCCTCCCCAAAACCCATCTTTGCCAGCACCGCGAACAGATAAGGCCACTCTACTCTGTCAAAAGCTATGGTGGCATCAAGTGACACTAAAACCGCAGGCTCCTGCAAGGTCGACGAACGACCGAGGATCCCATGCAATCGACGCAGGTTTAGCGCAGTGTTACGGCGCGGCATAAATCCTGACTGGTCAGGGTGTATTAGAGTGGAGACCACCTTAACCAGCCTCACGGCCAGCAATTTAGCGAGTACTTTAGGCTCCGCATTAAGCAGGGAAATAGGCCTGTATGAGGAGCATTGCGTCTTGGATTTCCCTGGCTTATGGATGACAACTATATTAGCTACTCGCTGGTCATAGGGGAGTTCACCCTCTTTCCTACTCTCCAGAAACATTGCACGCATGTAGGGCGTGAGCCTCTGGGCATGTAGTTTGTACAATTTAATCGGTATCCCGTTAGGGCCAGTGGCTTTCCCGGACTTTGTGCCTCTTATTGCCTGCGCAATTTCGTCGTCAGTGAAGGGAGAGTCTAAATACTTCCTGTCTTCGTCAGACAGTCGGCATTGCTATATCTTTAATCATGGCACTATTTTCTTCCTCAGTGTAAGAAGCCTCCGAAGTGTACACCCCCCTGTAATATGAGGCAAACTCTTCCGCCACCTCCTGCGGATCAGTAACACTGCACGCTTCCCGAACAATTAACTCAGGCACCAGTCTGGAGGCTCTCTCCCCCGCTCAAGTCATGCAATTAATTTCCCCGCCTTATCACAATGCTCGTAGATTCTACTCTGTATATCATTGTATTGAGCAACAGCCTTCTCTCAGGCCATGCCCCTATACTCGTCCTGACGGAGTTTCAAACGATGGAGACCGTTCTGATTGGGCGACTCCGATATTTCTTTCTCTAAGGTCATCACCTCTGTCTCCACTCTAACCATATCTTTCTGATGCTTCCTTTTATTCTTAGCTACCAGGGACAGAACCTCACCTCGGATAACCGTTTTGTAGGCTTCCCAGAGCATCCCCGCCGAACGTACACTGCCAATACTGGTCTGAGAGGCATACAGTCTCTTTCTTCACGCACGGGTCTCTGAGATACCATGTGTTAATGGGGGCAATTCTACCCGCCGACAGACTACCATTGTCTAATCGCAACCACACGGGGGAATGATCAGATATACCTTTGCTCATAAACCTGGTTTCCCTGATGGTCACTGCTTCCGCGGCTGGTAGAAGAATGTAGTCTATCCGTGACATGCTACTATGTGCGGCAGAGACGTGAGTGAACTGCATCTGCGTGGGGTTCCGTGTCCTCCAGCTATCTACCAGACCCAATGTTTCTAAAAATTCTGGGTGCCACCGCTGGGACTGACGAAGAACCCTCCCTGGGTGTCTATCAAGCTCTCCATCCAACACTGCATTGAAGTCACCCCCCACGACGAGAGGGCCCAGGGGCAGCGTGAGAAAAACAGCGCCTAGGTCTCGGAAAGTGTCGGATTGCAGGCCAGGCGGAACATATGCTGACAAGAATGTAACTGTCTTACTCTCCAACTGACCGGAAACACCCACATACCTGCCTCTCGGGTCCGCCCACGTTGATCGAATCTCAAAGGGAAAGGAGTTTTTTAACAATATTCCAACGCCTGTCAAACCTGTGGTGAACCTAGCGTGTGCCACTAACTTATATCCTCCTTTATGCAGTGCCATACATCTATTGCCAATCAGGTGTGTTTCTTGCAACAATACCATGTCCGGGGAGTGTCTTCGTATGAACTGATTCACCATCCCCCGTTTGATCCTGTCGCCTAACCCATTAACATTCCAGCTCAGGATCTTCATCCCCAATCCTTTCCCTTCTCGCAACATTTACCCCATCCCCATGATCGCATGCACCCGACGTGAACATACACAGTTACTCAATGATTTCGAAAAAGTTGAACAAAAACCAAAAACAATCTCCCCCGACCCCCCACCCCACCCGCCACCCTGCACCTCTGCATCAGGCCTGAGCCCCACTCGCAGTGTGCCTTTCGCTCCCCCACTAATCTAAGGTATCTAAAAGTAGTAACAGGGAAGAACCCAATGCCCAGCCCCTCCCTCCCCCTCCACAGTATTATTCCTGAATTATACGTATCTGCAGAGTCCCCCTGAGTGCAACATTAGCCCACTACCCAAGTCCACAGAGTAAAACACCATTGCCGTCGACACCTTCCTCATCCCTGTCCATCTTCCACAGCCTCGCGGTGGTGCTCTTCGGGATGTTCCGACGCTCTGCTGTCGCCCAGTCTGACGCTACCTCTGGGTTATCGAAGAACGAGGCCTTACCATCCGCTTCCACACTAAGTTTCACCGGAAAGAGCATCGAGTATCTCAGTCCCTTGTCCCTTAGTTTCCTCTTTATCGGGAGAAAACTCTGTCTCATTTTCTGCACAGCCTGCGTAAAGTCTGGAAAGAAGGAAAGCGTAGTATTTTCATAATGCAGCGGGCCCGAGGAGCATGACAATTGTAGAATCACATCTCTGTCAGGGAAGTTCAGCACCCTGGCTATCATCGGGCGAGGTGGTGCTCCTGGTTTTGGCTGACCTCCTGGCACCCTATGTGCTCGTTCGATTGTGAAAAAGTTACTGAGGCCCCTTGGCTTCAGGTGGTTAAGTACAATGTCTTCCACAAATAGATCGGGTGTTTGGCCTTCTGCTTTCTCCGGTACACCAAGGATGCGTACGTTGTTTCGTCGATTGCGCCCTTCGTAGTCGTCCAACTTTCGGGGGGTATCCTCCCGTGCCGCCTGCAGGTCCCGTACTTCCCGTTGCAACTCCGCCATATCATCCACCAGGCTGGAAGTCTTTAGGTCAAGGGACTTAACCTTTTTGCTTGTTTTGGCGTGATCGGCCTGCAATAGGTTGACTTCCAACTTTACAGTGTCCAATTTAGCGTCTAGCGCATCCATTTTCCCGACCGTGGCGGACTGGACGTTGTTTATCGCCGCCATGAGATCCGTCATTGTCGCCTCAACCGATTCACTTGGTCGGTCTCCTCCGTGCGTCGGAGTCTTTCTCTGTTCGAGGGCGACCCCTTGGGCTGAACGTAACGATCTATTTTATGAGTCTGTACATTTTTCGGCCCACGCCCCGATCTCAGCGGAGGCTTCTCAGTTTCTGGCTTCGATGCCATCCTAGTTTTCACACCTAGCCGAAATAGCCCCTTCTGCACCCCAGGGCACCACTGCGACTCCACCACCGACACTCAAGCCCAGATCGGAAGGAGGCTCCCAACTAACTTCGCCAAATGTTCACCCGAGTTCATCGCATCTTCAGAGGATGAGTTTCAGTTTCGGATACGGGCCGCAACTTCTGGTTAAAAGACCCGCTGTTGTTCAACCAGAGTCCGGGTGTATGACGTACCATGGTCCCCGGATGAAATGGGGTGTAGGCCTCCAAACTCCAGACGATGTTCCGATGGGTAGGGATCCTCGAGTCACTCCCAAATTTCACCAGGGGGATCAGCTTCCTTTCCCCTACCGATTGCAGGGTTCGGGCATCAGGAAATTCAGGATAGGCTCGACGGAGAGACGGAGTCTCCGGAGCTAAGCCTTCACACGGCCATCTTGGTGACGCACGTGGCTCCTCCTCGTTTAAATTCTTAAAGATGTCATGGCCCCAATGGGCCTCCGAGCATCCTGGTATTTGTAGTACTGCAATGTATTACCGCAGTTGGTCTCTGTGTTGCTCCCAAATTCATGCCGAAAAAAATTCCGCAGTGGGTTGGAAACTGGGTATCATCCCGCTCCCTGCCAAAACCATTGCCTTCATAAACAAATCTAACAATTATAAAAAGTTAAACACACATATATATATCTATATATATATATATATATATATATATATATATATATATATATATATATATATATATATATATATATATATATATATATATATATATATATTCACTGAAAAAAACATAGGTTATAGACCATATATAGTTAGGGATTAGCATTTACAAAACCTTATTTTACTCACACAAAAGCATTGAAATTCGGAAATATAGTTAGTTGCACTAACTATATATCGCGCACCCGCAATCCACTGCTGATGATGTCACATATTACATCATTCATGACATGGTCAGGGACATCACTGATGACATCACTGATGACATCTCAAATGACATCCGAATTTCAATGGTTTTGTGTGAGTAAAATAAGGTTTTGTAAATGCTAATCCCTATCTATATATGGTCTATAACCTATGGTTTTTTCAGTGAATTTTCAAGGTTTTGTAAATGCTAATTCCTAACTATATATGGTCTATAACCTATGGTTTTTTCAGTGAATTTCAATGGTTTTTTAATAGCAAATATCAAAAGCTGTAAAATGTATTCTTCTTTTAAATGAAAAATATATCTTTTTATTATAATTTTTTTATGCATCTGCCAAACCCTGACCTCTTAATAGTGCACTGTGGTGGAAATGATTTTGGGACTAAGACTGGGGTTGGTCTGGAAATGCTTTTAAAGGACACCTTTCATCAATTGATGACACTTTTTTCCCCAAACAGCATTGGTATATTCCAATATATGCCAAAGACAGAAATTTTGTCCACAATTTGTGAAGGCACGGAAACATGTGAATAAATCTGTTTGTGCTTACATGAGAGACTTTAGAATGGGTTCAATATACAATAATAACTTGCGTTACAACATGCAAGACATCTACAGAGGAGATGGTGTGCACTTCTCAGATGAGGGGAATAGAATATTCCTCCTGAATTTAAAACTGTGCATTGGAACCTACTTGTAGGTACCTAAATCAGCCACAGAACCCAATAGCTCTTTTCAGAGCTACCCTACCTCTGATCATTCAAAACGTTTATCTTTTTCGAACTTTTTTCACTATTTTTCACCAAAGTACGCTTCCCGGTACGCTCCCCGGTGCGCGTACCGGGCGCTCCCCACGTGATTTTTAAAAAAAAAATGTTGTGCCTATATGAGCGTCCTAAGCCCTCCTCAGAAAACCTAGAGGGTCAGAAAGTGTCTACCGTGCCCCCTTCTACCCATTCCGAGCATTGTTTCCCCTCCATCTTGTGTCTCAATTCTACCGATACACAAAATGGAGGACTCCCGTAACGCTGCCGGTACGCGTACCGGGCCGCGCACCGGTGAGCGCTCGCTAAAAAAAGGTGGGAAAGTAATTTACAGAAAAACCTCTAGAGACACTTTCATCAAATATAGAATAGGCCCTACTACATAGCAGTCCCTACCATTTACCCAAATTTGATGGAATTCCATTGAGAAAATTATGCTGTAGGCCTGACTAAATATCCTGAGGTAAATTACATGACAGAAACACATATGAAGTATTAGAATTGACAACCAATTAAAATGTTACTTTCATTTTCTACTATTATTTCAAGACATTTGATTGGTTATGTACCTGAATATATATAAAGAAAGAGAGAGAAACACAGCCATTTTGACTACTACTTCCTGAAGTACATTTCAAGAGCATTTTCACTGTCAACTTTAACTTCTTTTTCAAAGGTAAGATATAATTTCAAACATTTGAAAGGAGAACTATGTTATGCACTTTAAATTAAATAAGGAAAACGTTTTCAGATAGTTACATACTGTCCCTCTATAAGAGTTAGTCATTGAGAAAGACTTAATTATTTAAATTATTGATTGAGTTAGGCTTCTGTGGTATAATTATGAATTTACTTAGGCTTCATCACAGGCACTTTTTAATAGTTCTACTTCCTGCCTGAAACCATGCACTGCCCAAAGATTACTTCACTGTTAAAAACTCACAAGCACCTGTCTGAACTTAAACCCAACAGTGCCCTATCTCCACTGATATATTTTTTTTAATGCAATTTACAGCAAGAAAATGGAAGCACAGCAAAAAGAAAATACAATTTCATTTGAAATTAAGATAGAAAGCAATCCAAACTAAGAAAAAGAAGAACTAGACTTTATGGATGAATCAGTAGACCAAGAATTATTAAAATGTGCTGAAGAATGTGAATGTGATTCTTGGAATGAAAAGGAGGACATTCCTGATGATTTAATGTTAAAAATTCTCTTGGATTTTGAAAAATCTGAACAATAAATTTAAATTTTAAAAGTTAAAATTGTTTGAGACATTATTCTTTTTAATATGAAAATTATGAAATAGTACCCAAAAAGATAAAATATAAACTGAGACTTAAAATATACTGTGCAACTTTTTTGTGTTACATAGTAAGTTTGCTCATAGTTACTTCCTTTCTCTCACTATATTATCTCCAATGTGTATTTAACATCTCTTTATCATCTCCTGCCTTCATGTTCTTTCTGCTTTCCTCACAGACTATGCTATGAATTCCATATACCACAATAACTTCTGAAACAACTTGCAAGATATCTACAAAGGAAACGGTGTATATTTATTTTTAGACTCTGCATTGGTATCTACATGTTGGTACTTAAATAAAAAAAATTAAAAAAAATACAACAAAAAGAACAATCAATAAACATACAATATTTGAACATTCTTTCATTCTTTTTCCCTATATTATGCTCCCAGGACCGCATCCCGGTGCGCGTACCGGTCGCTCCCCCCGCAAAAAAACCGATAATAAATTTTTTTTTTTTTGCCCCGCGGGGCCCTTTTAAAGCCCCCTCATCAAACCTAGGGGGTCAGGGAGGATGTACTCTGCCCCCTTATGCTCATTTCCCCCTTCGTTTTTCTTCACCTCTTGTCTCTCGATCCTACTGAGAGACAAGATGGCGGCCGTTCCGGACTGTTTAGAATGTTGACAGACACCGGAAAGCCAATCAGCTTCTCGTGAAGTTCCGTTACGCGTCAGGTACGCGAACCGGGGCGCTAACCGGGAAGCTGTCACAGATATATATATTTTTTAAAACGTTAATTTCTCAAAATCCACTGGAGCACATATATTGAGCCATAGCAAAGGCACGTCGGGCAAACCATATCTACAATTTTGCCAAGTTTCGTGTAAATCCATTCAGCTGTTCGAGCTAAAAGTGATTCCAACCGCCCTATGGAAAAATGAATGGGAAAAAACGCGTTTTGGGACCCCCCTTTTTTCTCAGCCCCCCTTGACGAAACCCCCCCAACTTTTCAGGGGCTGCTCAGAAACACAATGTGTCATTTTCCTGAAAATTTCAGCCAATTCCGTCCACAAACGCCAAAGTTATTCGACATAGAATTTTCAGAAATACCATAGGAAAAAATCCAAACTATATATACCTACTGGCGACCACCAGTAGGTAATATATATATATATATATATATATATATTAATACCACACCAAACTTCACCATCCAAGAAGGCGCTGACTCCGTGTATCTTAGTTCAAGGGTGTTTATTTCATATCAACTTCTGCTCAGACGCGTTTCGGCGGCAACCTCCGCCTTGCTCACTAACATCTGACTAAACAAAATAACGCTTTTATACATGTTTTAAACTATCACATGAGTCATAATGGTCATTCCTGATTGGCATTAATTAGTTACCATAGTAATCGTGTACTACACCCAAACAATTATTCTAGTTCATTTGTTTCTCTGGCGATTTATAATACATTTCTTTGTTCCTTACTTTGTTTTCAGTAGGCACACATTAAGTATATATTTGCAATCATGAATGATACATTTTTAAGCATTCTGTCATTTATACATGTACATGATTGGTGTTTAATAACACTGGCGGGAGAAAGCCTCTGTGTTACGTGATACCTTGCATGTTTTCGGTGTCATGGTAACTCTGGCCTATCAGAAAGGAGGTGTGTTCCCCTAGGGATCATGATTGGTTACCTGGACCTCGGTTTATCACAAATGGGCTCTGCTGTTTTAGACATCGGTTTGCTCGTCTGATGGCAGGGGCAGAACAAGTTTGCAGATGTCAGAACGCGCTCGTGTAATCAGTGAGTAACATCCTGTTTGTTTCGTGCAAGTCTACCATAATTTTAATCGCTATGGAGAAATGCTATGTTGCGCTAATGCGCGTTTTTGTTCCCCGTGCTTATGACTGATATCTCTCAAGTGTAGAGATCACAGCGTCCTGATTATCGTGCAAGTCTATTGTATTTTTACCGCTTCGGAGGCATGCCGTATTGCGCTAGTGCGCGTTTGTACTCCCGCTTTTGGATAATATCTCTTAAGTATAGAGATCCATGCGTGCCATACGTGCCATTTTGGGGGTGTTTGCCAACTGATAAGGGTTCAGTATGACTGAGTGATAAAATAAGTGATTGGTTACACATTATCGCGTATGCTGTTGTACAATGTTATAGGGTACTTGGGAAAGAGAAAAAGGACGCTGCTCTAGATGTGTACATTTAAGGCTTCATCTGCATTAAGCCCTATGGGAATTTTGGAATTCAGTAAGATTATGTATCTGGATTCCAGACGACGCAATGCAAGTTTGCGATTGCCTCCCCTCACATTTTTTGGGACATTGTCTAGTACGCAGTAGGTTAAGCCTTTCGCATCCCCACCATGTACTTCGTGGATGTGTCTCGCTACAGGGTATGCTGGGTCCTTATTAGTTATTGCCCTGAGGTGTTGCAACACTCTGACATGTACTGGGTGAATGGTTGACCCTACATACATTTTGCCACATATGCATGTTAACAAATATACAGCATGGTCGGTTTTGCATGTATAGTGATCCCTCAGAGTGTAGGGTTGTTTTCGGAAGGGTACTGTGATGTTGACAGTATTTTTGCCATGGATGCAGGCTTTGCATTTCATGCACTTCTTAAAACCTTTTTGGGATTGAAACCAGACTTTTTGTTTCGGTATTTCTGGGGCATTGCAAACCAATTGTTGCCGCATGGATTTTGCCTTCCTGAAGGACACTAGTGGTCTTTCACCCACTGTTTTACCTATGGTTGAGTCATTTTTAACCAATGGCCAATGTCTTCGGAGTATTTTGCGAGGATTGGCTTGGTGACGATTAAAGCCCGTGATTAGCCTAGGTGGTTGTCTATCAGGTGCGGTCGCCTCAGATTCCACTTCTTTTGTGAATAGTAATTCTAGGCGGGTTTTAGAGTTGCATTTTGTCTCTGCAGCCTTGCATGTCTCATCTGTGTACCCTCTATTTTTCAATCTTGAAAAGAGATTTGTCTTGGCATTGGTTAACCCATCTCTTGTGCTGCAATTGCGAGTCATCCTAAGGCATTCTGCGTATGGGATAGACTGTTTTAGTGGTGTTGGGTGGAAACTGTTTGCGTGGAGGATTGTATTGCCCGCAGTGGGCTTACGATACGTGCGTGTTTGTATTTTATCATTTTCTACAAATAGCTCCACATCCAAAAATTGAATACTTTCTTTGCTAGCATTGCAAGTAAATTTTAAATTTAGTGAGTTCTCATTCAACTGTTCTGTGAAGCTGTTAGCACTTTCCACACTGCCCTCCCACAAAATAAAAATGTCATCAATAAATCGCTTATAAACAATTACATTCTTGTTCATTGTCTCTTTGTGTAGGTTCATCAGTACCTGCTCCTCCCACCAGCCCATATGCAGATTCGCATAGCTGGGGGAGAAGTATGTACCCATTGCTGAACCCTGAATCTGTTTATAAAACAATTTGTCGAAAATGAAAGTATTATTTGTGAGGCACCACTCAGTCATCTCCAAAATCATTGTAGTGTGTTTGTACTGGTTAATAGGTCTTTTTCCCAAAAAGTGTTTTATGGCATTCAGTCCATCTTTGTGTCTAATGCTGGTATACAGCCCTTGGACATCCAATGTTAAGAATACATAATTTTCTTTCCACCTGACATCGAATATCTTTTTTAGGAAATCACCCGTGTCCTTTATGTATGCTGGTAGTTTCTTGACTTGGGGTTGGAGAAAGTGGTCAATATATACACTCGTATTCTCGAAGAGGCTTCCTATGGCTGAGATTATTGGTCTTCCCGGTGGCACTTTCTCATTCTTATGCACCTTAGGGATTAGGTACAGTTGTGCTGTTACCGGATAATCTGTTTTGAGAAATTCAAGTTCATTCTTGCTCAGTAAGCCTTCCCCTCTCCATTTGTACAGTTCATTGTGGTATCTCTCTTGGATACCTACCAAGTGGGTTGGGCTTATCCTTGTGTAGCACTCCCTGTCTTGCAATTGCACAAATGCCTCCGCGTTGTACATCTCCAACGGCCAGAGTACAATGTTGCCACCTTTGTCGGACCATCTTACTACGATGTCAGGCCTGGATTTAATTTTTTCCATTAGTGCATTGTATTTTCTGTTATGGTCTTCATTTTTCCTGTACCTCTGCTTGGTGCTTAGAATGGAGAGTTCTTTCAGATCTTTTATTACGTATTCTGCAAACAGATCTAGACCATCTTTCGGCATTACTGGCATGAAGATTGATTTCGGTTTAAAACCTGTTTTCACTGGTTGCCAAATATTTATGTCCGAACTCATTGCTGCTCCACTTGGTGTGATTTCCTCATTAGTACCTTCATTCTCCATTTCCAAATCAATTAGGTTCTGTAGTGTTTCCATATGTTCAACATTCAGTGTATTAGTTGTTTCACTGCTCAATCCTGCCCCTGTGGTGGTTGCGTTAACATTATAGAAATATTTTTGCAGTTTTAGTTTTCTTACATAAAGGAAGAGATCAATCCTTGTTTGGGTATAGTCAAAGTTTGTATCACTGCAGTAGGTTAGACCTAGTGACAGAATTTCCAGTTCTTCTTTGGTTAGCTCCATGTTTGATAGATTTATTACTGTGTTGTCTTTTTCTGTAATGTTCATCGGCGTCTGTTGGATCTGTATTTTTGTTTTTGTTTCTGTTTTTCTGCCTTTTGTGCTTGTTGTTCCCCATCTCCTGTCTTTCCGTCTCCTACTTTTTGTTTTTGTTTTTGTGTCTGATTGTTCGTGCCTCGCCCTGCTCCCTGGGTCAGTGTACATATATATATATATATATATATATATATATATATATATATATATATATATATATATATATATATATATATATATATATATATATATATATATATATATATATATATATATTCACTGAAAAAACCATAGGTTATAGACCATATATAGTTAGGGATTAGCATTTAAAAAACCTTATTTTATTTGCACAAAACCATTGAAATTCCATATATAGTTAGTTGCACTAACTATATATCGCGGACCCGCAATCCACTGCTAATGATGTCACATATTACATCATTCATGACATGGTCAGTGACATCACTGATGACATCACTGATGACATCTCAAATGACATCACTGATGACATCACTGATGACATCTCAAATGACATCACTGATGACATCACTGACATCTCATTTGACATTACTGATTACATCACTGATGATATCATTTATGTGATAATACATCTTCAGACTCTAATATAACCTTTGATACACTCAGTGTAAACAGGCACTCACAGACTGTCACACATCCATGGAGTTACTCACACAACTTTTAAGTCAAGCAAAGAATCAATCACATCTCCATTTCCTTAACTATACAGTTATACACACCTTACTTATTCAAACATATACTAACACATATTTACTCTCTTATACAATCCTTGATACAAGTTCACAATGATTCATAAAGCCACTCTCACATTCACTGACTCTTATGTTCAGTTATTTATATATGTCAACTCTCACATGGAGTGTGTTTTACATATGTACTTACTTTGACATGTAGAACTGAGATATCCATTCACTCACCAATATACTCATGCACACAGTCAACTGTCCATACAGCTGTTTCTACATGCACTTTTGAACCCATACACCTAGGGAATCAACCGCTCACACATCTATGCACAGAGTTATACACCTCCCAGCCACCCACACACACACTCAGTCTCCCATACAAATACTTGGGCAACCATTCAATAACCCATATAGTTACTGATATAGCTACTGATTTAAACATGCAGCAGTTTACAGAAGAACATAAATATTGATTGCCAAATTAAGACACTTTAATCACTAACCCATGCACTCAGTGAGACACATTTAATCCTTCTCTCATACAGTCAGTCATGCACCTACTAAATCCTTCATCCAGACACTTATACATCCACTCATTCTTCAATATGTAAGACATATTTTAACTTTACAGAAACATACAGTCACTGGGTGTTGTCATCAGTGATGTCATCAGTGATGTCATTTGAGATGTCATCAGTGATGTCATCAGTGATGTCACTGACCATGTCATGAATGATGTAATATGTGACATCATTAGCAGTGGATTGCGGGTCCGCGATATATAGTTAGTGCAACTAACTATATATGGAATTTCAATGGTTTTGTGCAAATAAAATAAGGTTTTTTAAATGCTAATCCCTAACTATATATGGTCTATAACCTATGGTTTTTTCAGTGAATTTTCAAGGTTTTGTAAATGCAAATTCCTAACTATATATGGTCTATAACCTATGGTTTTTTCTGTGAATTTCATTGGTTTTTTAAAAGCTAATATCTATAGCTGTAAAATATATTCTTTATTAAGTGACGTATCACGTAGCCCGTGAGACGCCTCATGATGCATCGCATAACCGTGACGTATCGTCTCTGCAGCGCAAACCAAACCCAAAACGTAAGCGCGCCAGAACACGCTTAAAGATATATATATTTTTTTTTAACCTTAATTAGACAAAATCCACACGTGCACATATCACAAACGTTCAAAAAACACAATATGTCGGACTCCCGTTACGCTGCCGGTTAGCTGCCCGGTTACCGTACCAGGAAGCACCTTTACCGCGAAAAATCGCAAATTTTTTTTTTCACCCCCCAGGGAACTTTAATAGCCCCCTCATCAATCCTAGGGGTTCAGGAGGGTCTGCCTTACCCCTTTCATTCATTTACACCTTTTTTTTTTCCACCTCTTGTCTCTCGATCCCACAGAGAGACAAGATGGCGGCCGCTCCAGACTGTTTACAATGATAACAGCCAATCAGCTTCTCCTCAGACTCCCGTTACACTGCCGATTAGCTTCCCGGTAGCTGCCCGGTTAGCTGCCCAGTTCGCGTACCAAGACGCGTCTCTACGGCGAAAAAATCGGATTTTTTTGTTTGTTTTTTTTTTGGCCCCACGTGGCTTTATAATATCCCCCTCATCAATCCTAGGGGGTCAGAAGGGGTCTACCTTGCCCTCTTTCCTTCATTTCCCCCTTTGTTTTGGCCTCCTCTTGTCTCTCGATCCTACCGAGAGACAAGATGGCGGCCGCTCCGGACTGTTTACAATATTGACAGCCAATCAGCTACTCCTCAGACTCCCGTTACACTGCCGGTTAGCTTCCCGGTTAGCTGCCCGGTTAGCTGCCCGGTTCGCGTACCAAGACGCGTCTCTACGGCGAAAAAAATCTGATTTTTTTTTTTTTTTTGGGTTACACTGCCGGTTAGCTTCCCGGTTAGCTGCCCGGTTAGCTGCCCGGTTCGCGTACCAAGACGCGTCTCTACGGCAAAAAAATCGGATTTTTTTTTTTTTATTTTGGGTTACACTGCCGGTTAGCTTCCCGGTTAGCTGCCCGGTTAGCTGCCCGGTTCGCGAACCAAGACGCGTCTCTACGGCGAAAAAATCGGAATTTATTATTTTTTTTTTGGGTTACACTGACGGTTAGCTTCCCGGTTAGCTGCCCGGTTAGCTGCCCGGTTCGCGAACCAAGACGCGTCTCTACGGCGAAAAAATCGGATTTTTTTTTTTTTTTTTGGGCCCGGCGTGGCTCTATAATATCCCCCTCATCAATCCTAGGGGGTCAGAAGGGGTCTACCTTGCCCCCTTTCCTTCATTTCCCCCTTTGTTTTGGCCTCCTCTTGTCTCTCGATCCTACCGAGAGACAAGATGGCGGCCGCTCCGGACTGTTTAGAATGTTGACAGACACCGGAGAGCCAATCAGCTTCGCTTCGCAAAGTTCCGATACGCGAAAAGTTCGCGAACCGGAGCGCTGCCCGGAGCGCTGTTACAGATATATATCTTGTTTTAAACGTTAATTTCTCAAAATCCACTGAAGCACATATATTGAGACCTAGCAAAGGCACATCGGGCTAACAGTCCCTACAATTTTGCCAAGTTTCGTGCAAATCCATTCAGCCGTTCGAGCTAAAAGTGAGTCCAACCGCCCTATGGAAAACTCAATGCAAAAAACGCGTTTTGGGACCCCCCTTTTTTCTCAGCCCCCCCTTGACGAAACCCCACCGAATTTTCAGGGGCTGCTCAGAAACAAAATGTGCCATTTTCCTGAAAATTTCAGCCGATTCCGTCCACAAACGCCAAAGTTATTAGGCATAGAATTTTCAAAAGTTCCATTGAGAAAAAATCCTAACTATATATACCTACTGGCTATCGCCAGTAGGTAATATATATATATATATATATATATATATATATATATATATATATATGTGTGTGTTTAACTTTTTTTAAAGAAGTATAATTGTTAGATTTGTTTATGAAGGCAATGGTTTTGGCAGGGAGCGGGATGATACCCAGTTTCCAACCCACTGCGGAATTTTTTTCTGCATGAATTTGGGAGCAACACAGAGACCAACTGCGGTAATACATTGCAGTACTACAAATACCAGGATGCTCGGGGGCCCATTGGGGCCATGACATCTTTAAGAATTTAAACGAGGAGGAGCCACGCGCGTGACCAAGATGGCCGTGTGAAGGCTTAGCTCCGGAGACTCCGTCTCTCCGTCGAGCCTATCCTGAATTTCCTGATGCCCGAACCCTGCAATCGGTAGGGGAAAGGAAGCTGATCCCCCTGGTGAAATTTGGGAGTGACTCGAGGATCCCTACCCATCGGAACATCGTCTGGAGTTTGGAGGCCTACACCCCATTTCATCCGGGGACCATGGTACGTCATACACCCGGACTCTGGTTGAACAACAGCGGGTCTTTTAACCAGAAGTTGCGGCCCGTATCCGAAACTGAAACTCATCCTCTGAAGATGCGATGAACTCGGGTGAACATTTGGCGAAGTTAGTTGGGAGCCTCCTTCCGATCTGGGCTTGAGTGTCAGTGGTGGAGTCGCAGTGGTGCCCTGGGGTGCAGAAGGGGCTATTTCGGCTAGGTGTGAAAACTAGGATGGCATCGAAGCCAGAAACCGAGATGCCTCCGCCGAGATCGGGGCATGGGCCGAAAAATGTACAGACTCACAAAATAGATCGTTACGTTCAGCCCAAGGGGTCGCCCTCGAACAGAGAAAGACTCCGACGCACGGAGGAGACCCACCAAGTGAATCGGTTGAGGCGACAATGACGGATCTCATGGCGGCGATAAACAACGTCCAGTCCGCCACGGTCGGGAAAATGGATGCGCTAGACGCTAAATTGGACACTGTAAAGTTGGAAGTCAACCTATTGCGGGCCGCTCACGCCAAAACACGCAAAAAGGTTAAGTCCCTTGACCTAAAGACTTCCAGCCTGGTGGATGATATGGCGGAGTTGCAACGGGAAGTACGGGACCTGCAGGCGGCACGGGAGGATACCCGCCGAAAGTTGGACGACTACGAAGGGCGCAATCGATGAAACAACGTACGCATCCTTGGTGTACCGGAGAAAGCAGAAGGCCAAACACCCGATCTATTTGTGGAAGACATTGTACTTAACCACCTGAAGCCAAGGGGCCTCAGTAACTTTTTCACAATCGAACGAGCACATAGGGTGCCAGGAGGTCAGCCAAAACCAGGAGCACCACCTCGCCCAATGATAGCCAGGGTGCTGAACTTCCCTGACAGAGATGTTGTTCTACAATTGTCACGCTCCTCGGGCCCGCTGCATTATGAAAATACTACGCTTTCCTTCTTTCCAGACTTTACGCAGGCCGTGCAGAAAATGAGACAGAGTTTTCTCCCGATAAAGAGGAAACTAAGGGACAAGGGACTGAGATACTCGATGCTCTTTCCGGTGAAACTTAGTGTGGAAGCGGATGGTAAGGCCTCGTTCTTCGATAACCCAGAGGTAGCGTCAGACTGGGCGGACAGCAGAGCGTCGGAACATCCCCAAGAGCACCACCGCGAGGCTGAGGAAGATGGACAGGGATGAGGAAGGTGTCGACGGCAATGATGTTTTACTCTGTGGACTTGGGTAGTGGACTAATGTTGCACTCAGGGGGACTCTGCAGATACGTATAATTCGGGAATAATACTGTGGAGGGGGAGGGAGGGGCTGGGCATTGGGTTCTTCCCTGTTACTACTTTTAGATACCTTAGATTAGTGGGGGAGCGAAAGGCACACTGCGAGTTGGGGTGGGGCTCAGGCCTGATGCAGAGGTGCAGGGTGGCGGGTGGGGTGGGGGGTCGGGGGAGATTGTTTTTGGTTTTTGTTCAACTTTTTCGAAATCATTGAGTAACTGTGTATGTTCACGTCGGGTGCATGCGATCGTGGGGATGGGGTAAATGTTGCGAGAAGGGAAAGGATTGGGGATGAAGATCCTGAGCTGGAATGTTAATGGGTTAGGCGACAGGATCAAACGGGGGATGGTGAATCAGTTCATACGAAGACACTCCCCGGACATGGTATTGTTGCAAGAAACACACCTGATTGGCAATAGATGTATGGCACTGCATAAAGGAGGATATAAGTTAGTGGCACACGCTAGGTTCACCACAGGTTTGACAGGGGTTGGAATATTGTTAAAAAACTCCTTTCCCTTTGAGATTCGATCAACGTGGGCGGACCCAAGAGGCAGGTATGTGGGTGTTTCCGGTCAGTTGGAGAGTAAGACAGTTACATTCTTGTCAGCATATGTTCCGCCAGGCCTGCAATCCGACACTTTCCTAGACCTAGGCGCTGTTTTTCTCACGCTGCCCCTGGGCCCTCTCGTCGTGGGGGGTGACTTCAATGCAGTGTTGGATGGAGAGCTTGATAGACACCCAGGGAGGGTTCTTCGTCAGTCCCAGCGGTGGCTCCCAGAATTTTTAGAAACATTGGGTCTGGTAGATAGCTGGAGGACACAGAACCCCACGCAGATGCAGTTCACTCACGTCTCTGCCGCACATAGTAGCATGTGACGGTTAGACTACATTCTTCTACCAGCCGCGGAAGCAGTGACCATCACGGAAACCGGGTTCATGAGCAAAGGTATATCTGATCATTTCTCCGTGTGGTTGCGATTAGACAATGGTAGTCTGTCGGCGGGTAGAATTGCCCCCATTAACACATGGTATCTCAGAGACCCGTGCGTGAAGAAAGAGACTGTATGCCTCTCAGACCAGTATTTTAATGAAAACGTTGGCAGTGTACGTTCGGCGGGGATGCTTTGGGAAGCCTACAAAACGGTTATCCGAGGTGAGGTTCTGTCCCTGGTAGCTAAGAATAAAAGGAAGCATCAGAAAGATATGGTTAGAGTGGAGACAGAGGTGATGACCTTAGAGAAAGAAATATCGGAGTCGCCCAATCAGAACGGTCTCCATCGTTTGAAACTCCGTCAGGACGAGTATAGGGGCATGGCCTGAGAGAAGGCTGTTGCTCAATACAATGATATACAGAGTAGAATCTACGAGCATGGTGATAATGCGGGGAAATTAATTGCATGACTTGAGCGGGGGAGAGAGCCTCCAGACTGGTGCCTGAGTTAATTGTTAGGGAAGCGTGCAGTGTTACTGATCCGCAGGAGGTGGCGGAAGAGTTTGCCTCATATTACAGGGGGGTGTACACTTCGGCGGCTTCTTACACTGAGGAAGAAAATAGTGCCATTATTAAAGATATAGCGATGCCGACTGTCTGACGAAGACAGGAAGTATTTAGACTCTCCCTTCACTGACGACGAAATTGCGCAGGCAATAAGAGGCACAAAGTCCGGGAAAGCCACTGGCCCTGACGGGATACCGATTAAAATGTACAAACTACATGCCCAGAGGCTCGCGCCTTACATGCGTGCAATGTTTCTGGAGAGTAGGAAAGAGGGTGAACTCCCCTATAACCAGCGAGTAGCTAATATAGTTGTCATCCATAAGCCAGGGAAATCCAAGACGCAATGCTCCTCATACAGGCCTATTTCCCTGCTTAATGCGGAGCCTAAAGTACTCGCTAAATTGCTGGCCGTGAGGCTGGTTAAGGTGGTCTCCACTCTAATACACCCTGACCAGTCAGGATTTAGGCCGCGCCGTAACACTGCGCTAAACCTGCGTCGATTGCATGGGATCCTCAGTCGTTCGTCGACCTTGCAGGAGCCTGCGGTTTTAGTGTCACTTGATGCCACCATGGCTTTTGACAGAGTAGAGTGGCCTTATCTGTTCGCGGTGCTGGCAAAGATGGGTTTTGGGGAGGAATTCATAGAGTGGGTTAGACTTCTCTATGCTAAGCCCTTGGCGAGAGTGACGGTCAACAACTGTAAGTCGGCTGACTTTTTATTACAGAGGGGCACGAGGCAGGGGTGCCCCTTGTCCCCGTTGCTCGTTGCGCTGGCATTGGAGCCTTTGGCGGCGTGGGTCCGATGGGACCTAACAATACGCGGTCTGAGATGGACACCGGATTGGGAAGACAAGATCTTACTTTACGCAGACGATATTATGTTGTACCTCACCAGGCCCAGAGCTTCTCTGATATGTTTTTTGGACGTCGTGTCAATCTTTGGTAGATACTCTGGATTTGCGATTAACTGGTCGAAATCTGTCCTATTTGTCTTCTCTGGGGAACCACCAGTGATCCCGCAGTCATGTCCTCTCCAGATAGAGAAGGTGGAATTCACTTACTTAGGCATTTATATAACGTTTGATGCAAAGCTTAGGTTTGAGCGCAATTTGGGTTCCCCTCCAAGCCGACTGAAAAGCAATGTGATGCGCTGGATGGCTCTTCCACTCTCATTGCTTGGAAGGGCGACGTTATTCAAAATGATGTCCCTTCCTAGATTTCTATATGCACTGCCGAATGCGATGGATCCGGTCCCCGTGTCCTACTTTAAAGAAATAAAAGGGCTGCAGAGGGAGCTTTTATGGGAGGGTAGACCTAGGATATCCTTTCTGAAGTTGACCCTTCCCTGGTATGAAGGGGGCATCGGACTCTCTGATCTGAGGAAATACTACTGGGCATCCCAACTGGCAGCCATTAATCAAATTGTATAAGGACTTCCAAGAGACTTGGGATATGCCATGGATAGAGAACAGGCACCAGGGGGAGATATCTGTAGGGCGTTGTACGCCGGGATCGGAAGATTTCAATTAACGGGACCCACTGCTCACGCGGTAAAGCGAATAAGTCTTTGGGGTGAGAGGGTAAACTAACTCTAGCAACGCCTTTGATTAACTCCGAGCAATTGGGGAGCTTGTGGAAATCAAAGGGATTTGATAAATGGGAGTTGATTGGTATCTCCCAGGTGAAGGATGTTTGGAACGGGGTGGAGATGCACACGTTTGAGTCACTGAAAGCAAAATATGAACTGAATGATAGTGAGCACTTCCGCTACCGCCAGGTTCGAAATGCTCTGATGGCCCGAGTCCCGAGGGGTGAGGTGCCCCCTGAGGCATCGCCTCTTGAAGACCGGGTGCTCGATGGCCACCTCCCAGAAAAAACTGTTTCCCTAATATATAGGAAGCTCGTAAATCACATGGATGATCCTTTAAGGAGGCTACGTGAAAAGTGGGGTGAGGACGGTCTGATATTGGATGATGAATATTGGGTTGAAGCTGGTTCCTCCCCAAAGGTGGTAGCCATCCAGATGAGACTCCGGTTGGTTCAATTAAAAATTTACACCGGATCTACATCACCGGGCCTCTATTGGTTAAGATGGGGCAGGGAGAGAGTGGTGATTGTAAGAGAGGTTGCAGTGAACTGGGAACCTTCCTCCATGTACTGTGGCACTGTGAGTATGTAAGTGTGTATTGGCTTAAGATCCATGAGGTAATGACGGAGGTGATGGGGAATAGATATTCCTCTAGAGTCCCATAGATGCTTGTTGAATGTGTGGGAGCCAACTGACCTAAACTCCTCACAGAAGCAGTGGGTGGCCCTGGCATGTATGGTGGCAAAGCAGAATATAGCATAACTGTGGGGGGCCACTCAGGCTCCGGACCTCACCAAGTGGTCTGAGGACCTGGATTGGTGCATGATGCATGAAAAGAATGTGTATGTAGCCAGGGGTTGCCCTGGCAAGTGGGGGAAGGTCTGGAGGCTCTGGAGTACGTACAGTGGTGGCCTTTGCGAACTACCGACAGCTGTACCCACATTGGAAATGTCTGACTTCCCATTATCCTAAATGTGATTATTACTGTAATGTATCCTGTGACGCGACGAAAAACACTCATGCTATGTGACTCACCTGGCGTGCACAGAATGTTAAAATATGTTTTCTTTTGTTTAATAAAAACATTCTAAAAAAAAAAAGAATTTAAACGAGTGACTGCAACTCTGGCTGTTGACTCTTTGCCGAGCTTGTGAGCAAGGGTGTGGAACCCGAAACGCATCAGGCTGTATTTTAAAGGTTTCCTGTAGTACTATGTGCTCTCTGCACCTCCACTAAAGAATTATGACCCACCTGTGAGGCTTTTCCATTTGAGGGCAACCTTTTGTTGGATATATATATATATATATATATATATATATATATATATATATATATATATATATACATATATATACATATATATATATATTCACTGAAAAAACCATAGGTTTTAGGCCTTATATAGTTAGGAATTAACATATAAAAAACCATTGAAATTCACTGAAAAAACCATAGGTTTTAGGCCTTATATAGTTAGGAATTAGCATTTAAAAATCCTTGAAAATTCACTGAAAAAACCAAAGGTTTCAGGCCCTATATAGTTAGGAATTAACATATAAAAAAAACACTGAAATTGCTCCTATATAGTTAGTTGAACTAACTATATATTTCGCACATTCGCAATCCACTGCTGATGATGTCACATATTACATCATTCATGACATAGTCAGTGACATCACTGATGACATCACTGATGACATCTCAAATGACATCACTGATGACATCACTGATGACATCTAATTTGACATCAATGATCACACCACTGATGATATACTTCATGTGATAATACAATGCTCTTCCTTACACTCTAATATAACCTCTGTTACACCTAGTGTTAAATACAGAGTATCATTTTTGAAACCATTGACACACGAATACCAGTTACTACAAACGCACTCACTGATTCCTACGTCTACACACACATTCACTCATTCAGCCATACAATCACTCGTACATACAGTCACTCATTATTACAACACTATCATATGCACTCATACACCTATGCAGACACTCACACACTGCCACTCATCCATGGAGTTACTCACACACCTAGTCAGTCCTGTAAAGAATCAATCACACTTTGATTTCTTCATCTACACAGTTAAACACAGAACAGCTTACATTTTCACAGATATACTAACACATACTTACTCACTTATACAATCAAATCCTTCATCCATACTCTTATACATTCACTCATTCTTCAATATGTAAAACATATTTAAACTTTACAAAAACACACAGACACTGGATGATGTCATCAGTGATGTTATCAGTGATGTCATTTGAGATGTCATCAGTGATGTCACTGACCATGTCATGAATGATGTAATATGTGACATCATCAGCAGTGGATTGCGAATGCGCGAAATATATAGTTAGTTCAACTAACTATATAGGAGCAATTTCAGTGTTTTTTTATATGTTAATTGCTAACTATATAGGGCCTGAAATTTATGGTTTTTTCAGTGAATTTTCAATGGTTTTTATATGTTAATTCCTAACCATATAAGGCCTAAAACCTATGGTTTTTTCAGTGAATTTCAAAGGTTTTTTAAATGCCAATTCCTACCTGAATAAGGCCTGAAACCTATGGTTTTTTCAGTGAATTTGCAAGGTTTTGAAAATGCAAATTCTATTAGCGGATAACGTTTAAATATGTTAATATCCTTGTGGGACCACCTGAGCAGCCCTAGGGATCCGATTTTTGGACCGGAGCAAGATGCTCTCTGATTGGGCCGTATTTCTTGCCTTCTGCCCCCCTGATTGTGCCGTATTTCTTGGCTTCTGCCCCCCTGATTATGCCGTACTTCTTGCCTCATGCACCCTGATTGTGCCATATTTCTTGACTTCTGCACCCTAATTGTGCTGTATTTTTTGCCTTCTGCTCCCTGATTGTGCCGTATTTGTTGCCTTCTGCCCACTAATTGTGCCGTTTTTTCTTGCCTTCTGCCCACTGATTGTGCCGTTTGTCGGGCCTTCTGTCCCCTGATTGTGCCGTTTTTTTGTGCCCCTGCCCCCCTGATTGTATTATCTTTGCCAGTGTTGGTTCGCTGCTGGTATTGCCTTTGTCCGTGTTTTTTTTTTTTGCTGCCGTTATTGTCTTTGCCTTTTTTTTTCTGCCGTTATTGTCTTTGCCAGTGTTTGTTTGCTGCCGTTATTGTCTTTGCCAGTGCTTGTTCTCTGCTGGTATTATCTTTGCCAGAGCTGTGTGGGCTGTGGGAGCTGTGTGGCTGTGAGAGCTGTGTGGGCTGTGAGAGCTGTTTGGGCTGTGAGAGCTGTGTGGGCTATGAGAGCTGTTTGGGCTGTGAGAGTGTGGGCTGTGTCAGCTGTGAAGGCTGTGAGAGCTGTGTGGGCTGTGAGAGCTGTGTGGGCTGTGAGGGCTGTGTGGGCTGTGAGGCCTGTGAGAGCTGTGTGGGCTGTGAGACCTGTGGGGCTGTGAGAACTGTGTTGGCTGTGAGAGCTGTGTGTGCTGTGAGGGCTGTGTGGGCTGTGTGGGCTGTGAGGGCTGTGTGGGCTGTGAGAGCTGTGTGGGCTGTGAGAGCTGTGTGGGCTGTGAGCTCTGCTTCTTTTGTGCCTCGGTCTACCTAGGCGGGCTGTGAGAGCTGTGTGGGCTGTGAGAGCTGTGTGGGATGTGAGAGCTGTGTGGTCTGTGAGGACTGTGTGGGCTGTGAGGTCTCTGTGGGCTGTGAGAGCTGTGAGAGCTGTTTGGGCTGTGAGAATGTGAGCCATGTGGGCTGTGAGAGCTGTGTGGGCTGTGAGAGCTGTGTGGGCTGTGAGAACTGTATGGGCTGTGTTGGCTGTGAGAGCTGTGTGGGCTGTGAGGGCTGTGTGGGCTGTGTGGGCTGTGAGGGCTGTGTGGGCTGTGAGAGCTGTGTTGGCTGTGAGAGCTGTGTGGGCTTTGAGAGCTGTGTGGGCTGTGAGAGCTGTGTGGGCAGTGAGAGCTGTGTGGGCTGTGAGCTCTGCTTCTTTTGTGCCTCGGTCTACCTAGCACAAGATGGATGCCAACACTTCCTGGTTTGTAGTGTTGACAGCCAATGAGCATGCAACTTTCTCTGGAAGGCATGCTGATTGGCTGCTACTGTCTATCACACTCCAAAACAGAAACAGTTGGCAGCCATCTTGTGCCTCAGTAGACTAAGGCACAGGAAAGCAGGAAAACAAATGTGTAGAACTCAAAAAGGGGGCAGGTTAGAAGCACCCTGACCCTCTAGGCCTGCTCAGGGGGTCCCACAAGGACCCCCAAGGCCCCTAAATTATTATTTTTTTTTTAAATTGCGGGGGTGCTCGCACGGTGCGCGCACGGTGCTCGCACTGTGCGCGCTTATAGATATATAATTGATTTCAACTTGAATTTTCTCAGCAACTACTGGAGGGATTTACACCATTTAAGCAAAAGCGTGATCTGCGAATCAGACTTTACCATTTTGCTAAATTTCTTGTAATTCCGTTCAGCCGTTTGGGCTGTAGCCGTGTCTAAAGGTCCTGTGGAAAATTGCATGGGGAAAACACGTTTTGGGACCCCCCTATTTTCTCGGCCCCCGCTTCACGAATCCCCCCGAAACTTTCAGGGAAGGAGCGGAGCGTAACGCGCCATCTTCTTTGAGAAATTCACATAGATTGATCAACCGGCGCCAAAGTTATTCCCAATAGAATGTTGCGGATTTCCTATGGAAACTAGGTCCTAACTATATATATATATATATATATATATTTCCAAACACGCACGGTCCTCACTCCCAGGTCCGTTCCGCAATTAAGGGCACTCACAGCACTTTCGCGCAGTTTCTTATTGCCATAGTTTATTTTTGGGCGCTGCACAATCGTATCAACAAACGCGTTTCGGCGTTGCCGCCTTCGTCAGTGTTGATAGATACAAGCTTTCAAACTGTTTAAATAAAGTTACAAAGTAACATTTTCACGTGATTAAAATCAAAATAAGAATGAAAATAAAAGAAGGCACAGTGAATTTTCTGCATTACTGTGGCGGCCATCTTGAAGTGTAAGAGGAACGCTTACTACAGTTACGAAACCTGTTTCCGCATAATGTGCAGTTAATTACAGACATTGCATTATTTCAATTCCAGCAATACGTTACAATATACATTTCATTTCAATCATTGTCATATCTTGCATTTGATTTTGGGTTCGTAAAATTTATTTCGCCCTTAATGGGCTTTCCCTGTTCTATTCACAGGTATGTTCCTAAGTGCTTTTTTCTATTTTGATGGCCTATATGTGTGCCAACAATTTCACATTTGTTTCCTTTTTTGAATATTGCCCTGAATGGGCCAAATGTGAAAAATCAAGTTCTCATAGAGGGAGTAGTCTTTGCAGGTTATCATTTCACTTCGGTCTTTTTTCTTACAGTACAGATAATCATCTTAGCCAATATGCACCCACATTTCTTCCTCATTGTTAAGGCCTGTCGGGCTCTTTGTCTGTAGCATTATTATGTATCGTGATTCGAGGGTTCTTAGCTTTTTGACCCAGTGTCCCCCACGCTCTGATCTTGTTAACTGGTCTAGGATGAAGAATGAGAGCAGATTGCTATTGCTTTGATGCATTTTCTCATAATGTCGAGCCACCGGGTAGCTCTGGTGTCTGGTGTTAATCGCTCTCATATGTTCCAAGACCCTTAATTTTGTCTGTTTGATCGTGCTTCCCACATATCTTTTACCACATGGGCTCTTCAGACAATACACAGTGAACTCTGAGTGACAGTTCAAGAGTTTGGGGATTATGATCTTGCTCAATCTACCTGGTACCTCGAATTCCTTCACTTTGCTAGAATTTTTGCAGGCCTTACATTTCATACAGGGATAGAATCCCAATATCGGGGTCTTTCTCTTACATTTGGGGTCGTGATGGCTGTTTACCTGTAGGTCTTTTAAGGAGTGTCCCTTCCTATAGGTGACTAGTGGGTATTCAGATATCAATTTCCCCACTACGTTGTCAGACTGTAGTATATTCCAGTTTCTTCTCAGGATCTGGAATAGTTCTGGAGACTTCTCTGTGTAGTTGGTTATTAGTCTCACCTTCACATCTTTGGGTCTTATCCTGTCTATTAACAGTTCATTTCTGGTTACAGCATTACTCCTTTTTTCTGCCTCTTTTAGCACCCCCTTGCAATATCCCCTTTTAAGAAACGTTTGTCTGGATTCTGTTCTGGCTTTTACAAACTCTTCTTTAGTGGAGCAATTCCGCTTAATGCGCAGGAATTCTCTCAGGGGAATGTTATTGACTACGCTTCTTGGGTGGTAGCATCCCGCATCCAGGATTGAATTTCCCGCCGTCGGCTTTCTATACAGGGATGTTTCAATTTTCCCCTCCTGGACATACACTCTTAGGTCCAGGTAGTAAACCTCTTTCTTGCTGATGTTACTAGTGAATTTCAGGTTCGCGTAACTGGGGGCGAAGCACGTGCCCATCGCGGTCCCCTGTTGTTGTAAGTAGAGCTGTCCTAAGAACAAATTTTTTTTATTTTTCAGACAGTATTCCGTGAGTTCTATCAACATACAACTGTGTGTCCTGTATTTCAATGCCCTCCTATCTAGGAACTATCTCATGGCTTTCAAGCCATCATCATGTCTTATTGAGGTGTATAGGCTTGTGATGTCTAGTGTTATCAAGACAAAGTCATTTTCCCACGCAACACCTTGAATTATTCTCAAAAAGTCTTTTGTATCTTTGAGATACGAGCTTAGATCTCGTACCAATGGTGCTATGAAATTGCCAATGTATGTGGAGGTTTTTTCCAAAAGGCTCTCCTTCGCCGATACTATAGGTCGACCAGGTGGCCAGATTCTACTCTTGTGGACCTTGGGCAGGTGATAAAAAGTTGCCAATTGTGGATGCTCACATTGTAAGTTGTTCCAGTCCTTCACATCCATTATGCCCTTCTCTTTCCACTCTGTAATGAGGGTATGAAAGTTCAATATGCTTTCATTAAATCTTTCTCTTTTCACTGGGGAATAGTGTTCCAATTTCTTCAACTGCGACAGTGCTTCATCCTCATATTGTTGTTTATTTAGGATAACTATATTCCCCCCTTCATCACTGGGCTTGATTACAATATTGCCATCCTCTTTCAAGCCCTTTATCAATGTCCAGTCCATTTTGTTAAAATTTCTCCTCATACTATTGAATTTCTTTTTTTGTTAATTCTTTATTTCCTCAATTACTACCTCTTGGAATGTGTCTATAGTATCATGAGCGGCTTTGGGAATGAATTTTGATTTGATAGTCATCATGCTTTTGCAACCACGTTGCCTGATGCCTCCTTCTTCCAGCATTTGTGTTAGTGCTGGTGTTGGTTCACTTTGAGAACTTGCTTTATCCAATAGTTCCCGTGCTACACTCAGGGCTGCCGTGTCTCTACCCGTGAGTGCTTCTAGGGTCGTTAGTTCATCCAAAGTTCCTGGTTCATCTGATTTGGGATGCATGGTATGAATTTTCAAGAGTTTCACTTTCCTTACGAACTTGTATATGTCTATTCGCGTTTGTGTGTAGTCAAAAGCGGGTGTGGGACAAAATGTCAGTCCTAACTGTAACAATTCTTGTTCTTTGTTTGATAGAATCCTATTAGATAGATTGATTATTGTTTTTGTTGCAGTCTCCTCTTCCATTATTTCCATTTGTTCCCTCCTCTGCTGCGGGTCACTACTGGAGTAGAACGACCCGTTTCTGCTCTTTTTCCCCCTCCTCCTTTTCCTCTTGTTGCCTCCGGAGGATGTGTTCTGGCGGCCGGTCTTTGTCTTAGGACCCTTATAAGTTCGTATTCCTGAAAAAAAGGGGGAGTCGTGGATGTTGAAGGTTGATCCTCTGTCTCGCTTCTTTCTCGGGTAGCACCTTCTTGTTTGTCTCCTCGAGTAGAATCGTCCTCTGATACTTCCGATTCTTCCGTGCTCATTTGGATTACTGGTTGTTTCCTCCCCGCCTGTTGATTTTTTTTTTGGGGGGCATCATATTTCTTGGCGAACGTTAGAATTCGTCCGTTTGCATAATCCTTCTCGTCCCTTATGAATTTTGCCTGTTTTCTTGTCTTAATCACATTTTCATAATTTATCAGGTGTTGTTTCATAGACTTGCGCAGATCCTCACTTGTTTTCACATCCTTGTCTGCACTTATCTTATCTTCAATTTCCTTTATCTCCTCCTGTAATTTCGCTCTATCTATCCAAGCGTGTTTCACCATGATTTTAAGCATCTGATGTTTTACTCCCGTCATGAATTCAAACCATTCTTGTAGTAATTCTATATTTGGATTCTCATATGATGGAACGATTAAGATTCTAAGTCCTCTCGGGACTCGACCTCCTTCCAAATATTTTTGGAGACTAGTTGCCTCCCACCATTTTCGAATCTCCTTCTCATATGTTTTTTCCAAAGCGGAAAATAGGCTTTTCAATGTGCCTGGTATTATTTTCTCCAAAGTCTTTTCTTTACTCGTTCCAGATGCCTTGACAACAAATAGATTCCCTGCTGCTTCCTCCCTCTCGACATCTGAGAACATACTCTACTGCAATGCTGGTTCTCACGGCAAAAAACAATCGTTTCTGCTGAACGAGGTAAACCGGTAATTTGGATCTTAGATTTTCATCCGTCCACTCACCCGTTCCACATCGTCGCGATACCAGGACTACTCCACAGTCTCGTTTCGTCGTCTTCCCGGTGAGTGGTTCGGCTTCTTCCTTCCGTCACCAATGTGTGCGATTCCACGTTTTTCTGGTTCGCTGGTTACCGGTGGGGCAGACGGTAAATTGTATTCTGTTTCTCCTTTTCACCACCCGTCGCTCCTCTTTGCCTCGGGTGCCTCCTTACCGCACGGCGAGGTGCGTAAATATTTCCAAACACGCACGGTCCTCACTCCCAGGTCCGTTCCGCAATTAAGGGCACTCACAGCACTTTCACGCAGTTTCTTATTGCCATAGTTTATTTTTTGGCGCTGCACAATCGTATCAACAAACGCGTTTCGGCGTTGCCGCCTTCGTCAGTGTCGATAGATACAAGCTTTCAAACTGTTTAAATAAAGTTACAAAGTAACATTTCCACGTGATTAAAATCAAAATAAGAATGAAAATAAAAGAAGGCACAGTGAATTTTCTGCATTACTGTGGCGGCCATCTTGAAGTGTCAGAGGAACGCTTACTACAGTTATGAAACCTGTTTCCGCATAATGTGCAGTTAATTACAGACATTGCATTATTTTATTTATTTCAATTCCTGCAATACGTTACAATATACATTTCAATCATTGTCATATCTTGCATTTGATTTTGGCTTCGCCCCCAGTTACGCGAACCTTTTCGTGGGCTGGTGGGAGGAGCACATGGCCTGGGCGAGTACCAATGTCAAATGGGTGCGGAAGATAGCACTATGGACGCGCTACATAGATGATTTATTCATAGTGTGGCGCGGAACTGAGAGTGAGGTTGAAGAGTATATCGGGATTCTGAATGACAATGAACAGAATCTGAAATTCACTAGTAACATCAGCAAGAAAGAGGTTTACTACCTGGACCTAAGAGTGTATGTCCAGGAGAGGAAAATTGAAACATCCCTGTATAGAAAGCCGACGGCGGGAAATTCAATCCTGCACTGACGAAGGCGGCAACGCTGAAACGCGTTTGTTGATACGATTGAGCGACGGGTGGTGAAAAGAAGAAACGGAATATATTTATATATCATCAGTGATGTCATCAGTGATGTCACTGACCATGTCATGAATGATGTAATATGTGACATCATCAGCAGTGGATTGCGGGTGCGCGAAATATAGTTAGTACAACTAACTATATAGGAGCAATTTCAATGGTTTTTTAAATGCTAATTCCTAATTATATAAGGCCTGAAACCTATGGTTTTTTAAGTGAATTTGCAAGGTTTTTAAAATGCTAATTCCTAACTATATAAGGCCGGAAACCTATGGTTTTTTAAGTGAATTTGCAAGGTTTTTTCAAATGCTAATTCCTAACTATATAAGGCCTGAAACCTATGTTTTTTTTAAGTGAATTTGCAAGGTTTTTTAAATGCTAATTCCTAACTATATAAGGCTTGAAACCTATGTTTTTTTCTGTGAACTTTCAAGGTTTTTTAAATGCTAATTCCTAACTATATCAGGCGTGAAACCTATATTTTTTTTCAATAAATTTCAAAGGTTTTGTAAATGCTAATTCTATTAGCGGATAACGTTTATATATGTTATTATCCTTCTGGGACCACCTGAGCAGCCATTTTGTTTCTCAGGAGAAGTGAGGCACAAGAGAGCACAAAATAAGAGTCGAAAACGCAAAAAGGGGGCAGGGTTGAGACCCCCTGACCCCCTAACCCTTCTCAGGCGGTCCCAGAAAGACCACCAAGTGCAAAAAAAATCATGGGGTACGGGCACGGTTCGCGTACCGTACGCGTACGGTGCGCGTACCCCGCAATTTAGTTTATTTTTTTTATTTTTGCCCTTGGGGGTCCTTTTGGGACCCCCTGAGAAGGGCTAGAGGGTTGGGGGGTGTCTACCCTGCCCCCTTTTCGTGTTTTCCACTCTTGTTTTGGGCTCTCTTGTGCCTCTGTTCTCCTGAAAAACAAGATGGTGGCCAACACTTCCTGGTTTGGACAGTTTGGAATGTTGACAGTCGACTGCCAGCCAATCAGAAACTTGCTCGCACACGTAAGGGTACGCGCACATATGCGTACGGTACGCATACTGTACGCGTACGGTGCGAGTACGGTGAGCGCATATAGATATATTATTTGCTCAAATTCAATGTTCTCAGCAACTACTGGAGGGATTTTCACCAAATATAGAAAAGGCACTACTGCATACCTGTCCCTACCATTTTGCCAAGTTTGGTGTAATTCCGTTCAGCCGTTCGGGCTGTAGCCGTGTCTAAAGGTCCCATTGATAATGCCATTTGAAAAACTTTCAAATTCAGTTTTCTCAAGAACTACTGGAGGGATTTTCACCAAACATAGCAAAGGCACATCTGCATACCAGACCCTACCATTTTACCAAGTTTGGTGTAATTCCATTCAGCCGTTCGGGCTGTAGCCGTGTCTAGATGTCCCTATGGAAATTAACATGGGGAAAACACGTTTTTGGACCCCCCCTTTTTTCTCGGCCCCCGCCTGACGAACCCCCCCGAAACTTTCAGGGAAGGAGCGGAGCGCAGTGAGGCAAATTTAAGGAAAATTACAGGCAGATCTCTCAATTGGCGCCAAAGTTATTCTCAATAGAATGTTCGGAATTTCCTATGGTAACTAGGTCCTAACTATATATACCTACTGGCGACTGCCAGTAGGTAATAAATATAAATATATATATAGAGTTACATATATCTAGTTAAAAAAGTATTATTATACTAATAATTTTAATTTATATTATAATTTCATATATTTTTAACTAACACCATAAAACATTTTACAAAACAAGCATCTTTAATTACAAATAAAAAAAGCAAACAACATACAAAATTACAATTACTGGGGGACGTGGCTTGAAGCCTAAGAGAATGGTCACACTGTGAGGCGGCTCCTTGGCCCGTAAAGCTAACCGGCCTTCAGACCTCCGCTAGTGCTGCTGCCTGGCCCAGGGTCGACTGAAAACACATCACTGCCCCTCCGGATGCTCCCAGCCGATCTTGGATGCCCGCTGAATCTCCCTGGCCGCCGCGCTCTGATCCCGGCGCTTAGATCGCATCTGCCCAAAATGGCGGCCGCAACTCACCAGACCTCTGCGTAGCACTCCGGGGCCGCCACACACAACGGCAGATCCTCGGTGCTCACATACTGCCCAGTCGAGTCTGGGGGAGGCGATACCCCACCACTACAGCCTGTTCACGCGCCAGTGGCTCCCATGGGTAGGGAGCGAGACGGCATACATTGGTCTCCCCCACCCACCCAGTGCCAGCACCTAGGCGAGTCCCCGGCTTTGAGCCTACCGCTGGAGACCTTCACCGTGCACCGGCTAAAACTGATTTCTTTCACCCTGGAGCGGGACGACCGGGACTGGGTCCACACCTGACGGCCCGCCTCTTGCCCTGGTCCGGAAGGCTACGACGTGGACAGGTCAGTGCACTGAAGGGACCCGCAAAGACGCCACAACTCACCACCAAGGGCCTATCGGGTCACGCTACAACAGACGCTGGTCCCGCTAATTCACCCCATCTACTACTTGGGCGCATTGCCGGGGACGCCTGGCAGGGGCTGAGACCAGACACTGTGGTGCTCGACTCCCTCGAGGACCCTCCAAGTTGCCCAGAGAGACACTTGCTGCTGGCCTACATCCAGCTTGCCAGCCCCGCAGAGGGTGATTCCTCCCGACCCCCTGCTCCTCACCAATAAACAGGTCCGTATGGTCACCTCCACCCGGGCCCTGGAAATCACGCCCCCCTCCGGAACTGAGAAAGCAGGATCGTGGGGTGCGCTTCCCTGTCTCCCCCGGATCATCAGCGAGAGGCTCCCTCTCCCCCCCTATCCTCCTCCAGCGAGTACGCCTCATAGTCTTCCGCCACCATAACCCCCTGCGAGGCCTAATCTCACGATGGCCTCCAATAAAGGAAATCGGCCTTCCAATCAAAGGCAACTCAATAAATTATCATGGGGCTCCAAGGGGGAACCTAAGGACACGGCTCCAGACGCCACCCTTAAAGCAGCGACCCCACCTCCGCAGGTGAGGCCCTCTCCCACCCTGGACGATGTCATGGAAGCAATTGCGGGGGTCCGCTCCTCACTGGAAACCTGCATTGATTCGGTCAACATAGAAGTGACATTACTACATGCCGACCTTCGGAAAATTGATTCTAAGGTGAAAGACATTGAAATCAAAACCCAGGCGCTCGTCGATGATACCTCCACACTGTAACAGCAGGTGACCCAACTACAGAAACAACAACACCAGATGGAGGTGCTCCTTGATGACTATGAAGGACGCGCTCGGCGCAACAACCTCCGCATCCTGGGTGTTCCCGAGCGCCTTGAGGAGCCGGCCACTGACCTCTTCATGGAGAAATTGGTCCTTTAACACCTTCAACCAAAGCACCTCTCCAACTATTTTTCCATAGAAAGGGCCCACAGAGTACCGGGGGGTAGACCGAAGCCGGGCGCTCCCCCCCGCCCCTTCGTGGCCCGTGTGTTCAACTTCCGTGACCGTGATGTCATCCTCCAAATGGCACGAGCGGGACCGCTTTTACGAATAGACAATGCACAAATCACGATCTTCCCGGACTTCACCATGAAAGTACAGGCCCGCCGACGCAGCTTCTTGGAAGTGAAGAAGGCACTCCGTGCACAATCCATCAAATATTCTATGCTATTCCCTGCAAAACTCCGCATTGAATCAGATGGTAAGACCTGTTTTTTTTTATCTCCCGCTGAAGTTTGGGACAGGCTTGAGGGATGGCGCCAGTCGACTTCCACCCAAAATCGCGCAAGAAATCCGCAGATCGCTCAGGTGCTGCCAGAAAGTCAAGACCTGTTCACGGACAATGCGCAGGAAGAGTAACGACCCAAGAACCCAAGTTGGATCAAACAGTTAGACCGCCTCTCCTTGAGCCGGCTGGCTCTCCGTTTCGACCTTCAAACTGTATTCCTGGATCGAAGCTACATATCGGACTCTGTTGCTCAGAGACCCATTTGACTGGAGCACAGGCCACCTCATACTTGAATCACGCCTTGACTCTTATGTATCCTTTGCTGATTCTCTTCCAATATGGGTTGCTTTACCTGTTGTTGTCGAATGACCTATACATGTTACTGTTCTAACTAACTACTCTCAGGTGGGACACTCACTCTCCAAATACCCGTATAGGGGGGAGGTTACTTGGCCCCGGAGGCCATTTCTCAAATATTACGGGGTGATAAGCGATATGCTCAAGGACAATGTAAATGGTTACAGATTCTGACCATCCTTCCTATGTTAATTGTTGAATACTACATGGGTACACTAACCGGTGCTTTATGACGATGTCCCCCGCTTGGGCTGATCTCCATGAGACCCTGGGTGCAGGACTAGCCTGGGCTTACATGTTATTAATAACTTCTACTATGTGAATGCTACTGCTGATTTCAGTTGTTTCTAATTGCACTAGATGACATCATCCTGTTACTAGCTGACGAGGGCACCTTCGGCTCTCCACACACCTCATCAATGTTCGGGTGGGCGACAGGCACTCTGCCTAGTTGGGGAGTGGATAGTTTCAAGTCTGCGGGCAGGGACACAGGGAGGGGGGTTGACGGGGAAACAGTAAGGGGGGTGGGTTTGGGAGGGTTGGGAAATGTTGGGAAGTTAATGAAGGGACTGCTATGGTCTCTGTTTTTGTTTTTGCTCACTCATTGCAGAGAATTCTTGATCATGGAGCGTGCCATGCAGCACGCCGCGACCCCACGCGCTACCTATTGCGACTTCTTAATTACAAGCCCGGCTACACATCACCACATGCCATCACGATAGACTTACTGCCCAGAATTTGGCTATGCTGGGCCTCGCGAAAGCTCCACAGTAGCCCCCTCCCTTAGAGTCATTTCCTACAAGCTGCACTCATTGTACCACAAACCATTGTTTCGTGCACAATCTCAATTCTTTAAGCCATCATGACACCCCCCTCGACAACGTCCCTTGTCATCATGACGTGGAACGTTAACGGCCTTGGCAACAGGATAAAAAGGGGGGTGGTCATGCAATATCTCAAACGCCATTCTCCAGACCTGGTTCTCCTCCACGAAACGCACCTAATGGGTAATGCGTGCCAAGCACTACACCGAAGTGGATATAAATTACTCGTGCACGCAGGTTTCACCTCTGGATCCAGGGGCACCGGTATTCTGGTGCGAAGAAATGTGGCCCTGACGTGTAGAAAAACATGGGCCGAACCCCTGGGTCGCTTTGCCGTGGTAGAGGCCACCTGGGAAGGCAAACCACTAAATATCATTTCAGTCTACATCCCTCCAGCCCTAGGCGCAGCTGCACTACAGACCCTACAGCTACTAATGCTCGATCTTCCACAGGGACCCCTGCTTATCGGCAGCGATTTTAATATGACAATGAACGATGCCAGAGATCGGCACCCCCAACGTCCTTCACACAAATCCATCTCAGACCTCTTTGACTTCACACAAACAATGGGGCTAGAAGACCTATGGCGCTTGTCCCACCCGACTACTTCTTACTATACACACTACTCCAACGCTCATAACAGCAGCTCTTGCATAGACTATTTATTCTCTCCCACAGCTGATTTGGAATTCTTTCGCCACCCGGAGGGGCTCCCTAGAGGGATCTCCGACCACTCCCCACTCACTGTGAAGTTCACGCACCACCGTCAAAAGACACGCGGCCCCATAATAATCAAGCCCTGGCTCTTAAAAATCCCTGACATAAAAGATTGTTTGCTTGAACACACCGAATACTACTTTGCCGAAAACGTGGGCTCCGTTGCTTTGGCCATAACGATATGGGAGGCATACAAAGCAGTAATCAAGGGTAAAGAGCTAGCCCTCAAGACGGGATACATCCATAAGCAGAATGAACACCTGCTACAAGTAGACACAGACCTTACCAACCTGGAATCCCTCAACAACACGAACCCCAAAGAAACAAATAGAATATAAAGCACTAGCTCTCCAAAAGGTGCAAGCCAAGTTCTTGAAAACCCGTCATTGCGTCTACGAGCTGGGGGACAGAGCAGGCAAAATGCTTGCGTGGCTCGAAAAACATGAACAGGGTACCCGCTGGATCCCAGAACTGACCCTGCCAGATCAGTCTACTGTCACATACCCGGGCGATATAGCGGAGGCCTTTGCCACCCACCTAGAAGGGGTCTACACTGCCAGAGCCCACTACAACATGGAAGAATCCAAACTGCTCCTTGCCGAGATGAGGCTTCCTATTCTTTCCGAGCCCAAGGTACAGGAGTTGGAGGCTGACCTCACGACGGAGGAAGTGGAAATGCCTTGTTTGCCGGTAGCTTGTCTCCTTTCTGGTGAAGAATTGGCTTGGTAGTTTAGTCTGCCCTGTTCCCATGATGCACTGGGCCAGGGACAGACTGATTTGCATATAGCCAGGTTCTGAGCTGGGATGGGGCAGTGAGATAAATAACGGTGATGGATCAAGCCCTGATCTTTGGACTGGGTAAGAGTGGTCTGCTTAATTCAGACACTCTGTTCATCACCACCCCCTTTTCTGAATTGTTTGCCATTCAATCAGGCAAAGCTATGGGCCCCAACGGCGTCCCAATTGAGTTCCTGAAGGGCATGGCGGGTGAGATCCTCCCACACCTTAAAGAAATGTTCGAAGAAAGCCGTGATGTTGGATGCCTGCCGCTAGATCAACGGTTGGCTTCGATAGCGGTCATTTGTAAGCCCAATAAACCAGCTGCTGACTGCAGCTCCTACCGACCTATCTCTCTCATCAACACTGAAGTAAAAGTCCTTGCCAAACACCTTGCCACCAGACTCATGACAGTTCTCCCCGCCTTGAACCACGAAGATCAATCAGGCTTTTTACCAGGTCGCAACATTACACTCAACCTCCGCCGAGTCCACAATGTCATGAGTAGGATACCACATCTTCGAGAAGATGCAGCTATCCTTTCCCTTGATGCAACACTTGCCTTCGATTCTATCGAATGGTCTTACCTCTTTGAGGTGCTCCTCCGCTATGGCTTTGGTCCCAAATTTATACAGTGGATCCGACTACTATACACTGACCTCTGGGGACAGGTTTATGTCAATGGACATACGTCCAGGCGCTTTCCCTTACACAGAGGTACAAGACAAGGATGACCTCTGTCCCCCCTGTTGTTCACTCTCACCCTTGAACCCCTTGCCCACTGGATTAGAACCGACAATTCCATCCGAAGCCTTCGATGGAATGCTGACACGGTCAACAAGATTTCATTGTACGCAGATGAAATACTTGTATATATCTCCTCCCCCAAGTCCTCCCTTAACAGCCTGCTACACGTGGTCACCAACTTTGGCAAATACTCGGGCTTCTCTATTAATTGGTCTAAATCGGTGCTCTATGTTTTACTGGTCCATCCCGCCCCTCCCGCGAGGCTACTCAATTGAAATCGCCCGAGACGGATTTAAATATTGGGAATCTTTGTCACCCCGGACCCCCAATTGTTCCATGAATGTAACCTTAAAGGCCCACTCCAGAGACTCCATACCGACATCTCACATTGGAGAACGCTCCCCCTCTCTCTCCCAGGTAGAGCTGCCCTATTTAAGATGCTTGCGCTCCCTCGATTCCTATATGCCCTAAAAAATTGCCCATTCCCCATAGCTGACTCCTATTTCAACTTAATTGAAGGAGACCTCCGCCTCCTTCTATGGGATGGCGGTTCCCCCGCATTGCTCTCATCTCACTCACGCAAGGGTGGTACGATGGAGGTATTGCCCTTCCCAATGTCCGCCTCTAATATTGGGCCACTCAGTTGGTCGCCACCAACTCATGGATCTACGGTTTGCCCACAAACCCTGCTTTTCACTTAGAGAAATACCAGACAGGCCGTAGTGGCTACCTCAAGGCTCTTTACGGCAAACATTCTCGTACCCGATATATCGGCCCGATGTCCCACACAATATCAACTTGGCACCGCGCAAACAAACGACTCAGATGGGCCTACACCCTCACACTATCCACCCCACTTTGGACCTCGTAAAAACTCGGCACCCTTTGTCATTATAGAGGCTTTGATAAATGGGACACACTAGGCATATCCACCATTAGCGACTTGCTTCACAAGGGCAAATTACTGACATTCAAGGAGCTGCAAAATACTTATGACCTGGCACATTCCAAGACTTTCCGAAACCTCCAAATTAGACACGCCATACTCACAAGCGTCCCGGACCTCTCTTCTCTCCCACAGTCCTCGCCCCTTGAAGAAATACTCTTATCAGAACCCCTTCAAGCCAAAGCGATATCCTACACTTACCGTAAATTATGCAACAATATGCCAAACACTTTTCACCTTCTGCGAGATAAATGGCAGACTGACATCGGAGTCCTAGATGAAGTTGAGTGGCAGTCGGCATTGGTGTCCCCGCGCGAATCAGCCATCAATCATAGATTCAGATTAATACAGCTAAAAATATTGCACAGAACATACATGTCTGACGCCCATCTGATCTCTGCCTCCAGAATTGTGTCCTAACAGGTACCTTCTATCACATTCTGTGGGAATGCCCAGCGGTCCAAGACCTCTGGAACCGCGCCGTTCAGAAAATGATTGATGCTTTAGGGAAACCGGTCCCTCTGACCCCCAAATGTGCTCTTCTTAATGTATGGGACCCCACGGATTTAACTGCGATAGAACAACGATGGGCGGCCCTAAGCTTCCTCTTATTGAAGCGTGAGATAGCCATGCAGTGGGGCTCACCACACAAACCGCTCCTGATTAGATGGGTGGCTTCAATGGACGTTTGCATGCTGTCTGAAAAAACGGTTTACAAGGTCAGGGGATGCCCCGGAGTTTGGGATAAGAAATGAGGTCGATGGAATACCTATAGAGGCGAATTGCGTACTTCCCACTCAGCAGACATGGAAATGACCAGGCCTACCATCCCTCAGTAATTGTGGCTGTTGTTACTGCTGTACTGTGCGTGCTCTATGACGAGATTGTAACTGTGATTGTTTTGATAAATATTTCCTCTGCTTTCGATCAATAACATATTTAAAAAAAAAGAAAAACCATAGACCTGTAAGCTATCCGGAACACGAGTCTGGCTGATCTGTGTACACCTTACTATACCACGCCGCCGGACCTCAGGGATGTCGGCTGAAGGGCTGTGTTACTCCGACAATGGTAAAAGGTGACTGTACATAACGGGGCTGGCCCTCGGGGTTGTAGGCTCTATGCTGTGTCAGTGCATAAATGTACAATAAAGGTCTTTGAAAGAAAAAAAAAAATTACATTGAAAACAATCATTATAAATATTACAATTTTAAATAAACAAAAACATATTAATATAAATTGTAACAATATAAAGTAAACTATTACATTTTACATTTAATACATATACTATTTCGACTACAATGCATACACAAGTAGGCAAAGAGTTGGACTGAGTAGGGATATAATCTACTACTCCCACTTCACACAATACAACTGTAGGAAAACTGTTACCTTACACAGTAGGTAAAATCTACTATTTCCAATCCATTCAGTGTAACAGTAAAGAAATTCTCAAATTGCAGTGGGGTCCATTGTACTATTTTCACAACAGTCAATACAACAGTAGGGAAAATATTGGACTGCAGAAGGGTAAATGACACTGTTCCCTTTCCAGTCAGTGCAACAGTAGGAAAAGAGTTGGATAGTGGAAGGAGAAAATGTACTATTCCCAACCCAGTCACTGCAACAGTAGGGAAAATGTTGGATTGCGGAACAGTAGCATTTACTATTCCCACTCCAGTCAGTTCCACAGTAGGAAAAGAGTTGGATTGCGGAGTGGTAAAATCTACTATTCTCACTTCATTCAGTGCAACAGTAGGAAAATTGTTGGATTACGGAGGGGTAATATGTACTATTCCCACTCCAGTCAGTGCAACAGTTTGGAAAGTGTTGGATTGCGGAGAAGTAAAATGTGCTATTACCACTACAGTCAGTGCAACTGTAGGTAAAGTGTTGGATTACGAAGAGCAAAATGTACAATTCACACTTCAGTCTGGCAACATTACAAACAAACAAATTCACTTCATCATAATAACATTTTTGCAAAAACGAAGGGGCCCATTATGATATTGTGCAGATCGCCACTGCCGGGCCAGTGGTGGCGTGGCTGCACTAGGGCATACCCATGGTACCACCCATCATTGCCGTGCACAAGGTGGCAGGCACCGGGGGGTGCCTGCCACATCGGGCATGGCAATGCACAATCTGGGCTTTAACATTGCAGTGGGTGCTGCTTAAAGCACCACCCTCCGCAATGTTAAAGTTGAGGATGCACCCACATGTGTGGCAGGAGTATCCTAATTTGCCTAGCAGGACCGCCGTAACTTCAGCAGTCGGTCCTGTGCTCCGTTGTGGTGGCAGCATCGTAATAGGCCCCTAAGTAAACAATAAAAAAATATATTAAAAAAGAAATATATATATATATATATATATATATATATATATATATATTCACTGAAAAAACCATAGGTTATAGGCCATATATAGTTAGGAATTTGCATTTACAAAACCTTGAAAATTCAATGAAAAAACCATTGGTTATAGAACATATATAGTTAGGAATTTGCATTTACAAAACCTTATTTTACTCGCATAAAACCATTGAAATTCCATATATAGTTAGATGCGCTAACTATATATCGCGCACCCGCAATCCACTGCTGATGATGTCACATATTACATCATTCATGACATGGTCAGTGACATCACTGATGACATCACTGATGACATCTCAAATGACATCACTGATGACATCACTGATGACATATCAAATGACATCACTGATGATATCATTCATGTGATAATACGATGAACCTCTTCAGACTCTAATATAACCTTAGATACAATCAGTGTAAACAGACACTCACAGACTGTCACTCATTCATGGAGTTACTCACACAACTAGTCAGTCATGCAAACAATCAATCACACCTCCATTTCCTCAACTATACAGTTATACAACCTTTACTTATTCAAACATATACTAACACATATTTTCTCTCTTATACAATCACTGATACAAGTTGTCAATGATCCATGCAACCACTGACACATTCACTAGCTCTAATACAGTTATTTATATATGTCAACTCTCACATGTACTGTGTTTTACATATGTACTTACTTTGACATGTAGCACTGAGATATCCATTCACTCACCAATACACTCATGCACACAGTCAACCACCCATACAGCTGTTTCCACATGCAATTTTGAACCCATACATCTAGTGAATCAGCTGTTCACACATCTATGCACAGAGTCACACACCTCCCAGCCACTCACACACATACTCAGTCTCCCATACAAATACTTGGGCAACCAATCAATAACCCATATAGTTACTCATATAGCTACTGATCAACACATGCAGCAGTTTACAGAACAACAGATATAATGATGCACAAATTAATACAGTTTAATCACTAACCCATGCACTCAGTGAGACACATTTAATCACTCCCTCATACAATCAGTCATGCACCTACTAAATCCTTCATCCAGACATTTATACATCCACTCATTCTTCAATATGTAAGACATATTTTAACTTTACAGAAACATACAGTCACTGGATGTTGTCATCAGTGATGTCATCAGTGATGTCACTGACCATGTCATGAATGATGTAATATGTGACATCATCAGCAGTGGATTGCGGGTGCGCGATATATAGTTAGCGCATCTAACTATATATGGAATTTCAATGGTTTTATGCGAGTAAAATAAGGTTTTGTAAATGCAAATTCCTAACTATATGTTCTATAACCAATGGTTTTTTCATTGAATTTTCAAGGTTTTGTAAATGCAAATTCCTAACTATATATGGCCTATAACCTATGTTTTTTTCAGTGAATTTCATTGGTTTTTTAATAGCAAATATCAAAAGCTGTAAAATGTCAAGTACGTGATAGGTAAAAACGTTTTCGTATTTATGCACGCTGATGTGCTTTGAACGCTGCCCCCTCCCCTCTTTTCTCTTAGTAGTACTCTCTCTTTGCAGATAGTGAAGAGTAGTTAACGCAGGCCTTTACCCCCGTTGTAATCCGTCGTGCCTGCTTGTCTCTCCATTTGATTGATTGTTATCCAAGCATTTACTGTTTTACAATTGATTCTCTTTGGTTCATTCTCTATTTACAAACAAGCACAAAGTCGCAATACTCTGTTTAGTCTTTGCAGATAGTGAAAAATCGGGAAAAATCATGTAAAAAAATAAAAGTAATCGAGCAAAATCAGTAGGCCACTAATTGGATCTCTTTTTGACCTCGCTAAAATAGAAATATTAGGAACAACCCTTCATGAGAAATACGAAAATAGTGAGATGAACTGAGCTCCACACCATGAGGGCTGCAAGACAGCTCGGCTCCGCCACCCACCCCGCCCAAAATAACGACAAACCCTATGCAAATATTAAAAATATAGACAACACACCAGCAAAGAAACAGGGTAAAACATTTTATTAAATAACTATTTACATAACTATTTTATACTTTTTATTGCCCGATCCGGCTAGCTCAATCGATCGAGCATGAAACTCATGCACTCTGATAGCAAGCGTTGCTACTGATGCTATGCAGACCAAAACTGGTTTTCAGTTTGTACATTTTTCTAGATTTTTCCATCCAAGGTTGGTTGACTTTGTAGAACGATGGCTTCAGATTTTCAACATACGGTGTGGTGGCGCGGACTGGGAGGGGGCGCTTCGCTCCTGCCCCCTCCCCAAGTAAGATTTTCATACGTGAAAGTACGTTAATGGTTTTGGTCCCTGAGTTGCTTCAATGTCACTGCCATTCTCAAATGGCATAAGTTCTGGATGTTGGGTGCCATAGTTCAGAGTTCTGAGCAGCGCTTGTAACACTGTCTGAAGCTTATTTCCACCTACTGCAGCTTCACTATTCTCAAAGTAAGTGAGGGTCGTTTGTGGACCTGACTGCATTTGAAAACAATGTTATATGGTACCTCCCTAAACCGCTTGACGGAGGCCCCCGAGGGGCGGTGTGATGGCACGGACTCGGAGAAGACGCTTGGCTCCGACCCCCTCCCCAAGTCTTATAGCACTGGTGTAGCCTGAGATCGCCCCCGACAGAGGCGGCCGGCTCCCGGGGTCCGGCGGAACTTTTTGCCTTTTGATGACTCTTCTATTCTGGACTTTGTCCCACAATCCGTTTGACCTGAAGACACGCTGTAGTGGGGCGCCCCTTTACCGTTTTAGTTGCCATTCCGCCCGCTTTTGCTACACTGTCCCTCTTCCGCCATTCAGCTGTTTACCGCCCGCTCTTGCGACTACAGCGTCTCGCTCACCATGTAGTTAAGTTGCTCCCGCTCTTGCGGTGCAGCGATAGGCGGCTGCCACAAGACTCTCAAAATGGCGGCCGGCTCTTCGGTTTTGGGCCTGGTCCACTAAAATGGCCCTGGGACACCTTGGAACTCGGACGCTTCCCTGATAGGGCTTGGGTCCCATTCTCGAAAGCGTCCCCTCAGCCGTGAAGATTCTACAAAAGTCTTGGGGGCCCCCGACTCCCGCAGGCTTCTGGTGGGGAGCGGCTGCCATGTCTGCTCGTGGAATGGCCACGACGGAGCTACGAGATGGTAGTGCTCTCATGCTGACGCCAGCTTTAGTCTGAAACATCCAGAAACACTGTAGACTACCAATTCGATCAGTTCCGGTAGCGCCCCAACATGACCCGGAAGAGAAGAACTTGCCCTCCCCTCTTTGACTGATGGTTCTTGTTGCCTGTCCCCTCTGTTGTCATTTAACAGAACTTTTTGGACTGCTGAAAGGGGTTGTGTTCCGAACGCTGGTTGGTGGAGACATTTTGACTATATTCTTGACCTACGTTGTCGCGTAATGCGTTATATGACACGCCGCGTTAGCGCACCCGGAAGTAACCCGGGGCGCGGCGCTCAGCGCGTAACGTAAGCATAACAGGTCATGTGACTTGTTAATAAAACTTTTTATTGGTTCATTTTACTTTTGTTATTTTAATAATGAAAAGCTTGGTCATATGACCTAAAAAATACGCTTTTTATTGATTTCGAACTTTTTTTAAAACATATATGTTATAATATTCCAGGCTAATGTACTTTCCCCGAAAATTTACAACTGTCCTGCAAGTAAAATATATTCCTTTTTCGAGAAAAAGGGCGTTTCTTCGTTCCATGACGGAGCCGTTGAGTAAAAGAGACTCGGCCTGCTGTCTTAGTCGCCGATACGCCTGATTATCAGATTCTTATCGATCACTTTATGTTGCAGGAGAGGAAAACACAACTGCCCTTGACCATTTATCTTTACTGCGTTCCTACATATTATACCTTTTATCCGTCATGTAATTGGACTGCTTTATTTCACTTGCCTTTTACTGATTCGAAAACAGTGACTAAAAGTAAAAACTTTACCAATGTAAATACTACTACCATGTTTTGTTTTAAAAACCTTTATTGTGAAAATGTCAGCATACAAATACGGGCCTATAACCACGTGGGCCGGCCACGGAGCAAACTGAAATTCGAACTTTCAATAGTACAGTAATCAATAACACATCAGAACTTAATATCAATAGGGATGTCGAAATATTCAATCAATTCTCGTCCCCGCCCGCCATGAGCATCAAAACTGCATTCATATCTCGTGATATCAAGGTTGTTCAACCAGTACACAACAATGAGTTACGAGTCCCATTTATACCGGCACCATTTTGGGCGAGGCCGGGCAGGTCCAAGATATAGTCAAAATGTCTCCACCAACAATCGGCCAGACCAGAACCCCTTTCGGCCCTTTATGCTACAAGATGGTGTCTTCCATTCAGAAAATATTGTTGGCAGCATTTTGAAAGGAAACATAAACAGCCGTTCTCCTAGTGAGTCTCACATTGTTACATTTAGGAAGAATGTTGAAGAGTAGTATGTGGAAAATCTGAAGCCATTTTTCTACAAACTCTCAATCAGCCTTGGATGGAAAAAAAAATCCCGAAGAATGTACAAACTGAAAACCAATTTTTGTCTGTATAGCATCAACAGCAACGCTTGAGTCAGCTTTGTGTCAAGCCGCCATTTTGATTCAATCAATAACGTCCCCCTGCACACATTCAGGGACCTGGAGATGTCTTCAGATGAAACGGATTGTGGGACAAGAAGCAAAAAGGAAAAGGAAAAAAGTTCCGTCGGACCTCGGGAGCCGGCCGCCTATGTCATGTGCGACCTTTGGCCACACCAGGGCAATAGTGAAGCTGCAGCAGGTGCAAATAAGCTTCAGACAGTCTTCAACTTAGTCTGATTCTTATAATAGGTGCGTCGACAACACACACAAGTGAAATTAGGCCTCTCACTTGAATTCATTTGACTTTCGGCGCAGCATTGTAGGATGGCCACACCAGTGCGGCAACTTGCTGGACACCACCTCGGTGCCATCCGGATCTCGGCGCGTTCGAGTCACTGTACCGCAAGAGTGACCGGAACTCAGCTGGACATGCCGTCTTTCGGCGCAGCATTGTAGGATGGCCACACCAGTGCGGCAACTTGCTGGACACCACCTCGGTGCCATCCGGATCTCGGCGCGTTCGAGTCACTGTACCGCAAGAGTGACCGCAACTCAGCTGGACACGCCGTCTTTCGGCGCAGCATTGTAGGATGGCCACACCAGTGCGGCAATTTGCTGGACACCACCTCGGTGCCATCCGGATCTCGGCGCGTTGTGCTGCCTTTGGCCTACTGTAACCCCAAGTGTGGACGCAACTCAGTTGGACGGCGAGTGAAACGCTAAGGGGCGCCGCACTGCAGCCGAGGAGCCTCCATCTTGGGGGAGACGCACAGCCCCCACTGACTGACGAGACCTCACAGGCCAACGGGGCGCCCCACGCCGACTTTCGGCGCAGCATTGTAGGATAGCCACACCAGTGCAGCAACTTTCTGGACACTAACTCGGTGCCATCCGGATCTCGGCGCGTTGTGCTGCCTTCGGCCTATTCGCACATCGGTCCGCTACTGACGCCGCCTCACGTGCCAACGGATTTTCTACGCTTTTTGTAGCCCTATGCCGCATAACAGGTCATGTGACTTGTTTATAAAACTTTTCATTGGTTCATTTTACTTTTGGTTTCCTAAAGATGGAAGGCTTGGTCATATGACCTAAAAATAACACTTTTCATTGGTTTAGAACATTTTTTTTTCCCAAACGATGAAAGCCCCACCTTGTTTCTGGATGATTCAGACTGAAGCTGGCGTCAGCATGAGAGCACCACCATCTCGTGGCTCCGTCGTGGTCATTCCGCAAGCAATCATGGCAGTCGCTCCCCACTGGAAGCCTGCAGGAGTCGAGGGCCCCCAAGACTTTTGTAGAATCTTCACGGCTGAGGGGACGCTTTCGAGAATGGAGCCCAAGCCCTAGCAGGCAAGCGTCCGAGTTCCAAGGTGTCCCAGGGCCATTTTAGTGGACCAGGCCCAAAACCGAAGAGCCGTCCGCCATTTTAAGAGTCATGTGGCAGCCGCCTATCGCTGCACCGCAAGAGTGGGAACAACTCAACAACATGGTGAGCGAGACGCTGTAGCCGCAAGAGCGGGCGCAACTCAGCTGGATGGCCGCCACCTGGGGAGGCCCGTTCACGCCGCCTCCCCCACGCCCCCCCCCCCCGGGCCGCCCCACGCCAATTTTCGGAGCAGCATTGTAGGATACCAAAACCAGTGCAGCAGTTTACTGGACATCACCTGGGTGCCATCAACATCTCAGCGCGTTCTGCTGCCTTGGGACTATTCGCACAACAGACCGCTACTGACGAGGCCTCCCTCCGCAACACCCTGGACTCCCAACGCTGTTTTTCTTTGCTGCATTGTAGGATCCCAAAAACCAGTGCGGCACCCAGATGACATCACCTGGGTGCCGTCCAGAACTCAGCACGTTGTGCTGCCTTGGGACTATTCGCACAAAAGACAGCTTCTGACCATTGTTGCTTTTTTTTTGTGAAAAATGTTTAAATGTTTTTACAGTTTTTGTTCTGTTCGTTATATTTAAAAGTTAATAAAGTTTTATAATCCCACTTTGTTGGAGTGCTATATATTTTTAAAAAATCGGGTGAATGGGGCCTTGAATCGGGTTATTGTCATGTGTGGGCTTTGCAAGTGTACTGCTACAAGATCGGACATTTCAAACTCAAATGCACGTTCTTTTTCTTACCTTTCCGAAGCATGGAGCGCAATAGCAGGCAGAGAAAGGGTGATGCAAGTGTTGAACACTGCCTGGCCTGGAAGTTGCTGGCAGTGCCCCCCCCCCCCGCCCGCTCCTGAAAGAGGACACACACACACCGCCGCCCGAGTACTTCACAGATCTTTAAAAGACCATGCGCTTGTTCATGAGGCTTAAATGGTTTATCACCCCTTCTAGAACCCCTGCATCGACCCTCTGACGTTTCCTGGAAGAATTACCACGTAACACAATACCAAGCCTTGTCAACTGAAACCCCCGAGGAATCGTGGGGCATATTATCAAGGGGGTTTATCTCCGCTTTTTTGGCTTTAAAAGCCAAGAAAGCGGAGATAAAATTATCTCCCTCTTACCAAGCTGTCGCTAACACCAGTTAGTGACAGCTAAAAGGAGATAGCGACCATCTTGGGCCCCGCTTTGCATGTCAGTGATATTTATCACTAATGACATGCAAAGTGGGCGTGCCAAGATGTTAGCGACTGGAAACAGTCCCTAACATCGCTATCTCCTATTACCAACTTTTGGAGATATTCGCGCTAAGCGCGAATATCTCCAAAAGCTAACACCTGACCTGAGCAGTTCTTAGCCATGTTATCCAATGGGAGGTGGATAACATGGCTAAGAGCATTTGCTCGATAATACATGAATATCGCTGACTTTTCTGCGATATTCATGCATTGCGGCCGTTTTTTATCGCATTTGCGATAAACCTTGCTAGTAGCAAGGTTTATCTGCGATAAAAATCGCCGATGTGCGGCGATAATTTTTGTCTCTAAACAAGTTAGAGACAAAAATTATCGCTAGTTGTTGGTAATATGCCCCCGGGTTTTTGCTTGCAGAAATCGGGAGGCGGGAGACTAGCACTGAAATCAGTAGTCTCACGCCTGAATCGGGAGGGTTGGCATGTCTGGATTCTCTACAGCTGGGGCCATAAACTACATCCGCAGGGGTAGGTGATAGCCTGGGACCAGCCTGGCATCTAAAATGGCTGCCGTGCACGACAAAATTGTGGCATTGGAAAAAAGGCAAGATGGCACAGACAATGTTTATCAATAAGGATTCATTTATAACAAAATATTTTATCGCAGTGACAAATTGGTGGTCAACACTTCCTGATTTCCATCGAATCGAACGTTAACAGACGTCACGCAGCAAAAAAAAAAAAAAGCTCACGCACAGCCGCTGGAAGAGATGTATCAACATATATGAGCCTCCTCAGCCACCCTCAGGAAACATAGGGGATTAGGATACGTCTCCCGCACCCCCTTATACCTAGTAATTTAATTAAAACGAAGCACAAAATGGCGAATTCCCGTTTCGCTACCAGTTTGCGGCCCAGTTCGCGGCCCGTGAAGCGCTTCTACCGTGAAAAATCTTTTTTTTTTTATTTTCCCCACGGGACCCTTTAATAACCCCAACAACATTCCTAGGGGGTCAAGAGGGGTATACCTTGCCCCCTTTCATTAAATTCCCCCTTCGTTTTTCACCTCTTCTTCTCTCTCGATCCTACCGAGAGATAAGATGGCGGCCGCTCCGGACTGTTTAGAATGTTGACAGACACCGGAGAGCCAATCAGCTTTCTGCGCGCAAAGTTCCGTTTCGCGAAAAGTAAGCGAACCGGAGCGCAGCCCGGAGCGCTGTTACAGATATATATCTTGTTTTGAACGTTAATTTCTCAAAAACTACTGGAGCACATATATTGAGACCTAGCAAAGGCACATCGGGCTAACAGTCCCTACAATTTTGCCAAGTTTCGTGCAAATCCATTCAGCCGTTCGAGCTAAAAGTGAGTCCAACCGCCCTATGGAAATTAACATGGGAAAAACGCGTTTTGGGACCCCCCTTTTTTCTCGGCCCCCCCTCGACAAAACCCCCCCAAATTTTCAAGGGCTGCTCAGAAACAAAATGTGCCATTTTCCTGAAAACTTCAGCCGATTCCGTCCACAAACGCCAAAGTTATTAGACATAGAATTTTCAAAAATCCCATAGGGAATAAATCCTAACTATATATACCTACTGGCGATAGCCAGTAGGTAATATATATATATATATATATATATATATATATATATATATATATATATATATATATATATATATATATATATATATATATATATATATATATATATATATATATATTACCTACTGGCGGTCGCCAGTAGGTAGTTATAGTTAGGATAATTTTCAATGTTAAATCTCAACATTCTATTTTGAATAACTTTGGCGCCGGTTGTCGAATCTGCCTGAAATTTTCAGGAAAATGGTCTCATGGCGGTCCGGTCCTTCCCTGAAAGTTTGGGGGGGATTCGTCAAGCGGGGGCCGAGATAAAAGGGGGGTCCCAAAACGCGTTTTCCCCATGTTAATTTCCATAGGGCGGTCGATTTCACTTTTAGCCCGAACGGCTGAATGGATTTCCACCAAACTTGGCAAAATTGTAGGGACTGGTAGCCCGATGTGCCTTTGCTATGTCTCAAGATATGTGCTTCAGTGGATTTTGAGAAATTAACGTTCAAAAAAATATATATATCTATATGCGCTCTCGGGTGCGCGCACCCGTGAGCGCTCCCGGCGCGCCACGCGACTTGCGCGCAGAAAGCTGATTGGCTCTCAGTTGTCTGTAAACATTCTAAACAGTCCGGAGCGGCCGCCATCTTGTCTATCGGTAAAATCTAGTCATAAGAGGTGGCAAAAACAAAGGGTGGAATTGACCATAAGGGGGCAGGGTAGACCCCCCCTGACCCCCTAGGTTTGATATGGGGGCCATTAAAGGGCCCCGCGGGGCCTCAAAATTTTTTTTTTTTTTTTCGATTTTCGCGGGGGAAGCGCTTGGTGCGCGCACGGGGGAGCGTATCGGGGAGGGTACTATGGAAAAATAATCACTTCAAAAATTATAATATAGTGGGAGAAAGGTAGTAACTATGAGTAAACTTACTATGTAACAGAAAAATAGTTGAACAGTATACTATAAGTCTCACTTTATATTTTAAACATTTTTGGTAATACTTCATGAATTACATATAAAAAAGAATATTGTCTGAAACAATTGAAATTATTAAAGATAAATTTATTCCTCTGATTCTTTTTCATAATTTAATAAAATTTCTAACATAATATTGTCCGGAATTTCCTCATAATTATATGTACATGATTCAATTTCTTCCAAACATTCTATAAACTGTTCATCCAAAGAGTCATCCATGAAATCAACTTCTTTTTTTTCATCTTCTGGTTTTTCCACCTTTACTTTGATAGAAGTATCATTTGCCTTATTTTCTCCTTCCATTTTCTTTCTGAAAATTGCATATAAATTAACTATATTAGTAGAGCTAGTATACCAGAGAAGCCTAACTCAATCCATAACTATTACAGAGAAGTCTATGTCTATCTCTAACTATTAAAGAGGGATAGCATATCACTAACAGAATATTTTTTAAGAAATAAACTTAACGTGTACAATATACTTCCATAATTAGAAGTTACCTTAGAGAAATTAGTTGAAGTTGACAGTGAAATTTGTTTTCAAGTGTACTTCAGGAAGCAGTAGTCAAAATTGCTGTGTTTCCCTCTCTTCTTTTATATATATTGTTGTACTTAACCAATCAAACGACAGGAAAAAATCGTAGAAAATGAGAGATACTTTTTAATTGGTTGTAAATTCTAACATTACAAGTGTGTTTTTGTCATGTAATTTACCTCAGGATATTTAGACAGGCCTGTAGCCTAAATGTCTCAATGGAATTTCACCAAATTTGTGCAAATGGTAGGGACTGCTATGTAGTAGGGCGTATTCTATATTTGATGAAAGTGTCTCCATTGGGTTTTCCGTAAATTACTTTCCCACCTTTTTTTATTTTGCGCTTACTAGTGCGCGCTCCAGTACGCGCACCGGCAGCGTAACGGGAGCCCTCCATTTTGTGTTTCGGGACAATCGAGTCACAAGATGGAGGGCAATCAATGTTCGGTATGGCTAGAAGGGGGCACAGTAGAGACTTCTTGACCCTCTACGTTTTCTGAGGGGGTCTTAGGAGGCTCATAAAGGTGAAAACAAAAAAAAAATATGTGATATTTTTTGCGGGGGAAGCGCCCGGTACGCGCACCTTTAAGCGTACTCGTACGCGTACTTTGGTGAAAAATAGTGAAAAAAGTTAGAAAAAAATAAACGCTTTGAATGATCAGAGTTAGGGTAGCTCTGAAAAGAGCTTTTGGGTTCTGTGGTTGATTTAGGTACCTACAAGTAGGTTCCAATACACATTCTTAAATTCAGGAGGAATATTCTATTCCCCTCATCTGAGAAGTGCACTCCATCTCCTCTGTAGATGTCTTGCATGTTGTAACGCAAGTTATTATTGTATAATGAACCCATTCCATAGTCTCTCATGTAAGCAGAAACAGATTTATTTACATGTTTCCGTGCTTTCTCAAATTGTGGACCAAATTGGTTGGACCAGTTCCATTTCTGTCTTTGGCATATATTGGAATATACCAAGGCAGTGTGGGGAAAAAGTATCATCAATTGATGAAAGGTGTCCTTTAATAGCATTTCCAGACCTACCCCAGTTAATGTGCCTAGATCGTTTCCACCACAGTGCACAATTATAAGGTCAGGTTCTGGCAGATGCAAAAAGGTTTTCACCAATGGTATCAATTGGTGACATTTTAATCCTCTGTGGCCAATCCACTTGATTTCCACATTTGATAAATCAAGGTTATGAAAATTTCTGCTAGCTGCATACCTTTGAGCCCAGTGGATGTAGCTATGTCCAATAACCCAAACAGAGTACATGATGTGAGAAGGTTCTGGTCCAGTCAGATGAAGTGTGGGAATGAAATGGCAGTTGGAACAGTAGGAGTTCACAAAAAAATAATTGTGGAGTTTCTGTGCTCTTGAATCACTAGCAATGATTGGTGGATTCAGATAGTTGAAAACTGAAAGTTAGGGTGTATGGTTATGTTGTGTGAAAGAAGCAATTTGAATGGTTTAAAAAAAGTCACCAAAAGCAAAAATACCCTGTATAGGCTGCTGTATTGACAGGTCAAACATCCTTGCTGAGTTAATTTGCAACATTGTAAGATAAACTTTTGAACCTTAGAGTTCAGTTAGGAGGGAGTTGCTATGGTAACAGATAGAAAGGTTTGAGAGGGGGATGGGTGTTGGTTTGAAAATAGTGAGGGAAGAGTTTTCATTGGTTGAATTAAGGCATATGTGTACAAAGATAGAGATTTTCTATGCCAGTCTTGGTTTCAGTGTATTGAGAGCACACCTTTTCCTCTGCTAAAGAAAAATTGGTGTGTGTGTCTGACACTGTTTTCAATCTCCAAAAGCATTTCTAAAGGTAAGTAATGATTCATTTAATTTAGATAGAGATTTATTTTCTCTATGGAGAATATTTGGAAGCAGATAGTTATGTTTTAGAAGTGAAATTGTATGTTAGTATATAAGTCCTGCGCAGTGTTTTTTACATGTTATTTAAAAATCGATTTTGGGTGCAAATGAATGGTATTTTTATTTGGCCTTTTTTATGATTGCCATGTGCAGTTGATGCATGACTTTAAACATGGGTAATACGTGACGCACTGGTGGCGCCAGGCTTTTATAAATGAGGCCCTGACTTTGTTTGATGATATTGAGTGGTTGTAGTTAGGTTCTGTGCAGTGTTTTTTACATGTTATTGAAAAATCGATTTTTGGGTGCAATTGATTGGTATATGTATTTGGCCCTTATTTATGAATGCCATGTGCAGCTGATGCATGACTTTAAACATGGGTAATAAGTGACGCACTGGTGGCGCAAGGCTTTCATAAATAAGGCCTGACTTTGTTTGATGATATTGAGTGGTTGTACTTAGGTTCTGTGCAGTGTTCCTTACATGTTATTCAAAAATCGATTTTTGGGTGCAATTGATTGGTATATGTATTTGGCCCTTATTTATGATTGCCATGTGCAGCTGATGCATGACTTTAAACATGGGTAATAAGTGACGCACTGGTGGTGCAAGGCTTTCATAAATAAGGCTCTGACTTTGTTTGATGATATTGATTGGTTGTACATAGGTTCTGCACAGTGCTTCTTACATGTTAAACAAAAATCGATTTTTGGGTGCAATTGATTGGTATATGTATTTGGCCCTTATTTATGAATGCCATGTGCAGCTGATGCATGACTTTAAACATGGGTAATAAGTGACGCACTGGTGGCGCAAGGCTTTCATAAATAAGGCCCTGACTTTGTTTGATGATATTGATTGGTTGTACTTAGGTTCTGCGCCGTGTTTCTTACATGTTATTGAAAAATCGATTTTTGGGTGCAATTGATTAGTATATGTATTTTGCCCTAATTTATGATTGCCATGTGCAACTGATGCATGACTTTAAACATGGGTAATAAGTGACGCACTGGTGGCGCAAGGCTTTCATAAATAAGGCCTGACTTTGTTTGATGATATTGAGTGGTTGTACTTAGGTTCTGTGCAGTGTTCCTTACATGTTATTCAAAAATCGATTTTTGGGTGCAATTGATTGGTATATGTATTTGGCCCTTATTTATGATTGCCATGTGCAGCTGATGCATGACTTTAAACATGGGTAATAAGTGACGCACTGGTGGCGCAAGGCTTTCATAAATAAGGCTCTGACTTTGTTTGATGATATTGATTGGTTGTACATAGGTTCTGCACAGTGCTTCTTACATGTTATTGAAAAATCGATTTTTGGGTGCAATTGATTGGTATATGTATTTGGCCCTTATTTATGATTGCCATGTGCAGCTGATGCATGACTTTCAACATGGGTAATACGTGACGCACTGGTGGCGCAAGGCTTTCATAAATAAGGCCCTGACTTTGTTTGATGATATTGATTGGTTGTACTTAGGTTCTGCGCCGTGTTTCTTACATGTTATTGAAAAATCGATTTTTGGGTGCAATTGATTAGTATATGTATTTTGCCCTAATTTATGATTGCCATGTGCAACTGATGCATGACTTTAAACATGGGTAATAAGTGACGCACTGGTGGCGCAAGGCTTTCATAAATAAGGCCTGACTTTGTTTGATGATATTGAGTGGTTGTACTTAGGTTCTGTGCAGTGTTCCTTACATGTTATTCAAAAATCGATTTTTGGGTGCAATTGATTGGTATATGTATTTGGCCCTTATTTATGATTGCCATGTGCAGCTGATGCATGACTTTAAACATGGGTAATAAGTGACGCACTGGTGGCGCAAGGCTTTCATAAATAAGGCTCTGACTTTGTTTGATGATATTGATTGGTTGTACATAGGTTCTGCACAGTGCTTCTTACATGTTATTGAAAAATCGATTTTTGGGTGCAATTGATTGGTATATGTATTTGGCCCTTATTTATGAATGCCATGTGCAGCTGATGCATGACTTTAAACATGGGTAATAAGTGACGCACTGGTGGCGCAAGGCTTTCATAAATAAGGCCCTGACTTTGTTTGATGATATTGAGTGGTTGTACTTAGGTTCTGTGCAGTGTTCCTTACATGTTATTCAAAAATCGATTTTTGGGTGCAATTGATTGGTATATGTATTTGGCCCTTATTTATGATTGCCATGTGCAGCCGATGCATGACTTTCAACATGGGTAATACGTGACGCACTGGTGGCGCAAGGCTTTCATAAATAAGGCCCTGACTTTGTTTGATGATATTGATTGGTTGTACTTAGGTTCTGCGCCGTGTTTCTTACATGTTATTGTAAAATTGATTTTTGGGTGCAATTGATTAGTATATGTATTTTGCCCTAATTTATGATTGCCATGTGCAACTGATGCATGACTTTAAACATGGGTAATAAGTGACGCACTGGTGGCGCAAGGCTTTCATAAATAAGGCCTGACTTTGTTTGATGATATTGAGTGGTTGTACTTAGGTTCTGTGCAGTGTTCCTTACATGTTATTCAAAAATCGATTTTTGGGTGCAATTGATTGGTATATGTATTTGGCACTTATTTATGATTGCCATGTGCAGCTGATGCATGACTTTAAACATGGGTAATAAGTGACGCACTGGTGGTGCAAGGCTTTCATAAATAAGGCTCTGACTTTGTTTGATGATATTGATTGGTTGTACATAGGTTCTGCACAGTGCTTCTTACATGTTAAACAAAAATCGATTTTTGGGTGCAATTGATTGGTATATGTATTTGGCCCTTATTTATGAATGCCATGTGCAGCTGATGCATGACTTTAAACATGGGTAATAAGTGACGCACTGGTGGCGCAAGGCTTTCATAAATAAGGCCCTGACTTTGTTTGATGATATTGATTGGTTGTACTTAGGTTCTGCGCCGTGTTTCTTACATGTTATTGAAAAATCGATTTTTGGGTGCAATTGATTAGTATATGTATTTTGCCCTAATTTATGATTGCCATGTGCAACTGATGCATGACTTTAAACATGGGTAATAAGTGACGCACTGGTGGCGCAAGGCTTTCATAAATAAGGCCTGACTTTGTTTGATGATATTGAGTGGTTGTACTTAGGTTCTGTGCAGTGTTCCTTACATGTTATTCAAAAATCGATTTTTGGGTGCAATTGATTGGTATATGTATTTGGCCCTTATTTATGATTGCCATGTGCAGCTGATGCATGACTTTAAACATGGGTAATAAGTGACGCACTGGTGGCGCAAGGCTTTCATAAATAAGGCTCTGACTTTGTTTGATGATATTGATTGGTTGTACATAGGTTCTGCACAGTGCTTCTTACATGTTATTGAAAAATCGATTTTTGGGTGCAATTGATTGGTATATGTATTTGGCACTTATTTATGATTGCCATGTGCAGCCGATGCATGACTTTAAACATGGGTAATAAGTGACACACTGGTGGCGCAAGGCTTTCATAAATAAGGCTCTGACTTTGTTTGATGATATTGATTGGTTGTACATATGTTCTGCACAGTGTTTCTTACATGTTATTCAAAAATCGATTTTTGGGTGCAATTGATTGGTATATGTATTTGGCCCTTATTTATGATTGCCATGTGCAGCTGATGCATGACTTTAAACATGGGTAATAAGTGACGCACTGGTGGCGCAAGGCTTTCATAAATAAGGCCCTGACTTTGTTTGATGATATTGATTGGTTGTACATAGGTTCTGCGCAGTGTTTCTTACATGTTATTCAAAAATTGATTTTTGGGTGCAATTGATTGGTATATGTATTTGGCCCTTATTTATGATTGCCATGTGCAGCCGATGCATGACTTTCAACATGGGTAATACGTGACGCACTGGTGGCGCAAGGCTTTCATAAATAAGGCCCTGACTTTGTTTGATGATATTGAGTGGTTGTACTTAGGTTTTGCGCAGTGTTTCTTACATGCTATTCAAAAATCGATTTTTGGGTGCAATTGATTGGTATATGTATTTGGCCCTTATTTATGATTGCCATGTGCAGCCGATGCATGACTTTAAACATGGGTAATACGTGACGCAATGGTGGCGCAAGGCTTTCATAAATAAGGCCCTGACTTTGTTTGATGATATTGAGTGGTTGTACTTAGGTTCTGTGCAGTGTTCCTTACATGTTATTCAAAAATCGATTTTTGGGTGCAATTGATTGGTATATGTATTTGGCACTTATTTATGATTGCCATGTGCAGCTGATGCATGACTTTAAACATGGGTAATAAGTGACGCACTGGTGGTGCAAGGCTTTCATAAATAAGGCCCTGACTTTGTTTGATGATATTGATTGGTTGTACTTAGGTTCTGCGCCGTGTTTCTTACATGTTATTGTAAAATTGATTTTTGGGTGCAATTGATTAGTATATGTATTTTGCCCTAATTTATGATTGCCATGTGCAACTGATGCATGACTTTAAACATGGGTAATAAGTGACGCACTGGTGGCGCAAGGCTTTCATAAATAAGGCCTGACTTTGTTTGATGATATTGAGTGGTTGTACTTAGGTTTTGCGCAGTGTTTCTTACATGCTATTCAAAAATCGATTTTTGGGTGCAATTGATTGGTATATGTATTTGGCCCTTATTTATGATTGCCATGTGCAGCCGATGCATGACTTTCAACATGGATAATAAGTGACGCACTGGTGGCGCAAGGCCTTTATAAATCAGACCCTGACTTTGTTTGATGATATTGAGTGGTTGTACTTAGGTTTTGCGCAGTGTTTCTTACATGTTATTGAAAAATCGATTTTTGGGTGCAATTGATTGGTATTTGCATTTGGCCCTTATTTATGAATGCCATGTGCAGCTGATGCTTGACTTTAAACATGGGTAATAAGTGACGCACTGGTGGCGCAAGGCCTTTAAAAATAAAGCCATGAGTTGCTATTGTATAAACTTAAATATGTTGCAATTTATTGTTTATATTGTTTGCTTTTTAACATTACTTTGTTGTTTGCTAATAGTGGTCTTTCATGTGTTTTTTTAACAGAACAACAGATTCAAATCAACTTCTGAAAAGCAAGCAAAAATGCCTTCAAGGCAAAGAAAAATCAAAAATACCATACGGAAAAGGAGAACATCAACAACAGAGTTTATGGAATCCTCTTCAACAACTACTTCAAAAAACACCAGAAAAGCTTCTGGTAAGCCAATTAAGTCTTTTCTTCGTAACATATGTCGTAGGAAAAAAAATGAAATTGCTAATGTGAATATACAGAAAAAGTCAACAAATCTAAAAAGGAAAGAGAAGCCCACAAAAAATGTTTCCATTGGACCAGGAGAGAAGAGAATGGTTAGCAATAGAAGGGTAAATGTTTTTAGGGACATTCGTAGGCGAATGTTTCGCAATAGGGTAGTTTTAAATTTGCTAAAAAATGAAAAGAAAAGTAAACTAAAAGCTGCTTTTTACAAGAAAAAGAAAAGTGTAGAAAAGATTGTTGATCAGGCTTTTGAAGTTAAGAAAAAATTATTTATTTTAATAATCAATAGAATTAGGATACTTAATAAGGCAATGGATGTTTTCAAATCGAACAGTAGATGGAAAAGAATTATTAATCGGAGTAATTTTTGTGAAGTATTTTCTGGTGAATGGATGCATAGTTCAAGTTCTGAGCCTTTTTTTAATGAGGAGAGTTACTTTCAGGAAAATGATTTGGTGCATGCGGTTGACACCAGTGGTCGTGCCTATGAGGTGAAAGATAGTTGTGTGATGGAAAAAGAGAAACTTGTACCTAGAGATGCAGAAGAGGTGTTAGCTGATGAAGTTTTAGGGAGACGTACTAAGGGTCCAGTGTACACATGGAAATGCAGTAGTATTTGTAGTGTGCGACAGGAATCAATTGATTTGCTTCGAAATTTCTTACGTACATATAGTAAAAAAAGTCTCAAACAAAAAATGAAGATCCTGCAAGAGTTAGATCCTTGCAGAGTGAGAGAAAGCACAGGTTTGCAAGGGCATTCACTAGCATGTCTTTCTAGAAAAGTTTGTCGGAGTGTTTTTCATCATTTTAGGATGTTAGCAGTGCATCATAATAACGTAAGGAAATTAGTGAGGAAGTTGTATTATGCAAAAAGTCCTGCACTTAAGCTTAAACAGTTAAATAGTGCTCTTTTGCATGGATCTGAAGTGGATGTGAAGACTATTTGTGAAGAAATTGAGTTTTGTTATTTTGGGAACAAAGAGGACAGTGTAGAAATAGATATAGTAATGGATGGCAATGCAGAAGATAATGGACAAATTTCAAGTATTGAAAAGTTTGATGAGGAAATTATCAAGTTTAAGGTGAAATCAAGTGAGAGGCCTAATGTAACTTGTGTGTGTTGTCGACGGACTCATTATAAAATTCAGACTAGGTTAGTTGATTTATATGCAAAAAGTGAATTGGAAAATAATAGTGAATGGGAGGATTTTGTAAGTTATTTGTTGGTGGAGAATTCTTTTGATTTGAGTTTGGATCAGCGTATTTGCACTTATTGTTTGAAAAAATTAAATGAAAATAGAATGCCTGCAAGAGCAGTTTATAATAATCTTCAGTTGATAGATATTCCTTCTGAGTTGATGGATCTAAATACTTATGAATCTATTTTGATTCAATGTGTCCATCCTTTTCAGGCTATTGTACGCATGGAGCCTAAGACAGGGAAATTGCCTCCATCAGATTTACTGAGAGGATTAAAGGGAAGAGTTGTTTATTTGCCTCTAGATGTAAAGAAAAATATTAATACAATTGGTGTAGAAAGAGTAGAAGAAGATCCTTTAGTTATTCTAGTTAATGGGGTTCCAACAAAGAGTAAGAAAATTTGGCAAGATTTAGTGGATGTTAAAAAAGTCAAGAAGGCAACGTTGTATTTGGTCAAAAACAATGAGTACTACAAAGATGTAAGTGTTGGAGCAGAGGAAACAGCTATAGAAGAAGATAGTGATTCTTCAGTTGGTCAAATTGAAAAAGTTGATGTGTCTAGAACTGAAGAAATATATGAACATTATACTGTTCATCCTTTGCATTCCAAAGAAGTAATGGGAAATGCAATTGACTTGTTTCAAATGAAGGCAGCAAAAGGAAGTCCCATTAGTGTATGGGAAGAAAGTTTGGAAGCTCGTTGTTTTCCACAATTATTTCCAACAGGTTGTGGTGGACGATATGATGATCGACCAGTTCAAATTCCTGCAGCTGAATACCGGACTCTAAGATTATATGCAGAAGATCCAAGGTTTCGTCAATGCATTCCATATTTATTTCATCTACTGTTTGAAAGTGATTTGTCTGGGCTTTCTTATGCAGTTAATCATATATTAAAAAGTGGACCTCATTTGCAAAATGTATGTGCAAGGGACTTTATGGAGAAAGTTAATCTGCAAGACAGTATTTTGGAATCTCAGCTAATCAATCTCATGGCATGTCAACGTGGAACCAATGAGTATTGGTTTCGTCGTCATGGAGAATTGAAATGTATGCTAAGAAACTTAGGAACTCCTACATGGTTCCTCACTCTTAGCTGTGCTGAGTATGCATGGGACGATTTACTTCAATTTCTACGAGAGGCAAATGAAAACATACCAAATATAGAATTGAAAACACCAGGAGAACTGTGTTCTTTAGATCCAGTGAATGTTTGCAGATATTTTAATCATAGATTTGAAGCTATGATGTCTTTTATTACCAACAAAAAAAATCCTCCCCTTGGAGAGGTTTTGGATTTCTTTTGGAGGAAGGAATATCAAGCGAGAGGTGCTCCTCATATACATATGTTGTTGTGGATTAAAGATGCACCCAAATTTGGAACAGATTCAGATGAAACAGTGATGAGTTTCATTGAAGAGTATTCAACATGTGCTGTTCCAAAATCTACTGAAGAAAACAATTTAAGGCAACAAGTTTTACGTTTTCAATCTCATCGTTGTGGAAAGTACTGTCGTCGAAAATTTAAAAACAAGGAAAAGTACTACACGAAATGTCGTTTTGCATTTCCTCGACCAGTGATTTCTAAGGGAAGAGTAAATAATTTGATGTCATCTCTACGACATACTGTGACGAGAAAATCTCCCAAAAACACATATAATTTGAAAAGAAATGAAGAATCTAAGTACATAAACGATTACAACCCAGTGATTTTGTCCATGTGGAATGCTAACATGGATATTCAGTTCGTTGCTGACAACTCTATTGCTGTGGCTCGATATGTGACATCTTACATCACCAAAAAAGAAAAGACAGAACTGAAGGAAATGTGGGAGGACATTTCACATGAAAAGAGTCTAAGCAAGAAATTATACAGTTTCAGTCTGAAGATGTTGTCGCATCGAGAAATTGGAGCATATGAATGTTCTGATCGGTTATCATCAGCAAGTCTCTATGCCAAATCAAGAACAATCATTTGGGTGAGTCTTGGTCTTGCTGCCACACGAAACCGAGTTTTGAAATCTGTACAAGAAATTGAATATTTGGCGGAAAAAGAACCAAACAGTACAGATATTTTGAAGACAAATATGTTGGATACATACTATCCAAATAGAAGTACTCACCTTGAGAACACATGTTTGTATGAAGTTCTTCAAAACTACAGTTATAAGAGGAACATCACAGAAGATATCAATAATGGAAAATATGCACTCATTGGCTATGAAGGATGTCTAGTGAAGCAGAAAAAAGGCCATTTGATTAATCATCGAAAATTGAGTTGTGAAGTTCCAGACAAAAGAGAATTTTACTACTTAGCTCTTTTGCAACTCTTTAAGCCATGGCGTACAGAAGAGGAACTACTTGGAGATTTTCTCTGTTATGAAGACTCTTTTAATGCAACTAAGGATACCATAGAATGTCCTATTTTTCTAAATTATCTGCAAATGTTGAATGAAGAAATGGAGCAAGAAACCACAATTGCTGAAGAGATAGCTAGAAACAGTTCTCAAGATAGTCAGAGTTCTACTTCATTGAGCCAGGATCCACTAGGAGGACCAATTATCCAAAATGAAGCTGCCACTGCCATGGATGAGGTGGAAAGAGCTATGGAACAAGCTCAAGAGGATGGAGTTAACTTAGAAGATTTGGTAACGCAACTAAACATTGAGCAGAAAAAGATATATGATGAAGTCACAGAGCAGATTGAACATGGATTCAGACATGAGAAAAAAGAGTGCTCATGTATATTATTTGACCCTGTCCGACTGTATGTAAGTGGAGAAGCGGGGACAGGAAAAAGTTTTCTAATTAAAGCCGTTGCAAGTTATCTGCAGAAAAGGACTGATTCACCACTGTCTTGTGTTGTAACTGCTCCAACTGGTCTGGCAGCACATAACATTAAAGGGATTACTCTACATCGTTTATTGATGCTGCCAGTTGAACATGATAATAAATTGCATTACAACAAGCTATCTGGAGATGCGTGTTCTGAAGTTTCAAGAGTCTTGAAGAAAATGAAACTTCTTATCATAGATGAAGTAAGCATGGTCTCAAATCTAATGCTTGCTTTTGTGCATTTGAGAATGCAAGAAATTCTTAAAACAGACTATGATGTGTTATTTGGAGGAAAACACATTATTGTTTTTGGAGATCTATTGCAGTTGACTCCAGTAAAAGGACAACCAGTGTTTAAAATGCTCACGCATGAAGATACCAGGAAGTCCCTTGGAAGCATTGGAAATGTTAATATATGGCTAAATTTTAAATATGCTGAACTGCTTCAAAATATGCGACAGGCCAAGGATGAAGATTATAAAAATATTCTACAAGATGTAAGAATTGGAAAAATGACTGAGAAAGGGAAAAAAGCTTTGCATAGTCGATTAATTTCAAATTTGTATCCAAATGAAAACATTCTTCCAGAGAATATTTTTAAAAAAATGACTGAGAAGAAATCTGGGATATGTTTGATGCCAACTCTGCAAGAATGTTCCATCTTCAACCAAAAAATGTTAGACTTAGAAAATGAAGAGATTGTGAAACTAGAAGCAATAGATAAAATAGAGCATATGGGTGCAACAATTGTTTTGTCAGAAAATTTGAAAATTAAATTGCATTCATTGGAGAAAAGTATTTCAAAAACAGCTGGTTTTGAAAAGACTCTGAATGTGTGTTTAAATTGTCGTATCATTTTGAGAAGGAATTTAAATGTTGAAAGCGGTCTGGTAAATGGAGCAATGGGTTATGTTGTTGATTTTGTGAATTACAGAAATAGAGATGGAATTGAATTTTTAAAAATAAAATTTGATGGCATTGAACAAGTACAACAAATAAGTCGTTGTTCTGCTAGATTTTTACTTGTAAAAGACTTATATGTTCGCCGAAAACAGTTTCCTGTTTGTTTGGCGTATGCAGTGACAATTCATAAATCTCAAGGTTTAAGTGTAGATAGTGCATTGGTGAACATTGGAAGATCTGTGTTTAAAGAGGGTATGGCATATGTGGCATTATCTCGAGTCAGAACTTTATCAGGATTGTATTTGATTGCATGTGATGAGACAAATATTTCTGCCGATCTAGATTGTGTTAAAGAATACAATAGGTTAAGAAGAGAGTATGCTCCACATTTGCCTCAATATCCTCTGTTTGAAAAACGTGTGGTAGGCCGAAAAAGAAGAAATGAGGATAATTGTAGTGAGGTAGTTGCAAAAAGACAAAAAGTAGAGAAAACTGTAATTGAAAACAGGAAGAAAAAGAATTGTGGAGAAAATGTTGTTGGATTTCAGTTTGAAAACAGTTCTGGTGTCAACTGCTATGCTAATGTAGTGGTTAATGTTGTTTTTTTTCTTAAAAGTTTACAAGAACAGATTGTTGAAAATCGGGATCAAAGATTGTGTGGTTTATTGAATTCTGTGTTTCAGAAATGTAGCAGTGTTACAGCACAAATAGAAAGTGTAACAGAAATTCGAAATATTTTAGATTTGTGTTCTGGTCAAGATAAATTTTCACAGAACATTCAGCAGGATTGTCAGGAATTTTTAATGTATATGTTTGGTGTTTTGGAAGATGAAGGTGTAGATGTAGATAATCTTTTCAGTCTTTCTTATCAATGGCAGCATGACTGCCACAATTGTAGTTTATCAAGTACTACTACAATAGACACTGAAAGATTTATATATTTGACTTTACCAGACTGTAAATCAGTGTCTTTTAAAAATCTAGTTAAAGCAGCAGATCATAATATGGTGTGTACCCAATGTAACTGTACAATGCTGTCCACATTATTTATACAAAGGTATGGGCAGTATATCATTTTAGTTTTCCAACGATGTAGACCTGATGGAACTAAATTGACAACTTCTATCAAAAATTTTGTGGCTTCTCAGTTATCAATTTCTGGAAGGACCTTTACAACTGAAGCTATTATTTATCATGATGGACCTTCGACCACCTCAGGACATTATACATGCTACTTAAAATCTGAAAATGGATGGAGTTACTGCAATGATTCTCATTTAACTTATAAACAACGTTTGCCTTATGACTCTACAAATTCTTATCTAGTGTTTTTAAAACCAAAGTTTTAGTAAAGGGAATTGGCCTTTGAAGACGGGAATAGTTAATAAAAGTTAGTTAGTTAGTTAGTTAATCTAATATTTGAAATTATTTATCTCATGTAGATACTTTAAGTGGATCTCAAAGTAAAAAATACCGATATATCAGACACAAATTGGCCGTGAGGATTGTGTATGGTATGATGTTTTTAGATCTTTTTTCATAGGAAGTCGATGAAATGGAACTCATAAGGAACAGCAGACTTTTTTTCTACCAAAAGGACCTTCACTATCTTCTATTTGGCCTCATGGAAAAGTAAGTGAATCAAAGATTAGTGTACATATATGAGATGTATGTTTGAATGGGTTTTTTTAAACACAATCTTTTAGATTGTGTTTTTTTTTTCCCGCTGTTATATGATGAAGACTTTGAACTCACTAATTTAAGTGGAATTCAATATATTCTGAGAACAGCAAAAATAAATAATGTAACATATTGTAGAAGTTATTGTGTAGTTTGCATTATGTAATTTATATTGTGTTCACATTGTTATGCACTCATTTTCTTTTTCACCCTTATTTACCTCTCTTTAATAATTTACAATCTTTTTTCATTGCTGTTTCTTTACTGTACTTCATTCACAACTTCTTAATCTAATAGGAACTATCTGCATTTCCTCAGTTCCTTCCACCACTTTTTATCTTTTTTATATTCTCTTAGTACCACTGCTTTAGTTTCCTAACCCTCTTTCTCTTTCTCCATTTTTTTTTCTTTCACACTCATTGTACTGTAGTTCAGTTAGTTCTTCCTTTTGTCTTTCTTTTACTCTCTCTCTTCTTTCTCTCTATTACTCCCCATGTGTTGCCCTTATTCACTTATATGTACCCTCTTTCACCCCTCTTTACTTATATTCACTGATATTTACTTTCCCTCAATCGCTGCTATTCTTTTCCTCTGATCCCGTCACTACCTGTCATTCTCATACTTAACTGTCCTTCTTTTTACTTTCAATATCCATTTATATTCTCCCTTAACCTCTACTTTAGTGTTCTTCCTATTTCTTCTTTCTTTTGCTCCCTTATTCATTTTTCTTTTCTCAGTTACTTCCTTTTACACTTTTTATCTGTCTTACTATCTATTACACAGTCCCTCCTTCATTTTTTTTTTCTTTTTTTTTGTTAGTGCGCTGACGGTACGCGCACGGGTGCGCGCACCGAAAGCGCACCAAAGTGAAATATAAAAAAAAAATATTTTAAATTAAAAATATTATCTCAATATACATTATAGTGTTCATTTTTACAAAAACATACTTTAGCAATTCACTAAAAAACACATAGGTATGAGTCTGTATAAAAAGTTAGGAATTAGCATTAAAAAAACCTATGAAATTCACTGAAAAAACCATAGGTTACACACCAGTTATAGTTAGAAATTAGCATTAAAAAAACCTATGAAATTCACTGAAAAAACCATAGGTTTCACACCAGTTATAGTTAGGAATTAGCATTTAAAAAACCTTACAAATTCACTGAAAAAACCATAGGTTTCACACCAGTTATAGTTAGCTGGAAATTTTACTGATATAAAACCATTGAAATTCCCACGTTATAGTTAGTCGGACTCACTATAACTTGCGCGTACAATGCACTGCTGATGACGTCACATATTACATCACTCATGACATGGTCAGTGACATCACTCATGACATCACTGATGACACCATCCTTGTGACAGAGTGACAGACCTAATTTCAGTGTAATGTAACGCTTGAAACACATATTCAAAAATAGAAACAAACATTTTCAAAAAAATGGAGATACCCAAACCAGTAACAACAACCAATTCAGTAATTCCACCATCTATATACACATCCACTCATTCACCAACAGTTCTATATAGTCACTCATATATATACTCACTCATCATATGTAGTGATACACCTATACATCCTGTTACACATCAGCAGTCATCCAAAAGTTACTCACACACATACTCACACATGCAAATAAACTATTGAACATCCATTTATTTGCATATACATTTATACACACACTACCACCTTACTTCTAAGGAAACTTACCCATACTTACTCTCCTAAACAATCACTTATAGAAACGCATACTTATTTAAACAGGAACTTCTACAATCTCTCACTATATATACTATACTCACTTATATACATCAATACTCACATATACTAGATTAAAACATATGTCGTTACTAATGAAGACACTAGTGAGACAGTCATTCACTCACTAACACACACATATACACACTCATCCACCCATACAGTCCTGCACATATGCTGTCTTCAAAACACATACAAACAGTGAGTCAGTCACCAACCCCTGCAGCCACTTATACACAAAGAGAAACACTGATACAAACATTTAAATATTTAAACAATACTCGCTAATATATGTATTCACTAAGATACACGTAATAAGCCAGTTACCCAACCAATTTTTTTTAAAAAAAACATCCATTTACACACGTATTTAAACATTTATTCTTCCATCGACCTTTACAAATACATATATAAAACAAATTTATTTTTCAGAAAGACACACATTCACTGGATGGTGTCATCAGTGATGTCATGAGTGATGTCACTGACCATGTCATGAGTGATGTAATATGTGACGTCATCAGCAGTGCATTGCAGGCGCGCAAGTTATAGTGAGTCCAACTAACTATAACGTGGGAATTTCAATGGTTTTATGTCAGTAAAATTTCCAGCTAACTATAACTGGTTTTGTCAGTGAATTTAATAGGTTTTTTAAATGCTAATTCCTAACTATAACTGGTGTGAAACCTATGGTTTTTTCAGTGAATTTCAAAGGTTTTTTAAATGCTAATTCCTAACTATAACTGGTGTGAAACCTTTGGTTTTTTCAGTGAATTTCAAAGGTTTTTTTAATGCTAATTCCTAACTATATAAGACCTGAAAGCCCACCAGGAATCTCCAGTATGCGCCAGGGGACTGCATTGCAGAGAGGTGTAATGAAGCCACAACCCTTTTTACACCTCTCTGCAACGCAGCCCCCGTGCATGTTTGTAGAGGGGGGACTAATTCCCCTTGCATACTGGGGGTCCCTGGATCATATCTGCCCAAACACCGATATTCCGAACGATTGTAAATGACTTTTCTTGAGAAACATTTGGATTTGGATTATCATGTCCTATACTTTGGAATTTTTGAAAGACTGACTTTGAGGATGCTATAAATTACTCAAGTCTGCCCGAATTGTGTGGGTAAAATTGATACCTAGTCACTTTTAATAAGAATATACTTATGTCTCGTCTAACATTTGGAAGAAATATCTAGTTATATGACAACGGGATACCGACATAACTTGAAGGAAATAAGAACGCCCTGAAGAAGTTCTGTTGTACAGAACGAAACGTTTCGGCTGGCGGTGGTACATAAACTTAAGGAAAATAAAAGCATTTGAATATACACCAAGATTCAGCGCTTCAATAAGTACTCTAAGTGATATGATTTGATTGGACTCATTGTGAAAGTGGTGCTGTGCCAAACTTTGGAATATTCTCCACTACTCTCTACTACTTACTCTCTCCTACTCTCTACTACTCACTCTCTACTGCTCTCTACTACTCACTCTACTACTTACTCTCTACTACTCTCTACTACTCACTCTCTACTACTCTCTACTACTCACTCTACTATTCACTCTACTACTCTCTACTACTCACTCTGCTACTCTCTCTACTGCTCTCTACTACTCTCTACTACTCACTCTCTACTCTCTATTACTCACTCTCTACTCTCTACCTCTCTACCTCTCTCTTCTTCTCTCTCTACTAATCTCTACCTCTCTACCGCTACCTCTCTACCTCTCTACCTCTACACCTCTACCTCTCTACCTCTCTCTACACGCACACATATAGACATATATGCATATATATATGTGCATATGCATTTATATATATGTATGTGTATGTATAAAAAAAACAACTAAACATTTTTTTTTCTAAACAGCTACTTTTAAAACTGTCATTCTTTTTTCCCATGGTACGCTCCCCGGTACGCGCACCCGTGCGCGTACCGGGCGCTCCCCCCGCGAAAATCAAAAAAAAAAAAATTTTTTTTTTTGCCTTGCGGGGCCCTTTTATGGCCCCCACATCAAACCTAGGGGGTCAGGGGGGGTCTACTCTGCCCCCTTATGTTCATTTCCCTCTTTGTTTTGGCCACCTCTTGTGTCTCGATTTTACCGAGACACAAGATGGCGGCCGCTCCGGACTGTTTAGAATGTTTACAGACACCCGAGAGCCAATCAGCTTTCCTCGCGCAAGTCGCGTGGCGCGCACGGTACGCGCACCCGTGCGCGTACCGGTGCGCTGCTATAGATATATATATTTTTTTGAACCTTAATTACTCAAAATCCACTGGAGCACATATCTTGAGACATAGCAAAGGCACATCGGGCTACCAGTCCCTACAATTTTGCCAAGTTTGGTGGAAATCCATTCAGCCGTTCGGGCTAAAAGTGAAATCGACCGCCCTATGGAAATTAACATGGGGAAAACGCGTTTTGGGACCCCCCTTTTATCTCGGCCCCCGCTTGACGAATCCCCCCCAAACTTTCAGGGAAGGACCGGACCGCCATGAGACCATTTTCCTGAAAATTTCAGGCAGATTCGTCAACCGGCGCCAAAGTTATTCAAAATAGAATGTTGAGATTTAACATTGAAAATTATCCTAACTATAACTACCTACTGGCGACCGCCAGTAGGTAATATATATATATATATATATATTACCTACTGGCGGTCGCCAGTAGGTAGTTATAGTTAGGATAATTTTCAATGTTAAATCTCAACATTCTATTTTGAATAACTTTGGCGCCGGTTGTCGAATCTGCCTGAAATTTTCAGGAAAATGGTCTCATGGCGGTCCGGTCCTTCCCTGAAAGTTTGGGGGGGATTCGTCAAGCGGGGGCCGAGATAAAAGGGGGGTCCCAAAACGCGTTTTCCCCATGTTAATTTCCATAGGGCGGTCGATTTCACTTTTAGCCCGAACGGCTGAATGGATTTCCACCAAACTTGGCAAAATTGTAGGGACTGGTAGCCCGATGTGCCTTTGCTATGTCTCAAGATATGTGCTTCAGTGGATTTTGAGAAATTAACGTTCAAAAAAATATATATATCTATATGCGCTCTCGGGTGCGCGCACCCGTGAGCGCTCCCGGCGCGCCACGCGACTTGCGCGCAGAAAGCTGATTGGCTCTCAGTTGTCTGTAAACATTCTAAACAGTCCGGAGCGGCCGCCATCTTGTCTATCGGTAAAATCTAGTCATAAGAGGTGGCAAAAACAAAGGGTGGAATTGACCATAAGGGGGCAGGGTAGACCCCCCCTGACCCCCTAGGTTTGATATGGGGGCCATTAAAGGGCCCCGCGGGGCCTCAAAAATTTTTTTTTTTTTTCGATTTTCGCGGGGGAAGCGCTTGGTGCGCGCACGGGGGAGCGTATCGGGGAGGGTACTATGGAAAAATAATCACTTCAAAAATTATAATATAGTGGGAGAAAGGTAGTAACTATGAGTAAACTTACTATGTAACAGAAAAATAGTTGAACAGTATACTATAAGTCTCACTTTATATTTTAAACATTTTTGGTAATACTTCATGAATTACATATAAAAAAGAATATTGTCTGAAACAATTGAAATTATTAAAGATAAATTTATTCCTCTGATTCTTTTTCATAATTTAATAAAATTTCTAACATAACATTGTCCGGAATTTCCTCATAATTATATGTACATGATTCAATTTCTTCCAAACATTCTATAAACTGTTCATCCAAAGAGTCATCCATGAAATCAACTTCTTTTTTTTCATCTTCTGGTTTTTCCACCTTTACTTTGATAGAAGTATCATTTGCCTTATTTTCTCCTTCCATTTTCTTTCTGAAAATTGCATATAAATTAACTATATTAGTAGAGCTAGTATACCAGAGAAGCCTAACTCAATCCATAACTATTACAGAGAAGTCTATGTCTATCTCTAACTATTAAAGAGGGATAGCATATCACTAACAGAATATTTTTTAAGAAATAAACTTAACGTGTACAATATACTTCCATAATTAGAAGTTACCTTAGAGAAATTAGTTGAAGTTGACAGTGAAATTTGTTTTCAAGTGTACTTCAGGAAGCAGTAGTCAAAATTGCTGTGTTTCCCTCTCTTCTTTTATATATATTGTTGTACTTAACCAATCAAACGACAGGAAAAAATCGTAGAAAATGAGAGATACTTTTTAATTGGTTGTAAATTCTAACATTACAAGTGTGTTTTTGTCATGTAATTTACCTCAGGATATTTAGACAGGCCTGTAGCCTAAATGTCTCAATGGAATTTCACCAAATTTGTGCAAATGGTAGGGACTGCTATGTAGTAGGGCGTATTCTATATTTGATGAAAGTGTCTCCATTGGGTTTTCCGTAAATTACTTTCCCACCTTTTTTTATTTTGCGCTTACTAGTGCGCGCTCCAGTACGCGCACCGGCAGCGTAACGGGAGCCCTCCATTTTGTGTTTCGGGACAATCGAGTCACAAGATGGAGGGCAATCAATGTTCGGTATGGCTAGAAGGGGGCACAGTAGAGACTTCTTGACCCTCTACGTTTTCTGAGGGGGTCTTAGGAGGCTCATAAAGGTGAAAACAAAAAAAAAATATGTGATATTTTTTGCGGGGGAAGCGCCCGGTACGCGCACCTTTAAGCGTACTCGTACGCGTACTTTGGTGAAAAATAGTGAAAAAAGTTAGAAAAAAATAAACGCTTTGAATGATCAGAGTTAGGGTAGCTCTGAAAAGAGCTTTTGGGTTCTGTGGTTGATTTAGGTACCTACAAGTAGGTTCCAATACACATTCTTAAATTCAGGAGGAATATTCTATTCCCCTCATCTGAGAAGTGCACTCCATCTCCTCTGTAGATGTCTTGCATGTTGTAACGCAAGTTATTATTGTATAATGAACCCATTCCATAGTCTCTCATGTAAGCAGAAACAGATTTATTTACATGTTTCCGTGCTTTCTCAAATTGTGGACCAAATTGGTTGGACCAGTTCCATTTCTGTCTTTGGCATATATTGGAATATACCAAGGCAGTGTGGGGAAAAAGTATCATCAATTGATGAAAGGTGTCCTTTAATAGCATTTCCAGACCTACCCCAGTTAATGTGCCTAGATCGTTTCCACCACAGTGCACAATTATAAGGTCAGGTTCTGGCAGATGCAAAAAGGTTTTCACCAATGGTATCAATTGGTGACATTTTAATCCTCTGTGGCCAATCCACTTGATTTCCACATTTGATAAATCAAGGTTATGAAAATTTCTGCTAGCTGCATACCTTTGAGCCCAGTGGATGTAGCTATGTCCAATAACCCAAACAGAGTACATGATGTGAGAAGGTTCTGGTCCAGTCAGATGAAGTGTGGGAATGAAATGGCAGTTGGAACAGTAGGAGTTCACAAAAAAATAATTGTGGAGTTTCTGTGCTCTTGAATCACTAGCAATGATTGGTGGATTCAGATAGTTGAAAACTGAAAGTTAGGGTGTATGGTTATGTTGTGTGAAAGAAGCAATTTGAATGGTTTAAAAAAAGTCACCAAAAGCAAAAATACCCTGTATAGGCTGCTGTATTGACAGGTCAAACATCCTTGCTGAGTTAATTTGCAACATTGTAAGATAAACTTTTGAACCTTAGAGTTCAGTTAGGAGGGAGTTGCTATGGTAACAGATAGAAAGGTTTGAGAGGGGGATGGGTGTTGGTTTGAAAATAGTGAGGGAAGAGTTTTCATTGGTTGAATTAAGGCATATGTGTACAAAGATAGAGATTTTCTATGCCAGTCTTGGTTTCAGTGTATTGAGAGCACACCTTTTCCTCTGCTAAAGAAAAATTGGTGTGTGTGTCTGACACTGTTTTCAATCTCCAAAAGCATTTCTAAAGGTAAGTAATGATTCATTTAATTTAGATAGAGATTTATTTTCTCTATGGAGAATATTTGGAAGCAGATAGTTATGTTTTAGAAGTGAAATTGTATGTTAGTATATAAGTCCTGCGCAGTGTTTTTTACATGTTATTTAAAAATCGATTTTGGGTGCAAATGAATGGTATTTTTATTTGGCCTTTTTTATGATTGCCATGTGCAGTTGATGCATGACTTTAAACATGGGTAATACGTGACGCACTGGTGGCGCCAGGCTTTTATAAATGAGGCCCTGACTTTGTTTGATGATATTGAGTGGTTGTAGTTAGGTTCTGTGCAGTGTTTTTTACATGTTATTGAAAAATCGATTTTTGGGTGCAATTGATTGGTATATGTATTTGGCCCTTATTTATGAATGCCATGTGCAGCTGATGCATGACTTTAAACATGGGTAATAAGTGACGCACTGGTGGCGCAAGGCTTTCATAAATAAGGCCTGACTTTGTTTGATGATATTGAGTGGTTGTACTTAGGTTCTGTGCAGTGTTCCTTACATGTTATTCAAAAATCGATTTTTGGGTGCAATTGATTGGTATATGTATTTGGCCCTTATTTATGATTGCCATGTGCAGCTGATGCATGACTTTAAACATGGGTAATAAGTGACGCACTGGTGGTGCAAGGCTTTCATAAATAAGGCTCTGACTTTGTTTGATGATATTGATTGGTTGTACATAGGTTCTGCACAGTGCTTCTTACATGTTAAACAAAAATCGATTTTTGGGTGCAATTGATTGGTATATGTATTTGGCCCTTATTTATGAATGCCATGTGCAGCTGATGCATGACTTTAAACATGGGTAATAAGTGACGCACTGGTGGCGCAAGGCTTTCATAAATAAGGCCCTGACTTTGTTTGATGATATTGATTGGTTGTACTTAGGTTCTGCGCCGTGTTTCTTACATGTTATTGAAAAATCGATTTTTGGGTGCAATTGATTAGTATATGTATTTTGCCCTAATTTATGATTGCCATGTGCAACTGATGCATGACTTTAAACATGGGTAATAAGTGACGCACTGGTGGCGCAAGGCTTTCATAAATAAGGCCTGACTTTGTTTGATGATATTGAGTGGTTGTACTTAGGTTCTGTGCAGTGTTCCTTACATGTTATTCAAAAATCGATTTTTGGGTGCAATTGATTGGTATATGTATTTGGCCCTTATTTATGATTGCCATGTGCAGCTGATGCATGACTTTAAACATGGGTAATAAGTGACGCACTGGTGGCGCAAGGCTTTCATAAATAAGGCTCTGACTTTGTTTGATGATATTGATTGGTTGTACATAGGTTCTGCACAGTGCTTCTTACATGTTATTGAAAAATCGATTTTTGGGTGCAATTGATTGGTATATGTATTTGGCCCTTATTTATGATTGCCATGTGCAGCTGATGCATGACTTTCAACATGGGTAATACGTGACGCACTGGTGGCGCAAGGCTTTCATAAATAAGGCCCTGACTTTGTTTGATGATATTGATTGGTTGTACTTAGGTTCTGCGCCGTGTTTCTTACATGTTATTGAAAAATCGATTTTTGGGTGCAATTGATTAGTATATGTATTTTGCCCTAATTTATGATTGCCATGTGCAACTGATGCATGACTTTAAACATGGGTAATAAGTGACGCACTGGTGGCGCAAGGCTTTCATAAATAAGGCCTGACTTTGTTTGATGATATTGAGTGGTTGTACTTAGGTTCTGTGCAGTGTTCCTTACATGTTATTCAAAAATCGATTTTTGGGTGCAATTGATTGGTATATGTATTTGGCCCTTATTTATGATTGCCATGTGCAGCTGATGCATGACTTTAAACATGGGTAATAAGTGACGCACTGGTGGCGCAAGGCTTTCATAAATAAGGCTCTGACTTTGTTTGATGATATTGATTGGTTGTACATAGGTTCTGCACAGTGCTTCTTACATGTTATTGAAAAATCGATTTTTGGGTGCAATTGATTGGTATATGTATTTGGCCCTTATTTATGAATGCCATGTGCAGCTGATGCATGACTTTAAACATGGGTAATAAGTGACGCACTGGTGGCGCAAGGCTTTCATAAATAAGGCCCTGACTTTGTTTGATGATATTGAGTGGTTGTACTTAGGTTCTGTGCAGTGTTCCTTACATGTTATTCAAAAATCGATTTTTGGGTGCAATTGATTGGTATATGTATTTGGCCCTTATTTATGATTGCCATGTGCAGCCGATGCATGACTTTCAACATGGGTAATACGTGACGCACTGGTGGCGCAAGGCTTTCATAAATAAGGCCCTGACTTTGTTTGATGATATTGATTGGTTGTACTTAGGTTCTGCGCCGTGTTTCTTACATGTTATTGTAAAATTGATTTTTGGGTGCAATTGATTAGTATATGTATTTTGCCCTAATTTATGATTGCCATGTGCAACTGATGCATGACTTTAAACATGGGTAATAAGTGACGCACTGGTGGCGCAAGGCTTTCATAAATAAGGCCTGACTTTGTTTGATGATATTGAGTGGTTGTACTTAGGTTCTGTGCAGTGTTCCTTACATGTTATTCAAAAATCGATTTTTGGGTGCAATTGATTGGTATATGTATTTGGCACTTATTTATGATTGCCATGTGCAGCTGATGCATGACTTTAAACATGGGTAATAAGTGACGCACTGGTGGTGCAAGGCTTTCATAAATAAGGCTCTGACTTTGTTTGATGATATTGATTGGTTGTACATAGGTTCTGCACAGTGCTTCTTACATGTTAAACAAAAATCGATTTTTGGGTGCAATTGATTGGTATATGTATTTGGCCCTTATTTATGAATGCCATGTGCAGCTGATGCATGACTTTAAACATGGGTAATAAGTGACGCACTGGTGGCGCAAGGCTTTCATAAATAAGGCCCTGACTTTGTTTGATGATATTGATTGGTTGTACTTAGGTTCTGCGCCGTGTTTCTTACATGTTATTGAAAAATCGATTTTTGGGTGCAATTGATTAGTATATGTATTTTGCCCTAATTTATGATTGCCATGTGCAACTGATGCATGACTTTAAACATGGGTAATAAGTGACGCACTGGTGGCGCAAGGCTTTCATAAATAAGGCCTGACTTTGTTTGATGATATTGAGTGGTTGTACTTAGGTTCTGTGCAGTGTTCCTTACATGTTATTCAAAAATCGATTTTTGGGTGCAATTGATTGGTATATGTATTTGGCCCTTATTTATGATTGCCATGTGCAGCTGATGCATGACTTTAAACATGGGTAATAAGTGACGCACTGGTGGCGCAAGGCTTTCATAAATAAGGCTCTGACTTTGTTTGATGATATTGATTGGTTGTACATAGGTTCTGCACAGTGTTTCTTACATGTTATTCAAAAATCGATTTTTGGGTGCAATTGATTGGTATATGTATTTGGCACTTATTTATGATTGCCATGTGCAGCCGATGCATGACTTTAAACATGGGTAATAAGTGACACACTGGTGGCGCAAGGCTTTCATAAATAAGGCTCTGACTTTGTTTGATGATATTGATTGGTTGTACATAGGTTCTGCACAGTGTTTCTTACATGTTATTCAAAAATCGATTTTTGGGTGCAATTGATTGGTATATGTATTTGGCCCTTATTTATGATTGCCATGTGCAGCTGATGCATGACTTTAAACATGGGTAATACGTGACGCACTGGTGGCGCAAGGCTTTCATAAATAAGGCCCTGACTTTGTTTGATGATATTGATTGGTTGTACATAGGTTCTGCGCAGTGTTTCTTACATGTTATTCAAAAATTGATTTTTGGGTGCAATTGATTGGTATATGTATTTGGCCCTTATTTATGATTGCCATGTGCAGCCGATGCATGACTTTCAACATGGGTAATACGTGACGCACTGGTGGCGCAAGGCTTTCATAAATAAGGCCCTGACTTTGTTTGATGATATTGAGTGGTTGTACTTAGGTTTTGCGCAGTGTTTCTTACATGCTATTCAAAAATCGATTTTTGGGTGCAATTGATTGGTATATGTATTTGGCCCTTATTTATGATTGCCATGTGCAGCCGATGCATGACTTTAAACATGGGTAATACGTGACGCAATGGTGGCGCAAGGCTTTCATAAATAAGGCCCTGACTTTGTTTGATGATATTGAGTGGTTGTACTTAGGTTCTGTGCAGTGTTCCTTACATGTTATTCAAAAATCGATTTTTGGGTGCAATTGATTGGTATATGTATTTGGCCCTTATTTATGATTGCCATGTGCAGCCGATGCATGACTTTCAACATGGGTAATACGTGACGCACTGGTGGCGCAAGGCTTTCATAAATAAGGCCCTGACTTTGTTTGATGATATTGATTGGTTGTACTTAGGTTCTGCGCCGTGTTTCTTACATGTTATTGTAAAATTGATTTTTGGGTGCAATTGATTAGTATATGTATTTTGCCCTAATTTATGATTGCCATGTGCAACTGATGCATGACTTTAAACATGGGTAATAAGTGACGCACTGGTGGCGCAAGGCTTTCATAAATAAGGCCTGACTTTGTTTGATGATATTGAGTGGTTGTACTTAGGTTTTGCGCAGTGTTTCTTACATGCTATTCAAAAATCGATTTTTGGGTGCAATTGATTGGTATATGTATTTGGCCCTTATTTATGATTGCCATGTGCAGCCGATGCATGACTTTCAACATGGATAATAAGTGACGCACTGGTGGCGCAAGGCCTTTATAAATCAGACCCTGACTTTGTTTGATGATATTGAGTGGTTGTACTTAGGTTTTGCGCAGTGTTTCTTACATGTTATTGAAAAATCGATTTTTGGGTGCAATTGATTGGTATTTGCATTTGGCCCTTATTTATGAATGCCATGTGCAGCTGATGCTTGACTTTAAACATGGGTAATAAGTGACGCACTGGTGGCGCAAGGCCTTTAAAAATAAAGCCATGAGTTGCTATTGTATAAACTTAAATATGTTGCAATTTATTGTTTATATTGTTTGCTTTTTAACATTACTTTGTTGTTTGCTAATAGTGGTCTTTCATGTGTTTTTTTAACAGAACAACAGATTCAAATCAACTTCTGAAAAGCAAGCAAAAATGCCTTCAAGGCAAAGAAAAATCAAAAATACCATACGGAAAAGGAGAACATCAACAACAGAGTTTATGGAATCCTCTTCAACAACTACTTCAAAAAACACCAGAAAAGCTTCTGGTAAGCCAATTAAGTCTTTTCTTCGTAACATATGTCGTAGGAAAAAAAATGAAATTGCTAATGTGAATATACAGAAAAAGTCAACAAATCTAAAAAGGAAAGAGAAGCCCACAAAAAATGTTTCCATTGGACCAGGAGAGAAGAGAATGGTTAGCAATAGAAGGGTAAATGTTTTTAGGGACATTCGTAGGCGAATGTTTCGCAATAGGGTAGTTTTAAATTTGCTAAAAAATGAAAAGAAAAGTAAACTAAAAGCTGCTTTTTACAAGAAAAAGAAAAGTGTAGAAAAGATTGTTGATCAGGCTTTTGAAGTTAAGAAAAAATTATTTATTTTAATAATCAATAGAATTAGGATACTTAATAAGGCAATGGATGTTTTCAAATCGAACAGTAGATGGAAAAGAATTATTAATCGGAGTAATTTTTGTGAAGTATTTTCTGGTGAATGGATGCATAGTTCAAGTTCTGAGCCTTTTTTTAATGAGGAGAGTTACTTTCAGGAAAATGATTTGGTGCATGCGGTTGACACCAGTGGTCGTGCCTATGAGGTGAAAGATAGTTGTGTGATGGAAAAAGAGAAACTTGTACCTAGAGATGCAGAAGAGGTGTTAGCTGATGAAGTTTTAGGGAGACGTACTAAGGGTCCAGTGTACACATGGAAATGCAGTAGTATTTGTAGTGTGCGACAGGAATCAATTGATTTGCTTCGAAATTTCTTACGTACATATAGTAAAAAAAGTCTCAAACAAAAAATGAAGATCCTGCAAGAGTTAGATCCTTGCAGAGTGAGAGAAAGCACAGGTTTGCAAGGGCATTCACTAGCATGTCTTTCTAGAAAAGTTTGTCGGAGTGTTTTTCATCATTTTAGGATGTTAGCAGTGCATCATAATAACGTAAGGAAATTAGTGAGGAAGTTGTATTATGCAAAAAGTCCTGCACTTAAGCTTAAACAGTTAAATAGTGCTCTTTTGCATGGATCTGAAGTGGATGTGAAGACTATTTGTGAAGAAATTGAGTTTTGTTATTTTGGGAACAAAGAGGACAGTGTAGAAATAGATATAGTAATGGATGGCAATGCAGAAGATAATGGACAAATTTCAAGTATTGAAAAGTTTGATGAGGAAATTATCAAGTTTAAGGTGAAATCAAGTGAGAGGCCTAATGTAACTTGTGTGTGTTGTCGACGGACTCATTATAAAATTCAGACTAGGTTAGTTGATTTATATGCAAAAAGTGAATTGGAAAATAATAGTGAATGGGAGGATTTTGTAAGTTATTTGTTGGTGGAGAATTCTTTTGATTTGAGTTTGGATCAGCGTATTTGCACTTATTGTTTGAAAAAATTAAATGAAAATAGAATGCCTGCAAGAGCAGTTTATAATAATCTTCAGTTGATAGATATTCCTTCTGAATTGATGGATCTAAATACTTATGAATCTATTTTGATTCAATGTGTCCATCCTTTTCAGGCTATTGTACGCATGGAGCCTAAGACAGGGAAATTGCCTCCATCAGATTTACTGAGAGGATTAAAGGGAAGAGTTGTTTATTTGCCTCTCGATGTAAAGAAAAATATTAATACAATTGGTGTAGAAAGAGTAGAAGAAGATCCTTTAGTTATTCTAGTTAATGGGGTTCCAACAAAGAGTAAGAAAATTTGGCAAGATTTAGTGGATGTTAAAAAAGTCAAGAAGGCAACGTTGTATTTGGTCAAAAACAATGAGTACTACAAAGATGTAAGTGTTGGAGCAGAGGAAACAGCTATAGAAGAAGATAGTGATTCTTCAGTTGGTCAAATTGAAAAAGTTGATGTGTCTAGAACTGAAGAAATATATGAACATTATACTGTTCATCCTTTGCATTCCAAAGAAGTAATGGGAAATGCAATTGACTTGTTTCAAATGAAGGCAGCAAAAGGAAGTCCCATTAGTGTATGGGAAGAAAGTTTGGAAGCTCGTTGTTTTCCACAATTATTTCCAACAGGTTGTGGTGGACGATATGATGATCGACCAGTTCAAATTCCTGCAGCTGAATACCGGACTCTAAGATTATATGCAGAAGATCCAAGGTTTCGTCAATGCATTCCATATTTATTTCATCTACTGTTTGAAAGTGATTTGTCTGGGCTTTCTTATGCAGTTAATCATATATTAAAAAGTGGACCTCATTTGCAAAATGTATGTGCAAGGGACTTTATGGAGAAAGTTAATCTGCAAGACAGTATTTTGGAATCTCAGCTAATCAATCTCATGGCATGTCAACGTGGAACCAATGAGTATTGGTTTCGTCGTCATGGAGAATTGAAATGTATGCTAAGAAACTTAGGAACTCCTACATGGTTCCTCACTCTTAGCTGTGCTGAGTATGCATGGGACGATTTACTTCAATTTCTACGAGAGGCAAATGAAAACATACCAAATATAGAATTGAAAACACCAGGAGAACTGTGTTCTTTAGATCCAGTGAATGTTTGCAGATATTTTAATCATAGATTTGAAGCTATGATGTCTTTTATTACCAACAAAAAAAATCCTCCCCTTGGAGAGGTTTTGGATTTCTTTTGGAGGAAGGAATATCAAGCGAGAGGTGCTCCTCATATACATATGTTGTTGTGGATTAAAGATGCACCCAAATTTGGAACAGATTCAGATGAAACAGTGATGAGTTTCATTGAAGAGTATTCAACATGTGCTGTTCCAAAATCTACTGAAGAAAACAATTTAAGGCAACAAGTTTTACGTTTTCAATCTCATCGTTGTGGAAAGTACTGTCGTCGAAAATTTAAAAACAAGGAAAAGTACTACACGAAATGTCGTTTTGCATTTCCTCGACCAGTGATTTCTAAGGGAAGAGTAAATAATTTGATGTCATCTCTACGACATACTGTGACGAGAAAATCTCCCAAAAACACATATAATTTGAAAAGAAATGAAGAATCTAAGTACATAAACGATTACAACCCAGTGATTTTGTCCATGTGGAATGCTAACATGGATATTCAGTTCGTTGCTGACAACTCTATTGCTGTGGCTCGATATGTGACATCTTACATCACCAAAAAAGAAAAGACAGAACTGAAGGAAATGTGGGAGGACATTTCACATGAAAAGAGTCTAAGCAAGAAATTATACAGTTTCAGTCTGAAGATGTTGTCGCATCGAGAAATTGGAGCATATGAATGTTCTGATCGGTTATCATCAGCAAGTCTCTATGCCAAATCAAGAACAATCATTTGGGTGAGTCTTGGTCTTGCTGCCACACGAAACCGAGTTTTGAAATCTGTACAAGAAATTGAATATTTGGCGGAAAAAGAACCAAACAGTACAGATATTTTGAAGACAAATATGTTGGATACATACTATCCAAATAGAAGTACTCACCTTGAGAACACATGTTTGTATGAAGTTCTTCAAAACTACAGTTATAAGAGGAACATCACAGAAGATATCAATAATGGAAAATATGCACTCATTGGCTATGAAGGATGTCTAGTGAAGCAGAAAAAAGGCCATTTGATTAATCATCGAAAATTGAGTTGTGAAGTTCCAGACAAAAGAGAATTTTACTACTTAGCTCTTTTGCAACTCTTTAAGCCATGGCGTACAGAAGAGGAACTACTTGGAGATTTTCTCTGTTATGAAGACTCTTTTAATGCAACTAAGGATACCATAGAATGTCCTATTTTTCTAAATTATCTGCAAATGTTGAATGAAGAAATGGAGCAAGAAACCACAATTGCTGAAGAGATAGCTAGAAACAGTTCTCAAGATAGTCAGAGTTCTACTTCATTGAGCCAGGATCCACTAGGAGGACCAATTATCCAAAATGAAGCTGCCACTGCCATGGATGAGGTGGAAAGAGCTATGGAACAAGCTCAAGAGGATGGAGTTAACTTAGAAGATTTGGTAACGCAACTAAACATTGAGCAGAAAAAGATATATGATGAAGTCACAGAGCAGATTGAACATGGATTCAGACATGAGAAAAAAGAGTGCTCATGTATATTATTTGACCCTGTCCGACTGTATGTAAGTGGAGAAGCGGGGACAGGAAAAAGTTTTCTAATTAAAGCCGTTGCAAGTTATCTGCAGAAAAGGACTGATTCACCACTGTCTTGTGTTGTAACTGCTCCAACTGGTCTGGCAGCACATAACATTAAAGGGATTACTCTACATCGTTTATTGATGCTGCCAGTTGAACATGATAATAAATTGCATTACAACAAGCTATCTGGAGATGCGTGTTCTGAAGTTTCAAGAGTCTTGAAGAAAATGAAACTTCTTATCATAGATGAAGTAAGCATGGTCTCAAATCTAATGCTTGCTTTTGTGCATTTGAGAATGCAAGAAATTCTTAAAACAGACTATGATGTGTTATTTGGAGGAAAACACATTATTGTTTTTGGAGATCTATTGCAGTTGACTCCAGTAAAAGGACAACCAGTGTTTAAAATGCTCACGCATGAAGATACCAGGAAGTCCCTTGGAAGCATTGGAAATGTTAATATATGGCTAAATTTTAAATATGCTGAACTGCTTCAAAATATGCGACAGGCCAAGGATGAAGATTATAAAAATATTCTACAAGATGTAAGAATTGGAAAAATGACTGAGAAAGGGAAAAAAGCTTTGCATAGTCGATTAATTTCAAATTTGTATCCAAATGAAAACATTCTTCCAGAGAATATTTTTAAAAAAATGACTGAGAAGAAATCTGGGATATGTTTGATGCCAACTCTGCAAGAATGTTCCATCTTCAACCAAAAAATGTTAGACTTAGAAAATGAAGAGATTGTGAAACTAGAAGCAATAGATAAAATAGAGCATATGGGTGCAACAATTGTTTTGTCAGAAAATTTGAAAATTAAATTGCATTCATTGGAGAAAAGTATTTCAAAAACAGCTGGTTTTGAAAAGACTCTGAATGTGTGTTTAAATTGTCGTATCATTTTGAGAAGGAATTTAAATGTTGAAAGCGGTCTGGTAAATGGAGCAATGGGTTATGTTGTTGATTTTGTGAATTACAGAAATAGAGATGGAATTGAATTTTTAAAAATAAAATTTGATGGCATTGAACAAGTACAACAAATAAGTCGTTGTTCTGCTAGATTTTTACTTGTAAAAGACTTATATGTTCGCCGAAAACAGTTTCCTGTTTGTTTGGCGTATGCAGTGACAATTCATAAATCTCAAGGTTTAAGTGTAGATAGTGCATTGGTGAACATTGGAAGATCTGTGTTTAAAGAGGGTATGGCATATGTGGCATTATCTCGAGTCAGAACTTTATCAGGATTGTATTTGATTGCATGTGATGAGACAAATATTTCTGCCGATCTAGATTGTGTTAAAGAATACAATAGGTTAAGAAGAGAGTATGCTCCACATTTGCCTCAATATCCTCTGTTTGAAAAACGTGTGGTAGGCCGAAAAAGAAGAAATGAGGATAATTGTAGTGAGGTAGTTGCAAAAAGACAAAAAGTAGAGAAAACTGTAATTGAAAACAGGAAGAAAAAGAATTGTGGAGAAAATGTTGTTGGATTTCAGTTTGAAAACAGTTCTGGTGTCAACTGCTATGCTAATGTAGTGGTTAATGTTGTTTTTTTTCTTAAAAGTTTACAAGAACAGATTGTTGAAAATCGGGATCAAAGATTGTGTGGTTTATTGAATTCTGTGTTTCAGAAATGTAGCAGTGTTACAGCACAAATAGAAAGTGTAACAGAAATTCGAAATATTTTAGATTTGTGTTCTGGTCAAGATAAATTTTCACAGAACATTCAGCAGGATTGTCAGGAATTTTTAATGTATATGTTTGGTGTTTTGGAAGATGAAGGTGTAGATGTAGATAATCTTTTCAGTCTTTCTTATCAATGGCAGCATGACTGCCACAATTGTAGTTTATCAAGTACTACTACAATAGACACTGAAAGATTTATATATTTGACTTTACCAGACTGTAAATCAGTGTCTTTTAAAAATCTAGTTAAAGCAGCAGATCATAATATGGTGTGTCCCCAATGTAACTGTACAATGCTGTCCACATTATTTATACAAAGGTATGGGCAGTATATCATTTTAGTTTTCCAACGATGTAGACCTGATGGAACTAAATTGACAACTTCTATCAAAAATTTTGTGGCTTCTCAGTTATCAATTTCTGGAAGGACCTTTACAACTGAAGCTATTATTTATCATGATGGACCTTCGACCACCTCAGGACATTATACATGCTACTTAAAATCTGAAAATGGATGGAGTTACTGCAATGATTCTCATTTAACTTATAAACAACGTTTGCCTTATGACTCTACAAATTCTTATCTAGTGTTTTTAAAACCAAAGTTTTAGTAAAGGGAATTGGCCTTTGAAGACGGGAATAGTTAATAAAAGTTAGTTAGTTAGTTAGTTAATCTAATATTTGAAATTATTTATCTCATGTAGATACTTTAAGTGGATCTCAAAGTAAAAAATACCGATATATCAGACACAAATTGGCCGTGAGGATTGTGTATGGTATGATGTTTTTAGATCTTTTTTCATAGGAAGTCGATGAAATGGAACTCATAAGGAACAGCAGACTTTTTTTCTACCAAAAGGACCTTCACTATCTTCTATTTGGCCTCATGGAAAAGTAAGTGAATCAAAGATTAGTGTACATATATGAGATGTATGTTTGAATGGGTTTTTTTAAACACAATCTTTTAGATTGTGTTTTTTTTTTCCCGCTGTTATATGATGAAGACTTTGAACTCACTAATTTAAGTGGAATTCAATATATTCTGAGAACAGCAAAAATAAATAATGTAACATATTGTAGAAGTTATTGTGTAGTTTGCATTATGTAATTTATATTGTGTTCACATTGTTATGCACTCATTTTCTTTTTCACCCTTATTTACCTCTCTTTAATAATTTACAATCTTTTTTCATTGCTGTTTCTTTACTGTACTTCATTCACAACTTCTTAATCTAATAGGAACTATCTGCATTTCCTCAGTTCCTTCCACCACTTTTTATCTTTTTTATATTCTCTTAGTACCACTGCTTTAGTTTCCTAACCCTCTTTCTCTTTCTCCATTTTTTTTTCTTTCACACTCATTGTACTGTAGTTCAGTTAGTTCTTCCTTTTGTCTTTCTTTTACTCTCTCTCTTCTTTCTCTCTATTACTCCCCATGTGTTGCCCTTATTCACTTATATGTACCCTCTTTCACCCCTCTTTACTTATATTCACTGATATTTACTTTCCCTCAATCGCTGCTATTCTTTTCCTCTGATCCCGTCACTACCTGTCATTCTCATACTTAACTGTCCTTCTTTTTACTTTCAATATCCATTTATATTCTCCCTTAACCTCTACTTTAGTGTTCTTCCTATTTCTTCTTTCTTTTGCTCCCTTATTCATTTTTCTTTTCTCAGTTACTTCCTTTTACACTTTTTATCTGTCTTACTATCTATTACACAGTCCCTCCTTCATTTTTTTTTTCTTTTTTTTTGTTAGTGCGCTGACGGTACGCGCACGGGTGCGCGCACCGAAAGCGCACCAAAGTGAAATATAAAAAAAAAATATTTTAAATTAAAAATATTATCTCAATATACATTATAGTGTTCATTTTTACAAAAACATACTTTAGCAATTCACTAAAAAACACATAGGTATGAGTCTGTATAAAAAGTTAGGAATTAGCATTAAAAAAACCTATGAAATTCACTGAAAAAACCATAGGTTACACACCAGTTATAGTTAGAAATTAGCATTAAAAAAACCTATGAAATTCACTGAAAAAACCATAGGTTTCACACCAGTTATAGTTAGGAATTAGCATTTAAAAAACCTTACAAATTCACTGAAAAAACCATAGGTTTCACACCAGTTATAGTTAGCTGGAAATTTTACTGATATAAAACCATTGAAATTCCCACGTTATAGTTAGTCGGACTCACTATAACTTGCGCGTACAATGCACTGCTGATGACGTCACATATTACATCACTCATGACATGGTCAGTGACATCACTCATGACATCACTGATGACACCATCCTTGTGACAGAGTGACAGACCTAATTTCAGTGTAATGTAACGCTTGAAACACATATTCAAAAATAGAAACAAACATTTTCAAAAAAATGGAGATACCCAAACCAGTAACAACAACCAATTCAGTAATTCCACCATCTATATACACATCCACTCATTCACCAACAGTTCTATATAGTCACTCATATATATACTCACTCATCATATGTAGTGATACACCTATACATCCTGTTACACATCAGCAGTCATCCAAAAGTTACTCACACACATACTCACACATGCAAATAAACTATTGAACATCCATTTATTTGCATATACATTTATACACACACTACCACCTTACTTCTAAGGAAACTTACCCATACTTACTCTCCTAAACAATCACTTATAGAAACACATACTTATTTAAACAGGAACTTCTACAATCTCTCACTATATATACTATACTCACTTATATACATCAATACTCACATATACTAGATTAAAACATATGTCGTTACTAATGAAGACACTAGTGAGACAGTCATTCACTCACTAACACACACATATACACACTCATCCACCCATACAGTCCTGCACATATGCTGTCTTCAAAACACATACAAACAGTGAGTCAGTCACCAACCCCTGCAGCCACTTATACACAAAGAGAAACACTGATACAAACATTTAAATATTTAAACAATACTCGCTAATATATGTATTCACTAAGATACACGTAATAAGCCAGTTACCCAACCAATTTTTTTTAAAAAAAACATCCATTTACACACGTATTTAAACATTTATTCTTCCATCGACCTTTACAAATACATATATAAAACAAATCTATTTTTCAGAAAGACACACATTCACTGGATGGTGTCATCAGTGATGTCATGAGTGATGTCACTGACCATGTCATGAGTGATGTAATATGTGACGTCATCAGCAGTGCATTGTACGCGCAAGTTATAGTGAGTCCGACTAACTATAACGTGGGAATTTCAATGGTTTTATATCAGTAAAATTTCCAGCTAACTATAACTGGTGTGAAACCTATGGTTTTTTCAGTGAATATATATATATATATATATTATCAAAAGCAGTTCCGTTTTGCTGGGGGCCACCGGTCCTGCAGGGCGGGCTCTGTGCCAGGAACGGAGATCCTGGAAGGCTGCGGGTCAAACACAAACAAAATGAAGAGCCCCACAGTGACTGATGAAGCAGCCGACTTTTATTCGTCATTTCATGTGCACCAGCGCTCGTACTCCTTACGCGTTTCGACGTCACTGACGTCTTGTTCACAGGTGAGCGGAATATCAAAACCAAGTGGTGTGTGCCTGCATATTACTTCAGGTCCCAGAATGCACCAACACTGTTTGTGGGAATGCGCCTGTTGATTCAGTTACTGCTTAATAGCGTTGTTTTTTAAATTAGTAGGCAATGTTCTCCCAAGTTTGTGCATTCAATATGAAACTGCATAGTGCTGATGGTTGCTGCATGATGTTGAATATGCGCCGCTTCCGCACTGTTCCAAAGAGAGGAATCTCCCTCTCTCATCACCCTTTCCCCTGCGTCCTTGCCAAATTACTGCGGTGCGTCCATTTGAGCTGGCAAGAGGCGAGGAGCGGTCCATGCCCCCTCGATAAACATTATCAAAAGCAGTTCCGTTTTGCTGGGGGCCACCGGTCCTGCAGGGCGGGCTCTGTGCCAGGAACGGAGATCCTGGAAGGCTGCGGGTCAAACACAAACAAAATGAAGAGCCCCACAGTGACTGATGAAGCAGCCGACTTTTATTCGTCATTTCATGTGCACCAGCGCTCGTACTCCTTACGCGTTTCGACGTCACTGACGTCTTGTTCACAGGTGAGCGGAATATCAAAACCAAGTGGTGTGTGCCTGCATATTACTTCAGGTCCCAGAATGCACCAACACTGTTTGTGGGAATGCGCCTGTTGATTCAGTTACTGCTTAATAGCGTCGTTTTTTAAATTAGTAGGCAATGTTCTCCCAAGTTCGTGCATTCAATATGAAACTGCATAGTGCTGATGGTTGCTGCATGATGTTGAATATGCGCCGCTTCCGCACTGTTCCAAAGAGAGGAATCTCCCTCTCTCATCACCCTTTCCCCTGCGTCCTTGCCAAATTACTGCGGTGCGTCCATTTGAGCTGGCAAGAGGCGAGGAGCGGTCCATGCCCCCTCGATAAACATTATCAAAAGCAGTTCCGTTTTGCTGGGGGCCACCGGTCCTGCAGGGCGGGCTCTGTGCCAGGAACGGAGATCCTGGAAGGCTGCGGGTCAAACACAAACAAAATGAAGAGCCCCACAGTGACTGATGAAGCAGCCGACTTTTATTCGTCATTTCATGTGCACCAGCGCTCGTACTCCTTACGCGTTTCGACGTCACTGACGTCTTGTTCACAGGTGAGCGGAATATCAAAACCAAGTGGTGTGTGCCTGCATATTACTTCAGGTCCCAGAATGCACCAACACTGTTTGTGGGAATGCGCCTGTTGATTCAGTTACTGCTTAATAGCGTCGTTTTTTAAATTAGTAGGCAATGTTCTCCCAAGTTCGTGCATTCAATATGAAACTGCATAGTGCTGATGGTTGCTGCATGATGTTGAATATGCGCCGCTTCCGCACTGTTCCAAAGAGAGGAATCTCCCTCTCTCATCACCCTTTCCCCTGCGTCCTTGCCAAATTACTGCGGTGCGTCCATTTGAGCTGGCAAGAGGCGAGGAGCGGTCCATGCCCCCTCGATAAACATTATCAAAAGCAGTTCCGTTTTGCTGGGCGCCACCGGTCCTGCAGGGCGGGCTCTGTGCCAGGAACGGAGATCCTGGAAGGCTGCGGGTCAAACACAAACAAAATGAAGAGCCCCACAGTGACTGATGAAGCAGCCGACTTTTATTCGTCATTTCATGTGCACCAGCGCTCGTACTCCTTACGCGTTTCGACGTCACTGACGTCTTGTTCACAGGTGAGCGGAATATCAAAACCAAGTGGTGTGTGCCTGCATATTACTTCAGGTCCCAGAATGCACCAACACTGTTTGTGGGAATGCGCCTGTTGATTCAGTTACTGCTTAATAGCGTCGTTTTTTAAATTAGTAGGCAATGTTCTCCCAAGTTCGTGCATTCAATATGAAACTGCATAGTGCTGAATGTTGCTGCATGATGTTGAATATGCGCCGCTTCCGCACTGTTCCAAAGAGAGGAATCTCCCTCTCTCATCACCCTTTCCCCTGCGTCCTTGCCAAATTACTGCGGTGCGTCCATTTGAGCTGGCAAGAGGCGAGGAGCGGTCCATGCCCCCTCGATAAACATTATCAAAATCAGTTCCGTTTTGCTGGGGGCCACCGGTCCTGCAGGGCGGGCTCTGTGCCAGGAACGGAGATCCTGGAAGGCTGCGGGTCAAACACAAACAAAATGAAGAGCCCCACAGTGACTGATGAAGCAGCCGACTTTTATTCGTCATTTCATGTGCACCAGCGCTTGTACTCCTTACGCGTTTCGACGTCACTGACGTCTTGTTCACAGGTGAGCGGAATATCAAAACCAAGTGGTGTGAGCCTGCATATTACTTCAGGTCCCAGAATGCACCAACACTGTTTGTGGGAATGCGCCTGTTGATTCAGTTACTGCTTAATAGCGTCGTTTTTTTAATTAGTAGGCAATGTTCTCCCAAGTTCGTGCATTCAATATGAAACTGCATAGTGCTGATGTTTGCTGCATGATGTTGAATATACGCCGCTTCCGCACTGTTCCAAAGAGAGGAATCTCCCTCTCTCATCACCCTTTCCCCTGCGTCCTTGCCAAATTACTGCGGTGCGTCCATTTGAGCTGGCAAGAGGCGAGGAGCGGTCCATGCCCCCTCGATAAACATTATCAAAAGCAGTTCCGTTTTGCTGGGGGCCACCGGTCCTGCAGGGCGGGCTCTGTGCCAGGAACGGAGATCCTGGATGGCTGCGGGTCAAACACAAACAAAATGAAGAGCCCCACAGTGACTGATGAAGCAGCCGACTTTTATTCGTCATTTCATGTGCACCAGCGCTCGTACTCCTTACGCGTTTCGACGTCACTGACGTCTTGTTCACAGGTGAGCGGAATATCAAAACCAAGTGGTGTGTGCCTGCATATTACTTCAGGTCCCAGAATGCACCAACACTGTTTGTGGGAATGCGCCTGTTGATTCAGTTACTGCTTAATAGATATATATATATCCTACTGGCGGTTGCCAGTCGGTAGTTATAGTTAGGACCTATTATCCATGGGACATCCGCAACATTCTATTCCCAATAACTTTGGCGTTGATTGATGAATCTTTGCAAAATTTTCCAAACTTTTGGCCAGCTCTGGTCCGCTCCTATGCTGAAATTTGCACGGTGATTCGTCAAGTGGGGGCTGAGAAAAAAGGGGGGGAACCAAATCGTGTTTTCCCCATGCTGTTTCCCATAGGACCTTTAGCCACAGCTTGAACTGCTGAACGGAATGACACAAAATTTGGCAAAGAGGTAGCCCTCAGTGCAGACTTGTGCCTTTTGCTTAAATGGTGTCAATCTGGTCAGTAGTTCCTGAGAAAATGACAGTTAAAGTCATTTATATATCTATGGGTGTGGTGGATCAGCGGATTCTGCGTGCATTGTCATTGTACCATAAGCGCACCCTTCCGATCACGCACTGAATGCTTCTTGGCTGTCAAGTGATTGTCAACATTCAAACCCAGGAACTGTTAGCAGCCATTTTTTGCCTCGGTAGAAGCGAGGCTGAGGAAGTCAATGGAATAGATGTGCAAAATGTAGAAAGGGGGCAGGGTAGAAATACTTTTACCCTCTAGACCTGCCAAAAGGACCCCCAGGGCCCACATTTATTTATTTTTTTTAAACCCGGTAGGTGCATGTAGGGTGCGCGGACTACGCCGTAAAATAAATAAAATAAAATTGAGATTTTTTTTATAATTAGCCCCCAGGGCCTAAATACCGGGGGCAAAATTATTAAATTTTATGGGGGGCCCAGAGGGGCCCCCCAGCCCCGGGGATCGTCACCCCCTGGGGCTAAAAAAAAGAAATGGTGGGGGGAGGGGTCCAAGGTCCCTAAAGCCACGGGGACCACACACCCCCGAGGCTTTATGTATTGTGGGAGGGGGACTGTGTGGCCCCCCTCCTGGAGCACTCGAGGGCCCTGTTACTCCCCAGGGCTACAAAATATAATGGTTGGGGGGGGCTGCAAGGTCTCCAAAGCCCCGGGGACCACCACTCCCTGGGGTTTTATGTATTGTGGGAGGGCGGGCAAGGAAATCTGTTCTCTCCTTTAAAATCTAATCAGTTAGTAGTTCACCATGTGGAAAAGCAGTGCTGGCTCCCAAATGTGTACAAGTTGTGCACCAAAGGCGCTGGAGTCACAAACCCCACAGATTATGAGTCGTGCATCCAGACTGGGTGGTATGTCACTGTCGGTGGTGGCGGCTCGGGCCTGGAATGCCCTCCCTCTCCATCTTCGCTCCATGCCGACAGTGACTGCTTTTAAAAAACATCTGAAAACCCACCTTTTTGTCTGAATGCAGGTTAGGAGGATGCTCTCTCTGTCTTGTTCTATGCCGCTTTGATCCCTTCCCCGCGCCAGGATACTCACAAGTAGCAGAGCGCGCTACAAAACGGTTTATAACATAACATTTATAACATAACATAACATAACATCCAGCGTGTGCACACCAGGGGACAGAACTGAGCGCTGCGCGACTTTTAATTTTACCGTAAAAAAAGCCCTATCCCCTGGGTCTTATAAAAAATGTTGGGGACCGTGGAGGGAGCCACAATGCCCCCACGGTCCGGCAGGCTCCCTGCGTCCTTCGGGAGCCGGCATTGCTTTTCCACATGGGGAGATGCTAACTTGTATGTGGAAAAGCATTCTGGTTTGGATTTTGAAAGTGAGAACAGATTTCACTGCTGTGCCTTTCAAAATGCAAACTAAGTTTGGTATGGGAGGGCGAGAGACGTGAGACTCCCGCCTTCTCATAGCAAACAGCAGTGTCCCGGGGGTAGGCACCCCGGGACACTGCAGGAGCCGGCCCTGGGGCATGGCGATCCCCAGGGCCCTCGAGGGGTCCAGGCGGAAGGCCACGCAGTCTGCCTCCCACAATGCATAAATCTTCGGGGGTGTTGGTTCCCGGGGCTTGAGGGGGATCTTTGAGGTCCCCACACTTCTAATTTTGCAGGGGGGGGCCTTAGAGCTCCCCACAACCATTTATCTTATAGCCCCGGGGGCTATAAGATAAATGTTCCGGTAAGATAACAAAGGATTTTGAAGTCAATTTTCTGAGTTTTTGTTGTAGTTTGCAGGCTTTAAAGCGACGACCATTTTAAATCCGTCTTTGTAAATATGCCACTAAGGGGCATATGTATGTAATTTTCATTTTGCGATTCTCAAACAGCGATTTTTAAGGAATCGCTATTTGAGAATTGCAAATGGAATGTAGGTAAAAAATCGCAATTTTTTTGCAAATTGCTAAAATTCCTTAATTGCGATTAGCAAATTGCGAATCGCAATTAAGGAATGAGTGTCCCATTCATTCCTATGGGCCAAGAGGCCCATAGGAATGAATGGGGATACAGTCTCAAATTGCGATTTTCTATGAGAAAATCGCAATTTGAGAATCGCAATTCCAAGGGTGCTAGAGTGTCCAAAGGACACCTGTTGCACCCCTGGAATGTGCATGCAAGTACATGTGGCGCACAGACATGCCCTAAGGGCATGTCTGTGCGCCACATGGCACTTTCTATTTTTTTTTAAAATGCATTTAAACAGGAAATCGCAAAATACCATCCACTTGGAGTAGGTGGTATTTTGCAATTCCTTAGGCCAAAATCGCAATTTGCGAGGCACCCCTACATAACATTTAAGGAATCGCAAAATTGTGATTCCTTAAATGCTTGTGCAAAAAAAGGAATCGCAATTTTTGCGATTCCTTATTTTGCTATGTGGCCCGTACATACCAAAACGCCGTTTGCGATTCGCAAACGCCGGAATTCTACGAATTCTGGCGTTTGCGAATCGCAAACGGCTTCCTACATATGCCCCTCAGTTTTGAATGTCGACAATCTCGTCTTCCATTTAAATAGGCACGAAGTATTTATTGAAGTTCATTGTCCATCGTGAAGCAACACTGTCGAATTGTGATCGATAAAGAATTGTATGTGTTGTGTACTTGTTTTGCTCGTAATGTGCACAGGGGCAGATTTACAAGTTTATTGTGTTACTATTGCATCACTTTTAAGATGGGAAAAGTGACGCGAAAGTGGCGCAAGGGGGTTGTAAATCTGGTACACAGTGTTCTGTTTTACTTTGCTTTCCTTTCTGTAATGTAGAGGATCCTGGGTAATTATAACGGTTTCTGTACAGCCAGTACTTTTCAACCCTACCCCCAAACATTTTTCTGACTGTTACCATAGTAACAGTTCATGGAACACTTAAATGAGCACAGAGGTTAGAAGTTCACCACACTATGTTGCTAATCGAAACAGTTACTGTGCTGGAGTTTTAAAACGTTTCCATAGGAACCGTTAGTCGTAGCTATAGACTCTGGTAAAGATGTGGTAAAGAGTTAGCCTCAGTATTATACTTCAAGTTATAAATATCATTTCTATTTTTAAATGTTTTCTAACTATATCATTATCACAGTAATTAATAGTGAAATATTGTCAGAAAAAGAAGACGTATATACTTTTTTTTAATTAACTTTTATTAAAACAATAATAAATAACTGGAAATGTAACTTAAAGATAACAATGTAATAAATAACTAGAAACTTAACTTGAAAAAAACAATTCAACAAAATGTGATATGAACTCCAATAGAAGTAGGGTAGGTAATCTGCAAAACAAAAATGAAAAATAGTGTTTAAAATTAGATCGACTAAATGAGGTCAAACATTACAAGTTAAGGTAACACTTGGCGAAATTTAGTTACTTTCACATCTGCAGTGTGCCTGATACATTTCACTTGTCTTATAGGCCCGTGTTCAAGAGGTGTCTGTTTGGAAGTGCCTACTGTTCCAGATATACACTATGGACCAACAGGTCATTAAAATGTTTCAGAGATAAGACAGAATTAGGTGAGAGATGAAGTCATTATGCAGGACAATATTCTTTAGGGCTTATTTACAAGACTCTTGCGCCACTTTTCTGTTACTTTTCCTATGTTGAAAGAGACGCAAGGGGCTTGTAAATAAACTCTTTTATTTATAATGCATTTAATCTGAGGCATTGTATATCTAGGACTCTCTGCTTACCTTCTGTAAACACTGTGGCCAACATAGTTCACAACTTGAACTCAGCTTTGGTTGTACACTGCAGACTGTCTTACATTCAGCCCCGGCAGAGTGGACAGTAGCGTCCATAACTTTAAAGGAGAAAGAGAAACGATGTGAGAGAGAGTGAGAGAGAGAAAGGGAAAGAGAAAAAAAAGTTAATACTGGAGAAAATCTTCATAGCTCACCTTTTTGCCCTCTTTGGGTGTCCAAGCATGTGCCGGTTCATAGTGCACCCTCTAGTTTAGTGATCTGAAAGATAGTATATAGAGTTAGTAATAGCATAGTACATACAACTGTACACGTATATCTTTGCTTTATTTATTTGTGCACTCAGGATATTGTATTTAATCCAGTTCCACTGTAAGGAGGTGTCTGTGCGCTGTTTTTCTTCCAAAGTAGTATATCCCATGCACTCCCACTGCATAGCTGTGAGTTGTCAATATTTCGTACCTAGACTCTTGCACCCCATTGACTCGCGGAGTCCGGAGGAGAGTATTTTTCTTGGGAAGTCAGAGGCAGATTTAGAAGCTCCTTGTGCCTCTTTTTGCATGTTAAAAGTGACAGACAAGTGGCGCAAGGGGTTTGTAGATCTGCTCCTCAGACTGTTGTAACCTATCCTCACTGCTTGGAGGTAATTGTACATTCCTACGCAGTGAAGCTGCTGAACACTACCCACTTTCTCTTTTCACAGATAAGTTGTCGTTGTTTCGGAAACAAGTTTCTTTGCTCACCTTGTGCCATTGGCGTGATTCAGAGAGGGTGCACCACGTGTCGAAGCAGGCTTCTCAGACATTGTTACAAAGGCCAAGCATCATCGCAGAATACACGAACGTAGAGCTTTGTAGGTTTTTTGGGGGGGAACACAACCTGTATGATAAAAAGGAAGTTAAGATTGTGTGTCATTTCTTTATGAAAGGAGAAAGGAAGTGAGAGAGTGACTGAAAAGAATATTCGCAGCTCACCTTTCTGTCACCGGTGTGTTTTTCTCCACGTGCCGGGACATAATTCACCCTGAAGCTCTACATCTAAAAGATAAAAAAGAAAGATGTTATTATTGATATGTGTTACTATCTTAATGTGGAGTACAATAGCATCGCCCTTTCACACACCTTCCCTTCCGCATTTAAAAGCAACTATTTGTACAGTTTATATTCCGACGATTGACAGATTATAAAAACGTTCCTGCTATTGGAAAAAAAAATATTAATGGAATAAGAATCTGTATATAGGACTGTGTTCATCTAAATCGCTGCGTCGGTTTTTTGTATCCAGTCTGCTGCAGCCCATCGACTCCCTCCAATGCGCACCCAGGCCTCACTGCTCACCTTTTACATCATACAGTCCTGCTCTGTCACCAAGAAGTCTAACATATGATGCTGAGTCTTAATATCCCTATGGCTAAGGACATACTCATGCTCCCATCATCTTGGCAGGTTGTTCACCCGCTCAGTCCTTCCGGTACCACTAACTCAGTGACCAAAGAGGCCACGCACGTAGTGGTGGGCCCTTGTACTCAGTGGTTCGGGCCTACATGAGGCGTCCAAACCACTAGGATGGGCCATCACAGCGCTTGCGATGGGAGCAACTCTAAAATGGCGTACAGCACGTGTGTCCCATCTTTTTTATTGATAGGGTCACGTGTGTAGTGACGCAAGCACTGGATGGGTGTGGTGTGGGTGTATACCAGCCATGAGGGAGTGTGTGTGTGCCATTCTGACAACTAGACCTGGAAGTAAGAAATCAGTGCAATAGAAATCTGGGCAATGTTTCATTTTTGTTTTTTCCTGATAGCGTAAGTGGAGTGGGATGGCCTGACGTATGCCAGTGCTGCGCGAGGCTCTAAACCATGATTCTCTGGAGCTATGGACGTGGTCCCGTCGTGAGCTATATGAGAAATCAAGTGATTCGGGTGTCTGTTTTTGTTGTGTTGACGTCACCTGGGTCTTAAACGCAAATGTGTCAATATATCTGTAAAGTTCCACAACTTGGCCAACATGGAAGGTACGGGGTATCACTGACTCTAAATTCGTTCATAGTAACACACATAAAAGATGGTGGACATGACGCATTTCTGCGATTATGAATGTTTGTTGTACAGTGGAGTGTTGTAGCTGTAGTAATACAGGGCTGTGAAATGTTTAAGTTGCAGTTTTTGACACATGAAGGGCAGTTTATATATATATATATATATATATATATATATATATATATATATATATATATATATATATATATATATATATATATATATATATATATATATATATATCAGGAACACTCCAAACTTCAGCATGCAAGTAAGGCACTGACTCCGTGAAATTGTTGATTCCAAATAAGTTTTATTCACTCATTTAGGCTGCTTGACGCATTTCGGCGGTAAGCACCCGCCTTGTTCACAACATCTTAGCATACTGAGGTTACATTTATACCCCTGTGTCATTGCATTACATCATGCGTGTTTCACTCTTGTTTTTAGGCATATTGTAGCTTGTTTTACACATTTTTCACATGGTTTCCATGGTAACCCTGGGTGACTCATAGGTGCATGTGACATAGAAGAGTTACTTTCGTTGTACCAGCTTCTACATTACGTCACCCTCCCTCTCACGTTTTCTGTGTAACTATAGTAACCCCCCGGTCATCCCAGCCCAGTGATTGCCTCCCTCTCATTGTGTGCGCGGCGCGCTGCCTCCGTGTAGCAAAACAAATGGGCTCGCGTTCGTGTCCTGATTGTACTCAAGATGAAGGTGAGTGTTCCTAACTGACGGCCCGTGATTATATATATTTAGTAGTTTAATTACATTTTCAGTGAAAAAAAAAAAATTTAAAGAAAAGAAAGACTTGGCATGCTTATAATTTTTAGCATTTTAGTAACATTTATGTAATGTTCTTAATTCTGGGTATAGTACCCTTGTCTTTTCATGATGTTTAATGATGTTCAGGGAACATCAATTGACAATATCATTAAACATCATGAAAAGACAAGGGTACTATACCCAGAATTAAGAACATTACATAAATGTTACTAAAATGCTAAAAATTATAAGCATGCCAAGTCTTTCTTTTCTTTTAATTTAATTTTTTTTCACTGAAAATGTAATTAAACTACAGATCCCATAATGCCTCATAAATGGCTAACTATGGGCTAGTATAAATAGAAACACAGTAGAGGGACTAACCAACCGTGAGCAAGGCCGTGTAAGGCTGAAACGCGTTGGTGGGGTGAACTCTTGAAATAAATAAGGCTTGAAAAATGATATCCTGATTGTGCCGCCTCCTTTGTTTTCAAAAATTGCTTGGGTCAGGATCCGACCCCTAGGCAGAGCACACACTGCTGAGCGCGTCCATATGGCTGAAGGATCACCTTGTATGCATATATATATATATATATATATACGTATGTGGTTATTCAGGTACACTGTAGAACTTGGTGCTGGAAATCAGTGTTCGAGGCTCGGAGTTGCGTCCACATCCTGTTATCGTAGAGTAATGACGTAATGTACGCATGCCTGAAAATGTATTAGTTTTGAGTTCATTTTGCGCTACATAAATATGCTTAAAAAAAAAAGGAGGAATAACCCACACATACTAATATAATGTGGTAGGGCAGAGGAGCAGCATTTTACAAACACAATAAATTCACATACACAGATAGATAGTTGAAGTGGGTGCGGGCATTTGTGCTCGACTCCATTTTATTACATTGTTGTTGGTAACAAGTAGAATAGTAATTATGATATCATACACAGATATTTAATCATAAACGGTTTATGACTTCTGCTGTACAAAGGTAGGAGCATTGTATGTGAAATAAGACACAGAAGATTCTCTCGTAAAGAGTTCATAAGTTGTGGTGCACTGAGGTAGGGGCGGTTTGTGTGGAACCTGCGATGATGCGTGGTCTAGGCAGACAGCACTGGTAAAAATGTGTTTTGACTATTGAATTTTGCCTGAACAAGGGCACGTGGCGATTATTTATGGTGTACTGAGTTAGTGGTACGTCTGGTGTTTATCGTGTGCTCACCCTGCAATGATGCGTGGTCTGAACAGGCTGCACTCAAATCATTCACTGTTGCATACTGGACTATATGAACTTTGAGGGGGGAAAAAACTAGCATCGATGGTTATCAATTGCTGTGCAAACTGATTGCTCCCCATAACAAATTAAACGATTCCTCTTCATGCAGTGCATTGTAACGTTCACAAATTGAGGACGTATGTCTGGTCACGATGTTAAAGGTGATACCCCAGAGGTACTTGGTATTGCTGGTGGTAGAGGTACATTTTGACGCAATCTTATACATTCTTTGATATCATAGTTCACACGATGCAGCTATTGAAGGTGCTTGCACATACTAGCAGTGCAACAGCACTATTTTTTTTTCTGCTTTAAATAAATTGAGGCTGAATTTAATGCAGCCTATAGTGTAGATGACAAGGTAAATTCAAGTTGGGAACCATACTGTGCACAGTGTACATAGAAGCTAGTAGTCACTACAGTTATAGAACAATGTTTTTTTCACTTATTTTAACAAAATCTGAATACATACAGTATAATTGTCTCTGCATTAAATAAATCAAGGTTGAATTTCCTACTGTCTATACTGTAGATGCAAAGGTGAATTCAAGTTGTAAACCCTGCTGTCTGCAGTGTAGATCTTAGGGTGGAGTGCATCATCTGCAATTATGATTGAGGTGTAAGATAGAACATGTTTGCAGCGTGCATTTTATTATTCAACTAAATCTATAAGTGATATAAAAAAAATGTTGAAGGAATCGAACTAAAGGGATATTGTGTAGGGTTTGATAGGTGTTATACTTAGTTTGGTTTCCACTGAGTTAGTGGTACCTGAAACAACAAGATTCTGTGGACCCTGCAATGATGTGTGGTTTGGGCAGGCCGTACTGATAGAAAAGTTTTTTGTCTTGTGATTTCTGGCTTAGTAAGGCCATGTGGTGATTTTGTGTAGGTTTGAGGGACATTACTTTTTTTGTTACTGCACTTTATAAATAATGAATCAAGAATCAATTAAATTCTGTCTGAATACGGCCATGTGGCGATGAATTATGGTGAACTGAGTTAGTAGTACCTTTTGGACTGTGCGTGTACTTAACCTGGGATGATACGTGGTCTGGATAGGCCGCACTGGGGATAATGTTTTTTGACTACTACTGTGGTGCTTATTTATGGTGTACTGGGTTAGTGTACCACTAACTCAGCATGTGCTCACCCTGCAATGATGTGTGGTGTGAACGGGCTGCATTCAAAGCATTGACTGTTGCATACTGGACTGTATGTACTTTGAGAGGGGGAAAAGTACCCTTGATGGTTATGAATTCTTCAGCAACAAAATTATCAGAATCAGATGATTCTTCCAGTGGTATAGCCATTTTTGTCTCCAAAAAAAGAAATTCAGGTTTCCAATGAAGAAAACGTGAGGTTCAAATTGTGACCTATGCTATCCACAGTGTAGATTATCATTAAGTGTACCTTTGCACTTGCAATGTGAAATTCATTATTCAAGTAAATCTATAAGTGATATAAAAGAAGTTGTTAAAGGAAGCATAATAAAGGGATTTTGTATAGGGTTTCATAAATGTTATACTTAGTTTGGTATTGTACTCTGCAAATAATAAATCAACAGTATAAATAATTGTGAGCTCTGATGATAGCAGTGTAGGCAGGAGGCAGCGGTTAGCAAGAGCACACGACCACTTGGCATTGATTTGAGCTTCACAGTATTGGTAATTTAGTATGTGTGCAGCCAGCAATGATAAGTTGTGCACAGAGTTAGTGGCAACTGAAGCAACAAAGTTCTGTGTAGCCTGCGATGATGCGTGTTCCGAGTAGGACGCAATGGTAGCAAAGTCTTTAAAATCAAGTTTTCTTATAAATATTGGTTGTCCTTTCACAGGAGTAAGTTGCAGTGCATCTCCAAAAACGATGATATATTTTCTTCTAAATAAGAGATCTGACTCAATACGTTCATGTGGCGATGATTTGTGGTGCACTGAGTTAGTATACCTTTGACGCTTAGCATGTACCCTGCGATGATGCGTGGTCGGGGGGAGGCACAGTAATTGAAATAATGTCTTGTGTCGATTGAATTTTGCATGAATTCCATTTAAAAGTGATACTATGTCTCATTGCTGACATAAAACTGTTCACTCTTCTTTGCAATGATTTATGGTGCACTGAGTCAGTTCTATCATTGGTGCTGAGCTTGTACGTACCCTGGGATAATGAGTGATAAGGGAGGGGCGTATCGGACCAATGTCTTTTCTCTATTGAGGTCTGCCTGCATACGGCCACGTGGTGATGAATTATGGTGCAGTGAGTTACTGATACCTTTGGCACTGAGCGTGTACGTAACCTGCGATGATGCGTGGTCCGGGCAGGCCGCACTTCAAGCAATGATTTTTGCCTAGTGAATTCTGCTTTAAGAAGGCCATGTGGAGATGACTTGTGGTGCAGTGAGTTAGTGGTACATGAAGAACTCAGCGCGTGTGCACCCTGTGATGATCTGTGTTTCGGGCGAGTCGCACTGTTACAATGTCTCTTGGCTATTAGAATGCGTCATGTGCAGTTGCCATTCCACCTGAATCGTGAGCCCTCACAATGTACATTGAAGGCAGTAGTCAGCACGGATATCAACGAATGAATTTTGTGACTTAGGTAAAAAATATCTGAACACACACAGTAGAATTGTCGCTGCATTACATAAATCAAGGCTGAATTCCCTACTGTCCGTAGTGTACATAGAAAGCTGAATTCAAGTTGTGAACCCTGCTATCCGCCGAGTACATTTATGGCAGTAGTCCACAGAAATATCGACAAATGCTTTTTTGTCACATACGTTAAGAAAATCTGACGACACTGTAGACTTGTCTCTGCCTTAAATAAATGGAGACTAAATTAAATGTTGTTTGTAGTGCTTCTCTGCTTCTGGTATAAAGTTGTGAACATTTGAAGGCAGTACTTAGTACAGACATTGAGGAATGTTTTTTGTGGCATCCATTTGAGGTTCCGTGAATTCTGAACCCTTGGGTTCCATTTTGTGCATGGCAGCCATTTTGTGGTTGCCCTCACGTAGGCCGATGACTTTAGCTGACTCCCGGATGACCTGAGTGAACTGACCCTGTTGCCTGAAGCTGACCTTGTTAGATCAGTTCCTTGCCCAGTAGCTGATCAAGATTAAGGATCAGAGCACAGGAGATTGTAAAGTTTGGTATGCACATACACACCCCTTATCCTACTTCTCATCTGTTTCTGTTCCTTCTTTTATGGCTTGTTTACGATATGGGTTGTGGTCTTTTATTATGGGTTTGTCCGGCTTGTGTAAGAAGGAATGTTGGGCTTTTTGCATGCTTGCAAAAGCTAGGACTGCCCCTTACTTTTGTGCTGAGTTTTGTAACCCTAAGCATATAAAAGGCCTCTGTTCTCTGTATTCCTCAGACTACCCATTCAGTTTCTACGGCTTCTGTGTGACGTGGCTTCACTTATTAACTTTATTAAAGATGTCTTTTCATATTTCAGCTTCTGTGCCAAGTTCTTCTTTCTATTAGTAAGTATTCCCTGAGAATTAAGATTTTGAATTTCCTCAAATGGCGCAGCCAACGCGAGGCTCATCAGAGAAGTGACTTTCTGTGGGAGAGATCTTTTCAGGAGACTGAAATCTACTGAGGAGGACAGAACAGGAATCTACTAAGAAGGTACTCTGTGCACAGGGATTTTGGAAATTCTTTGTTTCTGCAGTTCAGTATATTTCTGATCTTCCTGATTTTGATCCTCCACATGATGTCACTCCTGACTGAGAACCTTTTTGGCATGAGTATTATAAAAAGACCGTTAGGTCATGTGGAACTTGACAGTTAGAATTTGGATAACGTTTTGATTAATAAAAGTAAGAGTTAAGTATACGTGGGTCGCGCCCAGTCCTTTGTTCTTTGGTTCTGTGGTTCTTTGCTTAGTTTGTTTGGTCCTTAGTTTTTATTTGAAGATTGCAATTTTCAAAAACCGAGGGTCTTGTATATTTATGAGTGTATCGATAGAGATAGCTCCTTGAAGTTTGAAGCTAGATTAGTGAGCTATAAGATGCCTGATCTTAGCAAATTTGAAGCTTTGTGTTGGCCAACTTTGTATACGTTTGGATTAGCCAGCTTCCCCTAAAGGGAATATCTAAATAGGTTTAGATTTAAAAACATATTTCTTCCTTGGTGATTTTGTATCCCCACGGAATTAAAATATGACATAATACAAAACAAGGATCCTTTGTTCTGCGCAGTTTTATGAACGAAGATATGCAGAACGATTTTGTTTGGTGTTCTGCTAGCCAAAGCTAGTAAATTGAGTATATTTTCACTTCTTGGACATACATCAGTCTGTTGGGCTGTTTTTGCAGTCTTTTGGAACACTATTGAGAAGCGTTTCTTGTAACTATGACTTACAACTAGTATTTACAAATAGTTATTGATTTGTGGGTCAAATATGTGTTTAAATGTCTATGTGGTTTTCCCATTAGTCCAACTTCTGTAAGTGAATAGCGACGGCGCTATTCACGAAATGCATGGCGCGCCGTATTGTGTGTCCTGAGTGTTTGACCCTTTTCTGTTTATGTTTGAAATGAGCTCAAATGTGTGTCTGTGTTTTTTTTGTTTTGTTTTCAGTCTATTAAGCAAAATGTCTAAATGCTTAAAAAAAATAAAGTTAAACATTCACATTCACTAGGAATAAAAAGGCCTCAAAAACGAAATGCTGAGAGACAAACTAAATAAACAGGAGTATTTACTTAGCCAGGATTTTGCCCTTAGTTAAACACAGGTGAATACTTGCATTTCAGAATGTTGTTTTCAAAAGGTTCCAAAACTAAGGTTCATTATTTTTGTATTACAGGAAGGCATTTCAATTAAGGGTTTTCACTCTTTAAGCATTTTTGTAAGCATATTCGTGGGTCTGTTCCTAAATAAAATTGTCCTTTTTAAAAAAAACAAAAAAAGATAAAAAGTGGCGCAAACATTTTGTCATGTTATAAGTTAGGCTTCTGTGCTTAGGCTTATACATGAATGCATCTAAAATGATAGGCAAGGGATGCAACTCGCTTTTATATGTGGAATTATCAAAAATGATTGGGTTTATTAAAAATAATTAATACATTTTGAAAAATAATTATTAAAAATAAGTGCTACAAAATTCGTTTTTCACTATTCATGAAGCTTGATGCCCTCCTAGCATTATAATTTAATTTAAGTTGTGTTACACTGCATAATGAGAACATTAGCATATGGAATTTCACTTAGCACAGACGTATAAAACAAATTTTTCTAAGGATTTACATGAGATATGTCTAATGTCCAATCTCTGCAATTTGTAAAGAACATTCTGAGGATGATTAATATGTAACACAATTATAGGATATTTATTTTTAAGTGCCCCAATATCAAAGTCGAATTTGGGTAAAATAGACCATATAAAACAGCATTCTTGCCATTTTTAATACCTTTAAAGTGCTTTAGGCTTCAGTAAATGCATACATTTAGGTATAATACAAATTTGCAGGTTGTCCCCATTTGGGTTTGCTTTTAAATAGCCCAGTGAGATCCATTTAATGAGTACCATTGCAACAAACATTTGTTCTAAAAACTGGTATGTGTGTTATTAGGTTTTGTGAATTATTCACAGTAAATGTAGTTTAATAATCTGGGAATAGAGATAATTTTTTTAGCGCCTAAAAAGGAGAAATTATCTTTCAAAATAAAGTAAATTATTGCAGGTTAGGAGGAATCAGGAAGGCCTTCTGTCTTTGTCAGCCTCACAGTGAGCAGAAGCTGGGGGCTAAAAAAGCTGCAGAGGCTCAAGTTACGCTGAGATGCTATCTTTAGTTTCCCTGTAAACAATGTTGACATTTGTGACCTTTTAAATTAGGGCCTTGTCTCTGTGGAATGCAGAATGACCTTGCTAAACAGGCCTCTGAAAGGTGGGATTTCTGGTTTCTCCACAAGAACATCAATACAATTAAAGAACTTAATTCCAATGGGAAAATATAAAAAGGGTTTTTTTTAAAGCCCCAACATCATGTTAAATGCTCTGCAGATCTGATACATTTGTGTCTCTGGTCTGAAAAAAAATAATGTCTGCTAGTTGCTTTTATTTGACAGAAAACGAAGTGTTGCATTAAGTCTTACACAGAAAATAAGATGCAGCCCTTTTCTAAATTTTGAAAGCTACATGCCTAAGTGAGAACGATTTGCCAATTAAAAATTATTCTTCACAATGGAAATTGTAAGGTGCCAAATTAATATGGAGGGTCAGTGTAACAATTTTACTTTTAGAAAGGCGAAACTAAGGTGGCTTGATGTTGCAAGCTGGCTGACAAGATGGATGGTAACAGTTAAGTAATGGAAATTTATTTTTGTGTTTGTTAATACGTATCATGTTTTGTCTTCTGATTAAAAGTTATAATTGATATTTGTTTGTTATGAGAAATGTCTCTCTTTTGTGTGTTGTGTATGTTTTGTTTGCTTCTGCCTACAGATCATTCATGGATTGTTCTGGGTGATTTAAGGCTGACAAAACAGGTGAGTTTGGTTGGTTGAAAGGAGATGTGTTTTTGCGTAACTCCTTTGAAAAAAAATGTTCATGTTTTTTTTTTATGTTTGTGTATTTGGTCATATCATGAATTGTTTTTGCTGGTCCTGTATGTTAGAAAGTTGTATTTGACAGCAGATATCCACTAACTGGTGATCTACTGTCAAAAGCAGGTTAAGGATTTTAAACCTGACAAATAAAGCAGGCCCGAATTTCACAGTAACATAAAGTACATGACATGGTGTTGTGCGTCACCGCTCATTCACATATGTTCTGTCTATGGTTTTTGTGCTTGATATACAGCAAGTATATCTGTCATTCACATATGTTATTGTTTTGTCTATGCTTTTTGTGCTTGATATACAGCAAGTATATCTGATGGCTTGACATGTGCGTTTTGTGCGTTTTTTTTATTTAATGCATGTTTTTGTTTTATGTTGCTGCTTTTGATACTATTACAAGTTTACCTGTGTTGTGAAGGGATATACATGACGATGTGTATCGCTGCACAACAGTTGGGTTGATTTGCTAAATTTCACAGATAATGATATTTTCATACTGTGCACGACAGGCAACACTTCACCAGTGTATGTCAATATTGGCTATGAATAGTATTCAAGAAAAATAAAAAAGATATACAGGATCAAAGTGTGTCACAGTCACTTACTGCCCCTTCCCTTAAAGGAATAGGCAGCCCTACATTTATGTATCCTGATTGGACGTAAGGATAAAAGTATAGATCTGTGACTCTTGTACATGGTGACCTAATTTCTATATTACATTAGTCAGTTTTGTTCTGCTTCCTAAGTACTGTATGGCTTTGTACCATAAAGGAAACCAGGTTTCATTTTTTTCCCTGAAGAAGGAACTGGAACATTAGCTGAGGTTACCGTATATGGTTTAGCGGCCAGCGGTAGAGCTAACCTTTGGAAACTATTGTGATTTTTTTTTGTGTATCACTCATACTCTTGGTATTGTGTCACATGCTTGACTATCACCCAAGTAATTTCTTGTTCTTCCTATAGATTTTCCTTTTGTCGCTTCTCCCCTGACCGATATCGCATTGTACCTAGTTATTGGGGATTTTAGCTGTGTCCTAGTCCCATTTCTCTTTTCCGTATTCCTTTCACCAGTCAGCTTTTATTATTATTAGTGTATTGTTCAGGTTCCCACTTCCAGACTGCAGTAATGTACCCGAAACCCCCATATTATGTATAATCCCCTTTTGTATGACCAGACTGGTTTTTAAGAATTTTCTTTAGACTTAATCATGTCACTATCTACCCTTAGATGATGAAGGATATGCTCTTACACGGAAACCCAATTGAAAAAGCCTAGAGGCAATGTTTTGCCTACTGCCTTTTTATTTGTATTACTTTTTGAAAATGACAGTGTATTCTAGACCAGAATTGTCCCATGGCGTGTGGCCACTCCTTTGAAGATCGCAGGCCACCTGTTTGCAGTCCCCTTGTTATACAATGAACTGTTTAAAGCATCGCACTTGCTCCATCAGACGGCATTGGACATCACAGAACCAGAATTTCAGTGCAAAAGACCGCCTGTCATGTGCTGGTAACCTCTGACAGTGTGCAGTCCCTTGAGCACCTTGGCCTGAGTTTTGGCCACACGCACCCCCCTTTTTCCTTTGCTCCAACGGAAGTGCAGTGCACCGGAGGATCCAAGATTGGCAAAAGGCACTACATTCTGGTGCCCATGAAAGAGCAGCCTGAGCGTCCTCTGACACTGAATGATGAGTGTTGGAGCCTGAGAATGGTCCCGGGTCTGCACGAGATGATCTGTGCCCATGACCAATGAAGAGCACAATATCTGTAGTGTCTGCCGCAGAGGAGAGATACTGGTGAACTGCATTGAGACATTGAGACTTTTAAGTGAGCTATGAGTGTTTGCCAGGAGGGCACTCCAAAGGATACTGAGAAGGATTTTTTCCATGGGAGGCCTGAATCAAGAGGCCCATGCAACAACAGGAGCAGATTTGATGGACAATAGAAGCCTGCCAGAGAGGCTTTCTGAACGGACTCTGGGCATAATTGGTTTCACAAGATGTTTCCGTGTGATTGTATAGACTAGGTGTTAGGAGACTGATTCTTATTGTTTTGCTGGCATTATTTTAAAGTAGTATTCTGTTTAGTAAAAGCAGAATAAAGTCCATTTTCTGTGGAAGAATATCCCCTTTCTCACCTCAGAGCATTTATGAGGATCACCACTGTTTCACCTGAACATGTGATGGGTTAATGAAATGCATAGGAGCCATAAAAATGTTACTAGATAATTTTAGGATTTGCTTTCTGCTTAGGGTTGTGACAAATTATAATTATGTTTGTAATAGAGGTCATTACTTTCTCCTGTTGTCTATATGTTCTTAATAACGTGTTTTCTAGTTTTTTTTCTTTTTAAAACATGACGTTGTCTTTTATGGGTGGGATTGTTTTTTTGCTACCCAATTGACATCTGCACCCACCTCCCAACCTATGTCTTTTCCTACTACTACTTCTTTGCATTCTTTCCATACTTTACCTGAACATGAACTGGTTAGGAGGTCATAGTTCACTAATGATTCCTTTGTACAGCTTCTGCACCAACACCAGTTAGTAGTGAACATCACTATTTGTTGGGTGTGTGGTCTTATGCCACATACTACAGATAGAGGTATTCCCTATTTGGTCCTGCCATATGTGGCCTTTGTGCTACTACGTGTGTAAGGAGACGTGTCCCGAGAGAGTTACTAAGTAATAGGATTATGCTCCAGCAACATCTTGATGATCTGATGAATATAGACCTGGATTCAGATTGACGTGAGTTTAGGTTATTGCCTATGTAAGGGCAAAAGGAGGGTCTGAGGTTCCTTGAATTCTGAACCCTTGGGTTCCATTTTGTGCGTGGCAGCCATTTTGTGGTTGCCCTCACATAGGCCGATGACTTTAGCTGACTTCTGGATGACCTGAGTGAACTGACCCTGTTGCCTGAAGCTGACCTTGTTAGACCAGTTCCTTGCCCAGTAGCTGATCAAGATTAAGGATCAGAGCACAGGAGATTGTAAAGTTTGGTATGCGCAGACACACCCCTTATCCTACTTCTCATCTGTTTCTGTTCCTTCTTTTATGGCTTGTTTACGATATGGTTTGTGATCTTTTATTATGGGTTTGTCCGGCTTGTGTAAGAAGGAATGTTGGGCTTTTGTATGCTTGCAAAAGCTAGGACTGCCCCTTACTTTTGTGCTGAGTTTTGTAACCCTAAGCATGTAAAAGACCTCTGTTCTCTGTATTTCTCAGACTACCTCATTCAGTTGCTACAGCTTCTGTGTGACGTGGCCTCACTTATTAAATGTATTAAAGATGTCTTTTCATATTTCAGCTTCTGTGCCAAGTTCTTCTTTCTATTAGTAAGTATTCCCTGAGAATGAAGATTTTGAATTTCCTCACATTAACAAGATTTTCTCTGCCTTACATAAATCAAGGCTAAGTTGAATGCTGTCAGTAATTGTCTCTGCATTAAATAAAGGAAGGCTGAATTTCCTACTGTTCAAAATTTAACAAAATCTGAGGACATAGTACAATTGTCTCTGCTTTAAATAAATCGAGACTGAATTTAATGTTTTCTGTAGTGCTGAGGATGCAACTTGTATCAAGTTGTCAATTCTACTGACTGTAGAGTACATTGAAGGCAGTTCTCAGCACAGATACCGATGACAAATTTAGATCCAGCGTTGAATTCAAGTTGTAAACCCTGCTGTCCGCAGTGTAGATCGAAGACTGTAGTCGATACAGACATAAGTCTGCGGTGCTGCGGCGCTGAGTTTGCAATGGGACTGTATCGAGGAGGCACGCGTTCATGGCGGCAGCCATGTGGCACAGGGTGCAGACCTTCACTGCGGCGCAGTCTCTTCTCTTTGCAGAAGTAAACCACGCCCAAGGCGTAGCCTAATTATTTATAGTCTTACGTTGAGGTTGTTTACGTTGGACTAGCCCACTCCGCTTCTGTTTCAATGGGGGGGTGGTTAACACAGCTACATGACCGAAATATTCCCCAGTGTCTGAGATAATATGGTTGCGTTCACTATTCAGTACACTAAACATATCATGGTATATCTACACACTGAAAAGTTTTTGGTTTGTATAGTGAATTGTGTATAGTATTTCACCGGTAGTCTTATTGTTGTGTATATTATTGCTGATGTTCGAGTTCCTGCCCTTATACATACTTGGTTGCCACATCTCTGTAGATTGAGCTAGTGTACTGTTGAGGGGATATATTATATTGGAACGGTCCATTGTCCTGTTTTGCGCTGCCTCTGAGGTAGTAGGGGGAGGTGTTCGGGGGTAGTTGTGGTGGTGATGGCGTTGTGTATTGTTATTTTCTTTGGTGTCGTAAGTGTATAATTCGAACCTCTTTCACATATTAATCTTTAAATATGGGTGTGAGTTGGATGTAATTCACGCAGTACATAGTCGACTTCCTTACAGTAGTTAAATAATTATGTTAATTTGTTAGTGATAAGTGGAACTATTGCCTGATTTTTTAGGCAGCATTGCAGATTTGGTTTCTTGTTGAAAATGTGGGGAAGTGGTCAACATTATAAGTAGGAATTGTCATTTAAAAAACCTTTGAAATTCACAGAAAATACATAGGTTTCAGGCAGGTTATAGTTAGGAATTATCATTTAAAAAACCTTTGAAATTCACTGAAAAACCCATAGGTTTCAAGCAGGTTATAGTTAGGAATTATCATTGAAAAAACCTTAGAAATTCATTGAAAAAAACATAGGTTTCAGGGGTGTTATAGTTAGCTGGACATTTCACTCATACAAAACCATTGAAATTCCTCCGTTGTACTAACTGTAATTCTCGCGCCCACAATCCACTGGTGATGATGTCACATATTACATCATTCATGACATGGTCAGTGACATCACTGATGACATCTCAAATGACATCACTGATGGCATCACTGATGATATTATCTAGTGAATGTGGTTTGGTTCCATATTTAAATATGTATTATATATACACCAATCTGCATTGAAGAATCAGTGGATATATAAATATCTGGATAGAGGATTTAAACGGTTCACAATGCCGTGCTTCTGCTAAATGAGCCACGAGAACATGATGCTTGCCGTGAGGCACAGTCCTTGTATGCTTCTCATTTCTTTACCCGCCCAAGTGGGCAATAAATCAGTTAAACCACTTTTGCTCATGACTTTGACAGCAAATATTACTAGATGCATTAGCTGCATTATTTATGCATACCAGTATACAACTGCACTGTTCGATTTACCACAGGCATTGTTACTATGTTCCGCCCTACTGGGCTTAAAACAAATCAATTTTCAATAACCTATTTGTTTCCACTCTCAAATTTGCATCAGTTTTAAACTAACACAGTAGTATGGTTATGCAATTGTATTAACTCATTGTCGCCAGTAATAAGTCTTACTCAGCAAGCTAAGTTAACTATCTTACGCCCTAGTGGGCCACTACTCAACACACATAACTAACATTTATTACCAGACATTTACAAGTATTATATACAATAATTATCCTTTGGCTCTTTAACTTTCCTTAGTATTCTTCAATGGACCACAGAGCATCTGAAATTAAAACAAATAATGTAATAATTAAAATCTCATAGAAACAGTGATACTAATATATGCACACACCAATTAATGGATAAAAAAGTGAATCAGCTAAAATCATTTGTCTTCTTCAGTTTTCATTACATAAATATGACAGACAATTCTTTATTTCATTAACCCAAATGTACGGCAAGTGCCTTGTCTCCATTATGGCCTGATGGTTGAAACGTGTGATATTTAATTATCATTTTCGATTTCAATCTTCGCAGTTCCTTAATCCTATCACCCCCTCTTTCCCGTCTTGGAATACAATCCAAAATGATAAATGACAGGAGGCTTGTATTTTGCCTGTGTTCTGCAAAAAAAGTGCAGTGCGATTGGATATTGCTTATCATGTGGGTAATGGCCCTCAGATGTTCTAAGACTATTTTTTTAGCTTTATGAATAGTGCTACCGATGTAGTACGTGTTGCATGGACATCTGAGCACATATACAGCATACTCAGTCTCACAAGATAGGTGTTTTGTAATCCTGAACGTACTACAATCTCCTGACAATTTTACTGTTTTACAACTGGAGCTGTATTTACAGGCCTTGGACCTGCCACATACATAGAACCCTTGTACAGCTCCAGTTGATTTTTTCTTTATTTTTGGTAGTAGCGCAAGAGACATCAGATCTTTTAAAGATTGTGCTTTCCTGTATGTAATCTGCGGAGAATCACCAATACACTTTTCTAGATCTGAATCTGTTTGTAATATACTCCAGTGTTTTGCTAAACATTTTCTCTGATCCAGCCATTTATTGCTAAAGGTGGTGATAAACCTAATTGTATCTGTTTCAACTTTTTCTGATGGTTTATCTTTGATTGCTAACAAATCATCGCTGTTCCTCACGTCTGCCTTTTTACATGCTGTTTTTATGCAAGCTTCACTATAGCCTTGTAGTGTAGTTCCTATTTTCCCTATAGGCCCTGCGCATTGGAATAACAAACAGCAGTGTAGACGTAGGACTGAGGTCTTCTAGGTCTCTACTGACTATGTTAGACTTAATTTAGGTTTGCGACTGCTAGCTCGGAGGTCACTGGAAACTTTCTTGACTGAATAGAAAGTGATCAGCTTCCCCCTCTCAGACAAGAAGGGATTCAGCTTCCGACAACCGCATAAACATGACAACTTTGCTCCCCAGAATAAGAGTCAATCTCTAGAGTCGTGTGAAACAATAGACAGCTATTTCACTCAGTCAGTTGTGCATATTTAATTTCACCAGGGTGCAGAGAATAGAGAGACGGGCGTTTTCAATAAAAGATATTATTTATTGAGCAGTCTTCTTTCTCATGCAAGAGAAATGAATTGCCACAATTGCAAGACTTGTTATTATGAAAAGTGCGTACAGTAAAAGGAGTATTATGAAATAATACTGTAAAAGCAGTGATATGGTTTCTTAGCCATAAGATAGTTAAAATGAATAAAATATATACATTCATATATACATTGGCTAACGACCTCAACTGGTGCTTCTAACTACGCCTACCCCGGTGTACCTGACCTAAGCCTAATACGTGAGAGGGAATAAGTAGCAGTTTAAGTTAAGTTGGTTTTGCCAAGAGTTTGATTCAAGAATTCTCACTAAGGGTTTAGTCAGCACCGTACCTCTGGAATAGAATGTAGGAGGTCTGGTATCTCCCTCTCAGGACCAGATCCCAGTCACCCGCAAGGGTAGGCTGGAAACGCCGGAGCTGGATTTTCTCGGCAGGAGAAAAGACAGCGTCTTTCTCAGCGCGTCAAAGAGGAGGGGCAGCGTCCGTGGGCTTCTCGCATCTGCTGGGCTCTCTGCAAGGGAACAGCTGTTCTGCTCCAGTATTCACCACCACCGTGTCTTTGCTTAAGGCAACGTTGGTATATTTATACCTGAAAGGTGCCGAGTTTGACGTAAGTTTTTGGACATAAGACGTCAATAAAGATGTCACTAAGAACTGGTCGTTCTTACAGTGCTCGCAGGAGTTCTATTACTAATCAAAACAAAGCAAGCGGGGATTTCCCAGGTTGCTGGGGGTTTGGTATGTCGAAAGAACTTGGTGTGCTCTCTAGGAATCTAAGGAAGTGGCTTCTGCTGTGTCATGGACTGCAGAGGCGAGTTACTGAAATATGGCTCTGATTATTATGCCATTATAGGGATATGTATTGATTATAGCCGTATAGGGGTATAAGGTCACAATATTGATCGGGTTCCTAGATAAAACACATCAGCCTCTTTCCTTAAAACATTTGGTCATGACATTCTTTTCTATTTCATAACTTTTTGGGGTACTACAATTTCTTTTTGCCCATAAGAGTTCCCATATAGTATACTTTGAACTAGATTTTTAGGGTGGCAGCTTCGTGCATGTAACATGCTGTTGGCAGCAGTACTTTTGCGATGCAGGGCAGTTTCCAATTTACCATTACATACTTCAAGCATCACATCCAAGAATTCCATCTTAGTCGGATTTATTTGACTTGTAAAAGATAAATTCAAATTTTTCTTGTTCAGTATAGTAACAAACTCATCAGCTTCACTTATTGTGCCCTCCCAGATACAGAAAATATCGTCAATGTATCTTGACCAAACCTTTACATTTTTCTAACACATGTCAAGCACCCAGACAACCTGCTCCTCCCACCAGCCTAGGTAGAGACACGCAAAGCTGGGGGCGAAGCAGGTTCCCATTGCTGTTCCGAGTACTTGACAATAAATCACATTATCAAAAAGGAAAAAATTATTACTCAGGCAAGTGAGCATCATCTCTAATATCATCTCTGTATGTAACACATATGACAGAGATCTTTCTCCAAGAAAGTATCTGCATGCTCGAATTCCCAATTTTTGTGAAATATTGGTGTATAGACTTGTTACGTCTAGACACATCCTCATATACTTATCATTCCATTCTATGTTTTGTATTTTCCGCAAGAAATTCCCAGTATCTTTAACAAAAGATGCAGACAATTGTCTACATACCTCGACGTATTCTCCAATGTACTTCCCCTCGAGGAGACAATAGGCCTCCCTAGGGGTTTGTCCCTATCTTTGTGAATTTTTTGGTAACAGATAGAGGACTGGTATTTTCGTGAATTCACATAGAAGGAAATTATACTCATCTTGTTCCAGTAATCCTCTTTCTTTCCACTCATACAGTTTTGACTGATACTCAATATTGGCAGTTTCATATATAGCCTTTGTGGTGATCTCATATTGTGAGGTGTCACTCAATTGTCTTACACCTTCCTCAACATATCGATCCCTTGCCCACACCACCACATTACCCCCTTTATCGGATTTTGTGATGACAATTGTGGTATCATCTTTCAACGTTTTTATTGCAGCACTTTCTTGGACTGTAAGATTGTTGCAACCTTGTCTAAGAACATACATCAACTTTCTGAAACCTTTTACCACTCCCTTTTCAAAAATATTGAAGGCTTCATTGTGGATTTGTGGGAGAAAGATGGATTTAGGTTTAAATTGATTCTCACAACTTAAATCTAACATAATGTTGTCGTTTATCAAATTCAAATAGGGGTCTGGGTTAAAGTCTTGCTGACCCCCCAATTTATTGACCGCATGCAGCATTTCAATGTCATTAATTCAAAGGTTACTTACAGTGTTTCTTTTTTCACTGGTATTTTCATTGTTAGATACTTTGGTTGCGAACCATTTCTTGAGTCTCAATTTTCTAGTAAACTGAAACAAGTCAATTCTTGCTTGAGTATAATCAAAGTCCTTTGTTGGACAAAATGTAAGTCCTAATGATAACACTTGAACCTCTTGATTAGTTAGCGGGCGGTCTGACAGATTGATGACAGTTCTCTCCTTCATTTGGAGTTTTTCCGCTCCTTGGATTTCTTTTGCCACCTGGTCCTTGAGCCAACCGGGCTGTCCGTTGCTCCTTTTGGCGTGTCTTGTAGCCTTGTTTCTCCTATGCCTCCGTGACCACAACCTCGTCCTCGCTGATTGATGCTGCCTGGATTGGTCTGCAAGGTTAGCCTGTCCTGTGCCATCAGCGAGAATTCTTTTAAAATTCTGTCTTTTACTGACAGATTAGATGGCCCTTCACCACCACTTGAGACAGTACTTGGTTCTGGACTTTCAGATGGGTCTAATGTAATAACATTGTCCACTGCCATCATCTCTGTTATTGTTGGTCCTTTCTTACCTCGTAGACGGTCATATTTCTTAGCAAATGTCAAAATTTGACCTTTTTCATAGTCTACAAGGTCTCTGAGGAATTTACGTTGCTTTTTGTCTCAGATATCTTTTTCTATTCTTTCAAGTTTTTGTTCTATTTTTGCCATATCTCGATCAAATTAATCTTTGTCACACATGGCTTTCAATTGTGTCATAATATTCTCTATTAATTTGGTGAGCTTGTCGTAGTCTCTTGCTGCATATTTCACTAGAAGCTTTAAAATCACTGAGGAGCAATTGTGGTTGTTCTCCGCCCATTCTTCCACAAGATCCAGGTCTGGATCGTTGAATGTAGGAGTTATAAAAATCCCCAGTCCACGCAGCACCCGGCCGGCGTCTAGGTATTTCTGCAAGGATGTTGCTTCCCGCCATTTGTTTTGCTCTAATTTTAAATATTTCCACAATCTATCCCAGAGATAGCCGCGACCGCGTGATACGCACGGCGTAAACGCACCCGGAAGCACACGAGCGACTACGATCGCGCAACGTAGGTGTCTGACGCGCTTACGCTACGCGCCCCTGAAAATAACACCTTTTATTGGTTCATAACAGTTTTGGTTTCATAATGATGAAGCCCCTGGTCATGTGACCTGAAAATAACACTTTTCATTGGTTCAATACATTTTTTTTTTCAAAAACCTTTTTTCCTTATTCTGACTTTGTCCTTTGACTTAGGAAGACCTGTTTGTACCTCTCTGTACCTTTTTGATCTTTATAATGGCTTCAGTAGCAGCAGCAGCTGGTGCATCTGCACCACCACCACAACCACCAAGAGGACCACCACAAGATATCATTGGTGGTCAACAAGAGGAGGAAGAGGAGGAGGAGGAGGAATAAGGGAGGAGAAGATGGCTTGATGAAAAAAATACCCCATACCAGCCAAGACCACACATTATATGGGAGTTTTTTTCCATCCCACAGGGGAAGAAAAAAGTAAATGCAGCCTAGGTGACTTGCAAACTCTGTGGCGTGGAACTTTCCAGGGGAAACCCGAATAAGAAATATTCATTTGGAAACAATACGATGATACGCCACATGCAGCGCAAGCATCCAATAAATTATTCTGCTGCAGAGATGAGGGAACTGGCCAGTAACCCTCCCCAATCCACAAGCACCACCTCAAAAAGGAAGCAACCCACTCCGTCGGCACCAGAGGAAAGTGAGACGATGCCGTGCATTCAGCCACGATTTGCAGATTTCCGAATTATCTGAAAATATTGTGGGAAGACCATCTCCTACGGAGAACAGAGCGTAAAGCTCATCGTCCTTGCTGGGGACAACCACAAATGCCCCAATAAACCCTAATTATTTATTTTCCTTTTTTCAATTCCCTGTTTTTACGTTTCTCCACATGAAAAATACAAACAAAAAAAAAAAACTGTTCAGAAAACCCAAAAAAGTACAAAATGTTCCAAAAACAATAAAAAAAATATAAAACAACAAAAAGAAGAAAAAAACCAGTTATTTTTAGAACTACCTCCAATTCATAAAAAAAGGCTAGATTTTTAAAAAACTCTATTATTCATTTTTTCCCATGGGACGCTCCCCGGTCCACTCCCCGGTGCGCATACCGGGCGCTCCCCTGCGCAAATCAAAAAAAAATATTTTTTGCCCCGCTGGGCCCTTTTATGGCCCCCACATCAAACCTAGGGGGTCAGGGGGGTCTATCGCTGCCCCCTTATGGTCATTTCCCCCTTTGATTTTTCCACCTCTTATGTCTCGATTTTACTGAGATACAAGATGGCGGCCGCTCCGGACTGTTTCGAATTTTTACAGATACCCGAGAGCCAATCAGCTTTCTGTGCGCATGTCGTGTGGCACGCCCGGAGCTTGTACCGGGGCACTGCCATAGATATATATATTTTTTTTAACCTAAATTACTCAAAATCCACTGGAGCACATATCTTGAGACATAGCAAAGGCACATCGGGCTACCAGTCCCTACAATTTTGCCAAGTTTCGTGGAAATCCATTCAGCCGTTCGGGCTAAAAGTGAAACCGACCACCCTATGGAAATTAACATGGGGAAAACACATTTTGGGACCCCCTTTTATCTCGGCCCCACTTGACGAATCCCCCCCAAACTTTCAGGGAAGGAGCGGAGCGTAGCAGGCCATTTTCTTGGAGAAATTTGCGAAGATTCATCCACCGGCGCCAAAGTTATTCCCAATAGAATGTTGCGGATTTCCTATGGAAAGTAGATCCTAACTATAACTACCTACTGGCGACCGCCAGTAGTAATATATATATATGTATATATATATATATATATATATATATATATATATATATATATATATATATATACAAAAAGAACTTAGTTCATGAGAACACACGTACTCGGACACCTGGAGTTGTTCTTGCGCGAATAAATTTTGCGCACAAGAACAACTCCAGGTGTCCGAGTACGTGTGTTCTCATGAACTAAGTTCTGTTTGGATATATGGGCAACCGGTAGCCCTTCCTCGGACCACCCGCGAGCTGGCTCAAGAAGATTCCATGACCGGAGCTGTGGTTTGATATATGTATATATTTTATAAAGAAAAGAAATACATATTACCTTGTTAAATACATATCATAAATTACTACACATATTATAACTAATATACAAAACGCTATTCTCAAAATAATAACAACTAATGAATGCAATATTATTTACGTTTCAAAAACACAACACAATTAACGCACACAAAAATAAATGACATACTAAATAATTACCTTTTTTTAAATGTATTATTGCTCAACTAACTTTCTACCCTATAACATCTACCAAGTTCACCACACATATCTAAAATTATTTATTAAAATAGTATGATGTGCACGTTAAATAAATAAATATTAGTTAAAATATTATTTATTCCTAGAAATTCCTGGAAATGTAATGCCTGATACCCAATATATAATATAAAAAAATTATTTAGATATTTTACATAGTTATTTATCATTTCTATAATTTTCGTACATTAACTTTATTTATTATTTAATATCATTAAGTTCCGACAAAACCTTTACACACACAAAAACAACGCACACCCTAATTTTGTTTTGAAATATATTGCACAATTTAGATATTTATTTTTTATTTAGAGCATCATTATTAAAAAAAGAATTATTAATAAAAAATGTATTATCAAATAATTCTAATTTAGTTAAGTCCCACCCTATAGATCTTACAAAACCCACAACCCATACCTAAAATGTAACTTGTCCAATTAACAATTAGTTATCAATTATTATTAATTAAAAACACATTTTGAATTAATTATAGTTAATTTACTACCCACCCCATACCACTATACACTCCACATTCCACACCTAAAATATAACATAAAAATAATTAATTGCGCAATCAACATAATTAATTATCAATTAAATAAACAATATTAATCAAAAACAAATCATTAATTCATTATCATTTAATGACTTCCCTCCCTGTTCCGTTATAAACTCTCAACCTGCACTCAAAATGTAATTAAACTAACATTAATTACATAACTAACATAATTAATTATTAATTAAATAATTAATATTAATTAAAAACGAATTATTCATTAATTATAATCAAATTACTTCCCACTCCGAGTCCCTATAAATCCACAGCCTGCTACAGTACTAAAAATCACAAACATTTATTAAATGTAATTGACTAACTATTAAAAATGTAACAACTATATTAAAAAGCATAAACAATGATTATATGAAACATTTACAACATATGCATTTAAATTATATAGTAAAATGCATAACAATAATTCAAAAACTATATTATTAACAACTTTATTTTTGTAAACTATATTAATGAAGCCAATATTTTCAAATTTTATATAACTTACCTTAAATCAATATTCTCGACAGCGATATTCTTGCAGACGATATTTCCATATCTCGATATTTTGGACACAATATTTTGGTAGCACAATATTTTTGTGGCAATATTTTGTCTGAAATTACAACATTCATGTGCTCAACACTTTACTCCACTGTACACTACGCCACTCTACTCTAATCCACTCCACTCTACTCCACTCTATGACACTACACCCTACGACACTACACTGTATGACACTTATCTACTGTATTCTACGACACTCTATTTAATAACACTACACTCGATGACACTTGACTCTACAATTTGAATCACATTTTCATTAAAAAATAAAAACAATGGAAATTCAATGAAAAAAACAAAGATTATGGATACGCTATAGTTAGGAAAACTTAATGTTTTCTTTCTATACAAACCCAACTTAAATAACATAAAAATTAGAAATTCTTAATGAGTGGATGAGAGATATAGAGGAAAGTGTGTGCACTCCGTTGGCGTGCTGAAAAATAACTAGAAAAGTAGTCCTTTATATCTACAGTGAAAGAATGTACATTTTACAGTCAAAATTAATGTAAAGATGCTATGCTTCAGGAGCAGGGTAAAAATAATAATAGGGAGGGAAACCATTGAATAAGGAGCAAATAATCAAAATGGACAAGGAAGCAGACCAATCATGAGCAAGGACTGAGCAATAGCCCACTCTGTACATTGCAATGTAGAGAATAGGGGCCCTGTTTTGATATAAATCGGAAAGACTCCAACCAGTGGTCAGAGGCTTTCTAACCAACATCTTCAGCTTCACTTTACAATTACAGTGCCAGCAGTCAAAAGTAAAACCAGACTGTCATTCCAACTGGATTCTGATGGGCTCCAGGAGCCCTTCGGCCAGTCGGAGGCCATTCCGTCATTCCTGAGGACGGTGTTTCTGCCATCTGGATTACGATGTTAGATCCCAACTGGCTTACCATGTCGGGCCTTCCAACATGGAAAGCCTGTCGGAGAGCTACTTAGGGGGCTCCTAGCAGGGCCCCATTCCTCTACGGCCTCCGGTTGTGGATTGAGGTGATAATCCCGGCACCATGTGGCAGGTACTTTGAGGTGCCTGTCACGCAGTGCAGGAATTAACAGAATCTCCCATTTCTCTATGGGAGCTTGTGCTATGGCCGATTTCCGGGCGCAGCACAGGCTCCCATATAGGATTGAGAGTATGCGACCACACCATGTGCGGTCGCATTGTAATGGCTGTATCAGGACCGTCAACCGGAGGTCAGTCGGTCCCGGGAATGCAGCGATGTTGAGTGGATGTGAGTCTGTCCGACATCGTAATCAGGCCCTAGTCTTCAAAGAATAATAGGCTAAAGCTGTCCGTAGGCAAGACCTAAAAAATAAATGGATAGTCTGTTCCACACAACATTTTACATCTGCAGCACAAGAATAATATTGCAAACATGAGCTCACTCAAATGCAGATTCAACATTGTGCTGCTCCTGAGATATATGCAATCTGACTTTCTATTGTGCTGCATTTCACAAATAAAGCTCATAGCAGAAGAAAGTGAGAGATGGTGGTCTTTCTGTAGTGGGTGATAAAATATTGTTTTTGAAAAGCTGCTGAGAGAAGAAACGGGGAGTGCTATGGGCCCTAATGCAAATAATACAAAATGACTCTTTTTATCACTAGCTGGGTATTAAAAAACAGCCATAATTGGGGTGCAATCAGGCTTTGATACTCCTGTCCCCGGTGCCAGTGTGCCTGTTGCACTAATGATAGACACACCCTTCGCTGTTCATCTGTGATTCTGAGTGTTGTCAAATTTCAACAGGTCTTCTCATCAGTACTCCTCTGTCTACCGTTTTCTATACTGAGATAAATGTTATCATACTCTTACCTGTGAATACTATTAGTTGTGCCTGACCTTCCCATGTGCCATGCAGGCTCCAGTCACCATTGTACTCAGTTAAATTATTCTGTTTGTGACTATTATTGGTTACACTTTCAGTTTTCTTTTCAATTCACTTGTTTTATTTTAACTCACTGTGACCCAGATCATTTTAGACGCACTGTTCACCTTTACAACTACGCTCATGTTCTCATTTAAGTCATCTTCACTCTAGTTGACATGTTTATACATTCGGAAAGTATCTTCCTCACTTTTATCTTAAAGTGTTGCCTTTTACTATTGCAGCATATTTATATAACAATTTATCACCCAGAGAGATTAAGGGCCTGATTTGCATACTCCTATTTCTCTATGAAAGCTTGTGCTGCAGCCGTAAACCGGCCGTTGCTCAAGCTCCCATAGAGAAATTGACGTTTCTGTTAATCCCTGTACCATGTGGCAGGCACCTCATAGGTGCCCCCTCGCCCCCAACCAGAGGCCGCAAGGAGAAGGAGGCCCTGCTACAGGGCCCCAAAGTCGCTTTCCGGTAGGCTTTTTATATCGGAAAGCCCAACATGGAAAGCCTCTCAGAAACCGAAATTGTAATCTCAACGGCAGAAACACCATCCTCCGGGATTATGGTGGGGCCTCCGACTGTTGGAATCCAGCCAAAATGACTGGATGGTTTCTCTTTCGACCACCAGTAGTGTAATGTGGCAGTCGAAAGTGAAACCTACGATGTGAGTCGGATAGCCTCCGACCTGCAATCGGAGGCTTTGCCCCCAACCAGAGGCCGCAAGGAGAAGGAGGCCCTGCTACAGGGCCCCAAAGTCGCTTTCCGGTAGGCTTTTTATATCGGAAAGCCCAACATGGAAAGCCTCTCAGAAACCGAAATTGTAATCTCAACGGCAGAAACACCATCCTCCGGGATTATGGTGGGGCCTCCGACTGTTGGAATCCAGCCAAAATGACTGGATGGTTTCTCTTTCGACCACCAGTAGTGTAATGTGGCAGTCGAAAGTGAAACCTACGATGTGAGTCGGATAGCCTCCGACCTGCAATCGGAGGCTTTCTGAGTCACATTATAATCAGGCCCCCAGTGATTTGCATTGAATCACAGGATGCTGCGCGGCACCTCCGAGGTGCAAACTGGAATCCCCAACTCGCGAGACAGCAGATCTGTCACTGCGCTACATCCTCTCCACTCCCGTGTTATCTGTCAGGGAGTTCTTTCCTTCTCCCGGACGATAATTGATGAAAACAGCTCTTTATTCTTTACATAGGTAAAACTAATGTATTACCAATGCTTGTTGTCTTTGCGTCCACATCCATATGCATGGGTGCAAAGGCAAAGTCTTTCGCTCATTTGCATGGGGCCTCACCCCCATGCAAATGAAGGAACACCTCTTAAGACAGCGCCAGCGTGATAAGTGCATTACTGGAGCCCTATCAAAAAGAGCGGAGTGTCAGTGGCTTTTTTTGCATGAGAGGTGACTAGAGCTTAAACATATAACTCGGAATTTCTCTGAGTTAATTATCTTTAGACAGAATACATCGGAAACAGAGAGTAGCAGTCCTTGTTCACTGATTCTGACTTGTTCTTCTTCAAAAGTTACATATTTCAACTTTAGACACTTCAGATGTAAACAAAACTGGCGCCAGGCTCATCATGATCAGACACCAGAAGGGTTTGCATACGTGTATGAGGCCGTCTGTGGCCCCTTCTGTAATACAACATTGTCTCGTGGTGCAGCAAAGGGGCGCACACACTTTTTGTGCCCTCGGGGCACTGAAGGTAGTGGGGTCCCAGGAATGCAGCTATCAGTATGTAGAGCAAATTCAGAGCCACTAAGATTAAGCGGTGTTGTTAAGCCCCCACTGATTTTCAAATATGGTGGTCTTTTACTACACAAACGAGAAGTAGATGGGTCAATTTTCCCTGCTTGCATTAGGGCCCAAGCCACTCTTGCGACACCACTGTCTGTCTCTTTCTCTCCTGCCGAACCCACCACATTTGTCTCTGAGTACTATTTCTGTTTTCACTGCAGTGAATTTTGCTGGCAAACATCCGAACAGTCTGGGCCCACGAACATTTCCAACCACAATGAGAAATTTCAGTTCTTTAATAATACATTTCAATTCCTTTTTCCGCCAACCATGTCAGGAAATGGTCTGGAGGAGCACGCAGGCTCTACGGTAAAGTTTACCTCGGAACACTGCTGGAGAGCACACCATACGATTTTAAAAGCTACTTACTGGCGGTTTTCCTAGCATTTAAACTTTTTTTGTGGCACTAGTAATGTCCATGCTATCCCAGTTGAATTATGATTAGTGTTATAGAATTTAAAGGGTTACTGTTGTTCCCTTTTCAGTCACCTGATTCAACATATCAGTATAAGTGCAGTTGCATTTAAGCATCAGAAGCATGAATAAATAAGCTGTGGCAAATCCAATGGGTTTAGCATACCAAGCAGTTGTAATGGATATATTTGTTTTAATTTCAAGCCTATATTACAAAAAAAAGAAGAAGAAAATAAAGATAACACGCCACTGCAAAAGTGTGGGTGACATATGCGTGCGATTAAAATACAATATATATATTTTTAAAGTAATCATTGTGGTGTGGTGCGTTCGGGACGGCGTGCGGTCCCAGCGGGAAGTGTGGCCTAGTGCGGGGGCAGGAACATGCATCATAAACTTGGGAGGCCACACCAGTTGCCAGCTTGGAAGTGACGTGCCACGAGCAGCCGTCATCCTTTTATTAACTCCCCGCAGGCCACGCCTGGCCTGCGGATGTCAGGGGTGCATGGCTGCAAACAACTCAAGATTGTCTCTTAGTCTCACTTATAAACACATAGCACTTGTGTGAGCCTCGGTCAGCGAGTCTGGGGCCTCGTCAGTATGCATAGTCTCTCAGCCGCTGGCTCGGGTTGGGATTTGGCCTCAGGCTGTATGGTTGTGTGCCTGTACGCCCTCCTACGCTGTTCCAGCCGGGGCTCTCGGCGCCAGCTTCGTGTGAAATAGAGCAAGATACTTCTGGGGTCTCAACGGCTTGGCTACTTGCTGAATCTCCTGTTTCTTCTTTAGGCACTGATGTAGCCCTGGGGCTTGGGTGGTTACTTGAGGTCACCATGCGTTGTTCTGGCGGGACCTCTTTGAACCACGATATGTTTCTAGATACTTCTTGCGCTCCTTTGTGTGCGGTTACCATCGTGGCATGGTTCGCAGTGACGGTCCAAGTGCCAGGCTCGTAGTGTGTATGGAATTTTCCCCCTTGGCGCCGGCTCCATAGGATGACTGTCACTCGATGGCATTCTTGGAGTGGCACGGCATCGGATACTCGCTTCCTAGTTTTGTCGCATTCTACACTCCTGTGCTTCCTCCACGTCTAGCGGAGGTGGCGACCATCCTGGGCAGGTAGGGAGCAGGTCCCGGCGGGGGCCAAAGAGCATAAGAGCCCGGGGGCTCTGCTGGGTCGTACAGTGAGGGGTACTTCGATATCTCTCAGAAACTCGTGGAGTCTTTGTTCTGGGTCCCCCTGTTCCACGACTGCTATGCGGAACATCTTGTTTAGAGTGCGCATGAAGCGTTCTACATCCCCGTTGGCTTGGGGCCACTGGGGGGTCATGCGGCGATGCAAAATGCCTCGTTGTTGGAGGAAGGTGGCAAACTCGGCCCCTTGGAACGGGGGACCATTGTCACTGCTGACTTCTTGAGGAAACCCAAACATGCCGAAGACCTTTTCAGGCACTGGTCCGACGTGGTTGAATGCCGTTCACAAGATGGGTTCTACTACGGGATATTTTGAGTAGGCATCTATGATGACAAGTGTGTGTTTTCCCCCTGGGAAGCTCCCAAAATCCACGCTTACTGTGGACCATGGGATGGTGCAGGCCTCTTCGGTGATGACCGGGTGGGGCTTCTCTGGACCGCTTGTCAGCGGGCACGATGAGCATCTTCTGACGTATTCCTCCACCATGTCCTCAAGTTCTGGGAACCAGACCTTTTCCCGCATCCGCAATTTCATCTTGATGATTCCTTGGTGTCCCCCGTGGGCTAGTTGGACTGCCCATTCCTTGAGGCTCTGAGGGATGACTAGCCGGGGTCCTCTTAACAGGATGCCATCTCGGGTGGTGCTCAGTTCATGACGGACTCGCCACATTTTTGTGAGGAGTTCCCGGTCCTCCGGGTCCACGATTTGGCCTGGAGAAGATAGTTTATCCAAGAGCCTTCCTGCACAGCTCCCAGCATCTGTGTGTATACGACATTGGTAGCGGCCGCTTCCTTTACATCGTCTAGGGACATGCTCTGGGGGTATGATGTAAGGGCTACCCAGAGGGCAAACTCTTTGTTGTCCTCATCCTCTTCATGCTTCTCTGCCTGAGCCTCAGCTGAAAGAAAATCGGCTGGGTTCTTGGACCCCGGGCGGTAGACCACCTCCATCTCATACGGTTGCAATTGGACCGCCCAGCGTTCAATGCGTGGGGGATGGATGTGGCGCTGTCCATTTAAAGAGGGGAACTAGAGGTTGATGGTCAGTGACCATGGTGAAAGGGTGCGACCAGAGATACAGATGAAAGTGGTTGCAGGCCCACTTGATGGCGAGTGCCTCACGCTCAATCTGGACATACCTTGCTTCTGTCGGGGTGAGGGACTTGCTGGTGAATGCCAGGGCAGCCCACTGGCCTGGTTTGCGCTCTTGAGCCAACACTGCACCGAGTCCTACTGGGCTTGCGTCCACCAGTACCTCCGTCTGCTTCGCAGGGTCGAAGTATGCCAGCGTGGCCTCTCCTAGGAGGGCATCCTTTATCCCTTGTAATGCTTCTTCCTCCTTAGGGCCCCAGTGCCAGGTTGCATGTACCTTCGTGAGGGTTCGTAGTGGTTCACTTTGGGTGGCTAGGCCTGGTATGAATCGGCCGCAGTAGGTAGCCATCCCTAGGAAGCTCCGTACTTCTGTTGGTGTCGTTGGTGCGGGGTGTCTTTGATAGCTTGGGACTTTCTCTGGTCTACCTGTATGCCCTCCTGATTGAAGACATAGCCAAAGAACTCAAAGGAAGGTTGGAAGAACTGGCATTTGTCCTTGTGTAGAGTGGCTCCATGTGCGCTGAGGCGTTTCAGGGTATCCCGGAGGTGTTTGTGATGGTCGGCAGCTGTCGTGGAATGAATGAGGATGTCGTCATTCACATTCAACACTCCTGGTAGTCCGGACAGCAGTTCCCATATTGTGTTTTGGGACACTTCGGCCGCCGAGGATATCCCAAAGTTCAACCGTTTGTACCTCCTGAGCCCTAGGTGGGTGCTGAAAGGGGTGATAAACCGGCTCTCTTAGGACAGGGGCAGTTGGTGATACCCTGCATTTAAATCGATTTTTGAAACCCATTTTGATCCTTTAACATCTGCGATGATGTCATCCATTGTTGGCGTTATATGGCGTTCCCTCATAATTGCCTTATTGGGCAGCCGCATGTCAATGCATAGGCGGATGGCTCCTGGCTGCTTGGGCTTTTCCGCGATGACCATCGGGGATACCCATGGTGTCGGTCTGGATACCTTTTCAAAAACCCCATGTTCTTCCAGGGCCTCCAACTCTTTCTCTACAAGCGGTCGCAGGTGGAATGGGAGCCTCCTATGTCGCAGGGCGACAGGGGCAACTGATTTATCAATGTGTAACTTGATGGGTTCACGCTTGATGCACCCGAGACCTTTGAACAGCTCAGGGAATTGCCCGAGAAGCTCCTCTACCTGATGCGTCTGGACCCGTCTGGCAAAAGCAATTAGCTTTAGGTCTTCTGCAGTATGGCTGCTCAGGAGGGTATCCGCCTCCCTGTCGATGACGTGGATTGTCACCATTACCTCAGGGTCATCTGCTTTGATGGGTACTGAGATTTTTCCTTTCAACGGCAGGGGTGTGTCTGCCCCATATGCATACATTCGGGTTTTAGATGGCACCACGGGAGGACGAGGGCATAGGCTCCGGTATTGTTGTAGGCCCATGACATTTACTGTCGCTCCCGTGTCAATGACCGCTTTCACTTCAGTCCCTGCGACTTGGACTATGCAAGTGGGTTGTGGTCTGCTGCATTGTTTGAGTTCCTTTGCGAATGAGACTACGTAAACCTCCTCATCATCATCCTCCGAAGAGCCTTCTACGGTCGGTAGGTGTTTCGCGGGCCTCTTCTGGGCATGGTCAGGCGGCCAGTGTCTGCCACCGATAGTTGTCGAACAGCTTGCGTTGGAGGCTTCTGCCCTCAGAAGTCTCGGGTTTTGTTGCATCTTCTACAGACGGATGCAAAGTGATTTGGTATTCCGCAATTGGCGCAGGTCTTTCCCTGGGCAGGACAGTCTTTTGCAGCGTGTGGCTCGTGGCCACAGTATCCACGTTTTGATCTGGACGCGTCTCCTCGTGGTCCTCTGAGGGGGTCTCCTCTATGTTTGGTCCTTACCGCATCAGCACGCTCCGTTTTGAATGAGTCTGGCTTCTCCCGGGAATTGGTTAGGGCTTGGTCCATTACCGTTGCTCTGGCCGCGGACAGGTCGTGTGATCTGGCCAGTATCAATATGTCCTCTAGCGTGATCCTGGGTTTTCGCAGTATGAGTCCACTTAATGTCTTGTCGCGGCACCCCTGGATTAGTTGCCTCCTGATTTCCTTTGGCTGATCTTCATCAGTGCATGTGCTGGCGAGCTCTCGGAGGCGTGCGTAGTACATGTCCATGGATTCTCCTTCCCTCTGGCGGGCTTGTCCGAGTTTGAAGACCTCGAAATCTGGGTTCAGTTGTGGGTCAAAATGGCCGTTAAGTACTGTCACTGCCGCATCGTAGTCATCTGCTGCCCCTGTGTTGGGCAGATGCTTGAAGAGTTTGAAGATCTCGTCTCCTGCATAGCGAAGCAGCAAGGATCTTTTCACCGCCTCACCTGTCTCCCGGGTCGTGACAAAATAGTTGTTTTGGCGTTCGATCCATGTTCTCCACCGGGGGGAGGCTGTCGCGGCGTCTTCCAGCTCATTGAAAGGAGGTAGTACTCCTGACGCTGCGTGCTGGAATGGGATGCAGGCTGGCGCAGCGGCGTTATCGTCGTCTACCATGTTGCCCGGCAGGGAGTGTTCCTGAATTTCCTGGCAGGTTCAGGGAAAAAGAAAATGGTGATGTGTGCCCCACGTGGTGCTCTGTTGAGACTTTCTCACGCTCTCCGGGCACTCTAGCACTCGGTAAACCCACACTCTCCTTACTTGGTTATCCAGAAGCTATACTAGCACTGGTATGTCTCCCTTCTCTTCTCCTTCAAATGGTTTTGCCAGTGCTTGTTTGCATAATCTGCATGGGGTGGCCAGTGCCTGCATGCGCTACATTTGGAGCAGCCAGTGCTTGTTGAAATATCCCCAGCGTTGGTATCACTGCTCGCTGCAGGAGTCAGGGATCAGAGGCGCCTCTAGCAGCAGCGTCGGTATCAGGCAAAGGAGGCTCCCGATGGTGTAGGCGCCCGTCTGAGGCGGGGCGCTGTGAAGGCGCAGGGCGTGGAGATCAAGACAGCCCAGCCTGGGCCTGCCGGCGTGCAATGCTGGTGACACACGAGGCTGCCGGGGTGCTTCTGCCGTTCACGCGGCCGCCGCTGAGGTGAGAGCGGCGCACGGAACCACCGCGGACGCACCGCAGCTCAGGGCCGATGTGGAGCACAGCAGCGCTGCCGCGCACTGGAGGCGGACGCTCTCCGGGGCAGCACAAGGTGTGATCGAGGGTTGGGGCCCCCTCCGCTCGTCGCCAATGTGGTGTGGTGCGTTCGGGACGGCGTGCGGTCGCAGCAGGGCGTGTGGCCTAGCGCGGGGGCAGGAACGCGCAGCATAAACTTGGGAGGCCACACCAGTTGCCAGCTCGGAAGTGACGCGCCACGAGCGGCCGTCATCCATTTATTAACTCCCCACAGGCCACGCCTGGCCTGCGGATGTCAGGGGTGCATGGGTGCAAACAACTAGACTACCCACCATTACATTCATCACATATAGTTTTAATTGAACAGTATGGGCGCATACCAGTAGACAGGCGTACGTGAAACAGGTAAGCAAAGCCTTTTTCGGTTTAGTGCACATCACAGGAAAATATGATTCTTATTGGAGTGGATAAAGTGTACTCTTCCTTTGATTTACTGTAAGCTGATTAGAAAGTTAAAACACATATAGATGACTAAATTAAGAATAAAGAAATGAAAGAAAAAAGCATTGACAAGGTAAAGCCTTGGCCAACCACTCCTCCACTGAAGTGCACTTGATCAGGTGAAAATAGCGCTACTCACACTGCAAGATGTACACGTGATCAGGTGAAATTGGTGCTTCCCACACTGCAAGAGTGCCAATGGCAGAAGTGGTCTGAACCATTGTCCCATGATGTATAGAGTAGTGGGTAGAAATAAAATGTGACAAAGGATGAAAAGAGCTGGCCCTAATCCCACTATGTATATATTTGTAATTATTTATTTTTGTTACTTGGAGCTAGAGAGAGACAGCTGATGCAATCTCTGGGCTAGACCTAGAAATACAAATTAGCCTAAAAATGTGGATTGTAGAGGAGGTTCTTGATAATAGACTCATATATAAAATGCTAGTAAAAGACAGCACAAGACAAATTATGTAGTGTGGAAACACGAAAAACATGATGCAGAAGAGGTGAGCAGAATGGAGGACAGGAGCGGTGGTGTAGAGTTTAGTGGAAAGTTGGAGAGCAGAGATAGAGGAGAGTGGTGGTGAGGGGGCAGCAAGCAACTGGGTGCAGCAGGGGAGATGGCAGAAGAAAAAGGATGAGATGGTAAGAGAGGGGAAGGTAGAAGAAATGTGTTGTTGAGGTATGGAGGGAATGGCAATAGGGGAGTGACATGGGAGGTGGGAGCTAAGGGGAATAGAAAATGAGCACAGTCACAGTGGAGGAGTGATGGAAGGGAAGTTGGCAGGAGAGTGGGTGAAGGAGGGGGAGCCAGGAGAGTGGGTAAGGCACAAAAGAGGATGGGGGTGGAGGGTGAAGGTTGGAAGAGAAGTGAATCTGAGGTGAGGGGAGTAGTAAAAAGATAAGAGGTAAGAAGAAAAAAGGGAAGGAGAGGAGGTGGAAGAGGCGAGACAGCAGAATTCATCCACAGGAGGTGGAGCATTTGTTAAAGTGGTTGATGCGGAAATCACATGTCGGTATAAATTGTACTCATACTCTCCTATGAATGAATTTGCTGCTTTTAAACTGTTTATCTCTTTGTAATGGTTTTAATTAACTGATGCAAATAAAGTTTCAAAGTTGTATTAAAAAAAGTAGTAGGTAGTGTGTGAGAGCAATGAGAGGTCCATTCATAAGAGATGGAGTGTAAAAGGTTTGCAAGCTTCATCCTCAGCAGATGGAATGTGCGGGTCATGTGAGCTCCATTCATAGCAGGTGGATCATTAGCGCCTTGTGAGTCTCATCCTCTGCTGGTGGTGTGCAAGGGATGTGTGAGCTTTATTCACAGCAGATGGATTGTGGCATCTGCGTTCTCGTCATCCAGTATGTGTGAGTGTTTTAACATATATGCATTTCAGATCCCGTAAGCGATGCAGAAGTTAGACACTGCAAAGACATTTATAAAAATCACATGCAAAATATTATCAATATGAAAGACTTATAAGGGATCCATTCCCTTCACCTGTAGATGTTAAATAATTATTGAGCATTAAAAGTACAGTCTCCATGCTTTTGCAAGGATTGAATCCCGATTGCCGCAAATCGAATAGCAACTGCTTGTCTAGTAAGCTTTGAAGCTGTGGTTACTACTTTCTCTCATAATTTTGAAGGCCGAGGTAAACCAGCCACTGGTGGATAGTTCAGTATGTATGTCGGCTGGTTCCAGCAATGCTTTCATGACCAGGAGAACAACATATCATTATGCATATGCTGATAATTGAACCAACTTGGTTTGCAATAGTAATCTTCAATTCAACTTTGAAATTGAGGTAGTATTAATCCCCTTCAAATATTGCTTTTCTATACTGTTCTAACTGAGCCTTGAGCTTATGATAAACCTCCACTTTGTTTCCAGCTTCCTACAACAGTGCTTTTGTTTCCTAATATGGGGTGCATATTAGGCTTTGCCATGAACCAGAGAGACGCTCCAGGTGAATACTCCCAGTATATGGACTATAGAATGAGTCTATTGACTGGATATGAGGCCACAGAAGTTCCTATTGAGAGTTTCTATTTGCTGTTTGGTATCTTCAGTCTCTGATCAAATGTGAATTTTTAAGTGGGCTCAATATTGTTTTATAGATGAATGGCTTATCACAAAACAGCTTTTGTTACGAAGACCGATGTATACAATCATCATAGGTCAAATCTACCTGGCAAAGGTTCACGTCATACAAATTAGGAGACAAGTAAGAAGGACAGGCAATGGTTCAGTTCAAGGAGAGACACAAGCAGCCCGCTTCACAAAGGTAAAGTAGGACCAAAAGTCTAACTTAGACCAAAAGTTTAACTTTGCTACTTTTTGGTATTCACAAAGGAAAGTTACTACTACTACTACCTTTGTGACTCTAAATTTAGACTTCAGACTTTAAGTTAGATTTTAGTTCTAAACTTTGGGCCCGATTCACAAAGGTAAACTTAGACTTAGGTATAAGTTTACTATTTTTTTGGTATTCACAAATGTATGTTACTACTAGTAACCTTACTACTAGTAAAGTTACTAATAACAAATTAACTAGTTGTAAAGTTACTAGTAGTACCATGCCAAAACGTGGTAAACTTGGACTTGAGTGTAAGTTTACTACTTTTTGGAATTCACAAAGGTAAGTTACTGCTAGTAACTTCACTACTGGTAAAGTTATTACTAGTAAAGTTACTAGTAGTGACATTTCTAGTAGTAACTTACATTGACAAAGACCAAAAAGTAGTAAACTTACACTTAAGTCTAAGTTTACCTTTGTGAATCAGGCTCAAGGAATGCTAGTTGGAAGGTATGATTTTTTAACAATTTATGTCAGAAAACAAAGGGGAAAGTTAAAAAGGATTCCAATGCTGCTTACAAGTTTTTCTTTCATGCCAAGTTAAGGGGGTTCTTATTGAGTTTCCCTTAAATGTGGCTTCAAGGGGCAAGGGCTGGTGCCCTACTTATAAAGATACATGTGCCCTTTCACATCTAAAAGTTCTGCATTAGTTCTTTTCACTTGAGATACCATTACAGGTTCCAGTGAGCACTATTTGCCACCTTCACACACTTCACACTGCCTCCTACTTGCTGTACTTCACCAGTCTGTCCTAACAGTCAGTGCAATTAGCACCATCAATGGCCTTTACCTCCTTGGATCACTGCCTCATACGCCACCATACATCGTGAAAGATTGTAAGGAAGGTGTAAGGAAATACCTCTTTCATATGGTCACGGGGACGTTTTCAACTGATGTTGCTGGCTGTTTGACTCTGAGAGTGCACTGAAGCCTGTTAACCAGACCTCAGTGCCCTGACCCTGAAGTGTATGTCGAATTGGCAATACCCAACTAGAAATGGCTAACTTACCTGTAAGTCTCTAGTAAATGGTACCCTGGTACCCCAGGCATGTAAGTTAGAGGGGTATCCAAGGGCTTGCAGCACTGATTGTGCCACCCTGGCAGTCACCGAAGTACAACAAGTTACTCAATCCACCACTGCAGACTGGTAGAGCAGTCATGCACTACTAACCCAACTTTGCCATTGAAAGCAATGACCCAGGCAGGACCTGTACTTTGCATGTTCTGACAGTGAAATACGCAAAACTGCAGTACTACTGTGGAAACACTTGATTGCCCAATTGGTGAAATTTAGGGTTACATGCTGCCCCCTTAGCTGTGCTAATACCTGAATGGTGTGGCCAAAGTAGTCACTGCAAGGTATCAAACAAATGATTACATTAAACCCGACTTGTATCTCAAGTCGAAATTAATGTCACTTGTTACAGTGTGCAGGTTTAGCAAAGCTGCCACTTTGCTGCCTTTAAAACTCCTATGCTTTCCCAGGCACACAAGGGGCCTGCTCCAAGAGGCAGCTTTCTGCCCTCCTGGAGAGACATGTCAACAACTCTCAGGAAGGAAACAATGAGAGATTGCAGGCCAGGGAGGTGTCACCTCCCTCATGCAGGAAGCTACTTAGCTGTTAGTCTCAATAGACAAGCTTCAAAGGTGAAGCCTCCTTTGAAGGTCAGATGTTTAACACCGGGGGTGGGCTACCCCATTGTTGAGGTAGACAGTATGGAACAGGATTCAGAGAGGGGAAACCAGTTGCCAAACCAGTTACCCAGAGGTGTGTAGGCCTGAGGTAGGCACACCTGAGTGGTGAGCTAGTGGGGTCTTGGCATTGAGAGAGGGGTCTTGCGATCTTGTAAGTGGGCAGAATGGTGCATCCTGGAATATCCAGTGCCACACTACACAGGAAGTGGTCATCAGGTGGGAGGGAACATAGGAGCCAATTGACTGCCAGCCCCATCCTGCACTGAGGGACCTATCTCAGCATAAAGAGGGTACCCTTCGCACTCAGGCCTCAGATATCAGATCTCAACCGAATTGGAAGAAGGACCGACCTGCTTCACTGAGGGACCAGCAAAGATAGGTTGCATCGATGTGTACTATGCCTGCTACTCCTGGTGGCTAGCAAAGAGAGGGTTAAATGTGTCAGCTGTGTCCTGCTCAAGAAGAAGCCATCTCCAGGGCCCAGTCAAGCCAAGAGAACTCCAAGAGCCACCTGACTGGCCTCCTGTTCACCACACAGGGACACAAGAGCTAAAGAAGCCTGCTGGGACAAGTTGGTAGCCCATAACTTCAAGCCACTCCCACTGTCACCGCCTAGCAATGAGAACAAAGACCCATGCTTTCGAGACCATTCAGTACTCTCTGAGAGTTGCTGCATCTCTCAAAAGGTGAGTTATTGACTCGAAGGATTGGCCTGTGACCGCAACAACAGGCGACTGATAGTCCAGTGCAACCAAGGCCCCCCAACCATCTCCATGGATTGAGGAATCCCTGCAAGAAGACCCCTGTCAACCGTGTCACAGTCACACATCCTTAGAGCATCTTCAGCCTTCCTTCATCACTTGCATCAGGACAACTCCATAAGAATCCATTGCAATGCAAATAAAGAGCCTGGAACTGCTGAAGGACTGCTTCTTCTGTGAAGGGAACTGTTCCGGAGGACCTTTCTGGTCCCCTTGACTAGCTCCCTGCTGGAGTTGGTCACCCCAAGCACTCCTAAACAAACGCAATGGCACTTACATTCTTATAAAAATACAGTCTGATTTTATAAATTAGTGTTGGATTTCTTGAGTGCTGTGTCAATTTCTTCTTCAATTGTTTTGGTGCTTTTGAAATGCTTTACGGTTGTTCTTCTGTAAGCCTTTCTGCTCAGTCCCACAGCTAACCAGGATTGAGTTGAGGATTTGACAGGTGAAGTCCAAGGATCCTAAAGGGGCTGGTAAGTGTATTACACAGTGAGGTTGCACAACCACACCATATAGTACATGCCATTTCCTCATTGAAGGGAAAGGGAAAGCTGGGCCAGACTAATGAAAATTATTTATGTAATTGGGTCATGACATCCATTGACAACTTCCTGATGCCAATTTTTAAAACCTCTCATGATGTAAGTAATGAGATGAGGCATATGGCCTTAGAACTAATGTCCTGATTGCTTACTGGTAAGATTCATTATTGCAAGCCTAAGCTTTCTCATCACAGTCTTTCTAACCCTCACTTCCACAACTTCTGTGTGTCTATTTGATGATATCCAAAGGATGTTACTGGAGTGTTGAAGGCAGTTCTACTTGAGGAGAGATTCAGGTAAAAAAAGTGCTTTCCTTTTTTGCCTAGGGGCAAGTGAATTGCCTGTCTCCTGAATGATGACTTATCTCATGTGTTACTACTGTGACAAGGAAGATAGACATGGTGGTAATGAAGATTAACAGTAGTTATCTAGGCCCTTTTACAATACCACAAATGCATATGTGTAAGTGATGTCAGAGTTTATCAAGGATACCCATCAATAAGGCAGGCAACTCATTTATTTGGAGTGGACATATTAACCTAGATGGTGACAGAGGATCTCCTTCACAGGTCTTCTGATCTCTTTGTAAATAATCTGTACTTTCTGCTCAGTCAACCAATTCTCACTTGTAATGTATTGTTAAATTAGCACAATATGTGTCAGTTAATTCTGTTTTCAATACTTGACATTTCAAAAGGTAGATATATTATTTCTTCTTATAAATAACTTAACTTACAGTACAGTAGACCCATGGCCACATTGGAATCCGTTTTGTATTTGCGTAATTTCCAGGTGTACCTAGGATGACATAGTGGAGAGGGCCCTAACGGCATATATGAGATGCATATCTCTTCCAGTATATTCCAGGGATACACTGTAGTGGGTCAAGCCATTATTGAGAGCAGGCAGAGAAAAGATTTGAAGCTAGGGAGTTTCCCAATAATCTTTCCTGATCCATTGTTCTCTGGAAGGACTACCAACAACACCCACATGTTAAGTGGTATTGTTTCCCTTGCTTTTGTGCCCTTGTCTCTCCTGACAAAAGACATTGAACCTGTCTGCACGAACTATGGAAAGGGCAGACATGCCCTCAACTGATCTCACCACTGATTCTTGGAAAACACAACTATTGTCCACAACTTTAGCTGTGGTCCAACACCAGTAATGACAAAGGACTTTTTTGCTTCAGAGTTGGATCAGCCACTGTCAACTATTATTGCCATGGTCAGGACCAGACCCTGGGGAAGTTTCATAGACTGCCAGGAGAAGATGCTGCAGAAGGGTCATTGGTGATATCCTTGCAGGTGGACAGCTAAGAGACTTAGCAAGAAATAAATTGTGATGGTCGCTCCAGCTAAGGAGAACCTGCACTGCTCTCAAAGACAGATGGGGTCTGGATAATAACGTTCAAAACAGCATGTGAAGTCCCAAGGAAGTGCTGCAGATCAAGGGGCACTAATGAAGAGCCATTATGTGATGTGTGTGTGATCCAACTACTAGAAGCTAGCACCTAGAAGCCAAATGTGCTCATCAACGTGACCTCTTCTTCACAGATAAGGACATCAGACATTGCCAGACTCCACTGCGAGTAAGGTGGGCTGCTAGCTTGTTTGGTTTGGGAGATGCCGCTGTCTGGGCCCAAGGAAGAATCTAAGGAGCAGGACTCACCTGATGACAAACAGCATGACAGCTGCAAATCCACTAAACTTCTGGGAAAGGTGTGGCCTACATTCCCATGACCAATCGTACTCCTGCTTGTCTGTAGAGAACTACAACAACATCAGATGGGCCACAGAGAAGAGTAGGTATGTCCCACTCGGCGGTTCTTGCATTACACACACCATCTACAGCAGCAAGGCCACCAAACAATGTTAATTTGCAGTCAGAGGACCATGAATCACCACCAAAGAATAGAAAGATCTGTACCATTTTGAACCAAAGAGACTGGTTCTCACATTTCTGTGAGAACTCTTCTGCATAAGGGTGAACTGAGCCACAGGATTCTAACCCACACACTCCTGTAAATAAATCCATGAGATTCCCCTTGTAGGGCTTAGAGCCAATGAGAATTTCCACAAAAGATCTGTCCATCTCTACATAGGGAGAGTTTAGACAGCTCTCCAAATTACTACAGTTAGTAAATTATAGTTGTTGAATAGATTATGATGCCTCTCAATTATTATCTACACTGATAGTGTGATTGTTTATTAAGCTACTTTTCTTTTACAAACTAAAGCACTGGTTAGACAGTGATTTATCAACAGATATTTGAGTGCTGAGTTTTTAATCACACTCCACTTTCCTGAATAAACCTCAACTTCGCTACCCTGACAGTAAAATGCTAAAAGGGTGTGCTTGTGTTTCTTTTTTAGGTCCAATAGTAGGGTTAAGCCCCAGGAAACCGATGATAAATGGCACTCATTGACAAAATCCAAGCCCTGTAGCTCATCTACCTTTGGACACATACAAAGGTTTTGTTTGCAGTATCTAATTTTAATCTTCCCTGTAACTTGTTATTGCCAATTGGTGAATACCTTACTTATTATTGTAAGTTAGAAATATTAGTCACCTTATTTTTGCTATACTTAATACATCACTGCATTTATAAATTCCAGTAACATAACTTGCTCTACCATAGAAATTACTTCATTTAACATTTACTTAACAGAAACTTTCTATATCAAACATTATCGCTATGTACCTGTATGTTAACTCTCTATGTCAGTCTCAAGGTTTAGGTCTGAGGTTGAAACTTATGCATTTTGCCTAGTACATTACCACACTTCACCTATATCCCAAGCCAGTGTTTCTCACTCTATACCTGTCACTATATGTAAATACGCCTATTAATTAAAAAAGAAATGATTGTAAAATGCACTAATATTTGTACATACATTTTATAGTTAGTCCATTCTTCTTGCTGTGCAGTTGCCAGCTCCTCTGCTTACCCTGATGGAGGGAGTTCTCCTAAAATATATTTAACAATTAATGTTTATCAAAAATTACAAATTATTTCATTGATAAAGATGAAAATTCATTTACACCACAGATAAATATATAAATATATGTATTATTTGTTTACATTATTTTATACATTTGTTAATATTTGTGCTTGTTGTCTTAGTATTTTAAAAAACTATGGGGTATATTCACAAGAACGTGTGATAACTACAGCAAGAGTAGAGTAAAGCAACTTTCAACATCGTAGTCTATCGCCAGAAAATAAGCCTGTGTCAACGTGGAATTCACAACAAGGCGGTAGCATGTGATAGTCACCAGATAACGTGTCAAATATCCGCGTGAAAATCAACATCACGCTGCAAAAATGCAGAACGCGGATGCAAAAAAACATGCGATGAGGCCAATCACGGTACACAAATCTGAGAAAACCAACTACAGGCCTGCAAATCCCATGCGTCTGGTGGGAAACAGCACTATAAAATAATTTTTTTTGTTGAAAAGAAAGCAATTCAAATTGCGCTGCGATATGGGAAGGGCAAGGACAAGAGGAAGAGGAAGATGGGGTTCAGTCCACAGGAAGACCGGATCATCGACAGGGAGATGATAGAACACCAGCAACAACTCTTCGGCACCTCCACCACTGGTAACCCAAACGGAAATATGGCAGGCATTTGTCACCAACGTCAATGCAGTCGAAGTGTCGAGGAGGTCACTGGAGGAGGTCAAGAGGCGCTGGCATGAAGTGCACAGCCAACCCAAGAAGAAGCTTGCTGCCAACAGGAAGGCAACTAGGGCGTTTGGTGTATAGAAGCAGCCCAGCTGTTTTATCCCTGCTTCTATCCACCTAGCCATGCATCCATCCTGAAAAATCTCTGGGAGATCGTTATTACAGCTTACGGGAGTATAGCATGAATAACGGCCCAGCCTCAGCAATTTCGGTACATTGCCCCAGACTTTGTATATGCTAGAGATAGTCTAAAGTTTCATTTTCTTAAAATAGTTATGGTTGACATGTCGCCATAAGCACCCCTCACACCCCTCCCCTATGATCATTTCTTGTGGTGTTGAAATAAGGTGTTCGCTAGGTTCTATGGATATGAGTGTCATACAATATTTTGCAAACTGTAGCTACAAGGTTTTTAGTATCAGTGAACAACGAGCGCATAGCCAATGATAGAAGCACAGGAGTATAGCTTCTAAGCAAAAAATTTATTGGTGGTGCAACTGGGTGAATGGAAAACCTTACTAACCATTCGTAAGTTAAACCAGCGAACTGGATGAAACTCATATATCAAGGAAAAAGAAGTACCCTATGCACACACATCTATAATCAGATAGCTATATTGTCGGATATGTGATAAGTAACACAAATAAAGTTGCAGAGGAACGATGATTCTTTTAGTAGATTGAAATCTTCAGTTCTTTAATTTTTCAAACATATAACAGCAGCCAGCCGACACGTGTTTCATCGCTTACGCGAATCTTCAGGGCTGGAAATTACAAAAAGGTCTCTTATACACAGTAGTATCAAATTTGACACAAAGTGTTTGTACATCGTATCAAAAAGGCTCTATGAGTGCTGACAAGGTCTTACAAAATTACTCTGCAGAGACACAAGTTATCCATTGTGTGGTTCACCAGAGTGCCCCAGATTATAAGTAGTTAGTCAGGTGTCAGATCGCTCTGTATAAGAAAGGGTGTCTATTACGACATAATCAGAAATGATGTTCTAGAATATATACATGCAGCCCGTGTTGAGTAACGTGCTCATATAATAAGAAAGATTCTTCATTGTGAAAAAGGTGACACTGTGTTCAGAATAGTGAAAAGGTTGCCTTAGGCGTAATCAAAGATTAAAAATCAGTGATGTGACGAACAGTGACACAAGCATGTGGAGTGAAAAATGTGAGCTGTGGTTTTTCTGACACATACCTTAGAAACTACTGAATGAACTTTTTTTTTTTTAAAAAGCTTTATTGCAACAAGTATAGGCCTATAACCGCAACCAATCATAGCACGGTTTAACACAGCTCATCAGCCGACAGCCCTGAGGTCCGGCAGCGATTCAGGATGAAGTTTGTCTTGGAACGCGTGAATAGGGTACAGGATATAATAAAGGTTTCATTTTATATTATAGAAATAGACGGATCAGGTGCCACACAATCAAGCTAAAGGAGACGGGGGACAGGCCAAGAAACAGGATATACGTCAGAAACAACAATATGAGGAACCCTGGCGCCAATGCTTATGAATCGAAGAGAACAACAATACTGGATACAGTTTCGTAAGCGCCGGTTCCCAGATCCTGCCCACCCGGACTTTCGATTAACCTAGGAAGCGCGAGCACAAAATTCCAGAATACAATGTAGTCAGAATAGAACACAGACGATACTGACCCGAAAGGAAAGAAAGGGAAGGGAGAAAAAGGCCATATAAAAATAAGAAAGGCAAAAAAAAAAAATACCCCCCCCCCCTCCAACCCCCCACCCTGCACCCTTGCCGATGGCTATAGCCTAACCCCACTAGCAGCGTGCCTGTCGCCCTAAAAAACTAAAACCCCTAAAAGAAGGGAAAGAAAGAGGAAAAGCGGAGGATGGCCTAGTAGTACATGCCCCCAGCCCCTTAATTCCCCCGCCAGAAACAGGAACCCCCTATCACAAAGAGGCGGATGTGGAGCGAGCCTTATGAAAGAAATTAGGGGGCACCGTGACACACCGCCCAGCCTCTTAAACCAAATCATCACAAATCGAAAAGTTATAATACCATTTCAAACCGCCCTGAGTTGAGTAATCTCACCCCTGAACCTTCCGGACCAGCACACAAGCCTTCCCCAACAAGACCCAAGGGCATATAAGCAAGTCATAGAGGAGAGGGAAGTCATCGAGAGAGTCATCGAGAGTCAATCCGTTACCACTTGCAGCAAGTAAGTCCACGGGAGCTTCAGGTGCAGGAAGCCTCCCTCTCCCAACAAGACAGTCTCGATGTTTCTTGCCCCGGGGTCGCAACATTTCCAAAAAGGGGGGGGGGGGATGATCACCAGATGAAAAAGAGTCTACAACACAAGTCTCCGGGGGTAGGAAGCCAGTCGATACGTCGAGAATCAATAACGGTGGAAGGTGCAGTGGCAGTCTCACGACCTCTAGGACACCACCTTCCAGGGCTTCATCCGATGATTCCAATACTCGCATTCCCACAGGGTCCTCGCAGTGAGTCAAAATGGCCGCAGCTTGAGTGGCTACAGATGGTAGTTCCAATAGTGGGGCAGGGTCCGGTACAATAGGCAGCATCCCAGATAGGCTTGCACCCAATTTATTCATGTAGACAGTCATTTGTGATTGAAGCGCCCAGAGTTCTGACAGCAATGACCTCAGCGATGGCTCGGGCACATTTCAGTCCATGGTCTCACGCCCGAGACCGATCACAATCACCTCCCGAGTGAATTGGTTTCTCCGGGAGGGACAGACAGGGATCACGAGAGGGCAAGCATGGACGGTAACCCGTCGTTCTCCACAGCCGCGATCACCCGGCTTAACGCAGCAGGCCGGGGCCCCGATCCGCCGAGGCCCGGAGGGAGCCGGCACCGGGTCCGCGGGACGGGAACCCCCACCTGCCGTCAGTAGCAAGCAAGGTCACCTCTCCATCAGTGCTGAGCAAAGAGAACAATCACTGCCAATTCCGGGCGCAGAAGAAGTCTCCACTACGATCGACCGGACCCTGCCTGGGTCTTCCCGCCGTTGTTGTTGCACTACCACCCGGCCATGCAGATACTCGAGGCCCCGGCTTCACCGCTGGAGTAGGCCACAATCTTTAACTCAGTGTAACTCTGTGAAACCGGCCGATAAAAATTCCCGGATTTCACCCTCGGAGTGAGGAACTGTTCATGTACGCAGGGGCTGGCGGCGGGATATGGAGGTCGGCGGAGTCGGGAGCCTAAGCAGCCATCTTGTTTGCCGTCGTAGCTCTTCCTCACTGAATGAACTTTTGAAGGTCTAAGGGGACAAGAATAAAAACGGATGGTAAAGAAAAATGAAAAGAAAAATGTACCGGGAAATGGGGAAGGGGGGTATTTATTAATGCAAGTGTAATGAAATGCTCACCGCTCAGCCGGTGATATTTCCGACCCGGTAAGGCCCTTGACCAATTCGAATGAGAACGAAGACATAGAGAAGGTCGCTAAATCTCCAGATAAAAAAAGGGAAATTTACTATGAGTGAACAATACCATAAAATGGATCTTATTTCTAAGTCTGGACAACAACCTCTATATTATCCTCATTCAGTGAGCAGCACTGTGTGAACTCAGTACTATTTCAAGGAAGTATATGTTTATGGTCATTAATTAGAACCAACAGTACTCACACATCTTGACCAAGTCGTAGTTACGGGTGTGCTAGAAAGCATGTGCCCATTAAGCAATAAGATTGAATAGCCACTAGATGGCATCATGGGCTGTGGCAGGGTACCCCTCCTGACGGACATCTATTAACGCGTAATTCTGAACAGACTGCCATATACTTTATGACTCATTTTTTGCTATTCAATATTCACGAGGAATTGTGCAATCTCCCATGCACAACTGCCAATAAATGCGCAGTATGTCAAGGCTTCCCATGCATGGCTGTCTCGGTTGCTTTCCTGTTCATGATCCAGCAGGGTATGCAGACACAAGTCATAGTCCAATTCATCTACGGTTGTGTTGGATAGGCAGACTTCCATGGGACACTCAAATGTGCATGTTCGGCAGTGGAACCAGGGCTGCTCGCAGGTGACATAGGCAATGCGGAAGCTGAGCCGGTAACTGAACCACAGCACTGCCAGTGGCACTGTGCCCAGTAAATGCAGCATACGTGCACGTTAGTGTTCACATGATGTTTCCGTGTGTGTCAAGGGCATCCCATGCGGTGGTCCCTAAGGCAAAGTCTTTTGTGTGTGGGGTGTGGATGAGTCAGATAGTTCATTTGCGCAAAGCGTGGTGTGGGAGTGGTCCACGTCTGCCATAGCATCTCTCTCAAGGTATTCCAGGCGCATTCTGGACCAAGGTTAGAGGTGCAGGTGTCCTCCCGCCTTCTGCATTGGGACAATGGAGCTTTCATCCCTGTTGTTTGTCTGACTGCTACTTGCATTTTCGGAATGTGATGTGGCTTTGGCGCTGAGATTGGGAAACAGCCTTGGGCTCATGGGGGAAGGATGGCGATACACACAATGGTTGGCATGTGGAGCCAGGTGCCCTGCAAGGCCTTGGGCTGCTTGTGCAATCTCACTCCGTCTCTCTCAGTCGCTCTCTCCCTCTCTTTCCGTGGTGGGTGCATGGCATACCTTCTTCTCCTGGATTTAGTCTTCCAGGCTGTGTCCTCCGGATTGTCCAGTGAGGACCCTCTAGGACTCATCCGAATTGTTGTTTTGGTCTTTGTTTGTATGGTGTTTTGTGTTGGTGGTTGCATTGCTGTATGACTGATTCTCCATTTTCTGGCCACACATGTATGTTGATTTTCCAGCTTGTGCAACATCAGGCAAAATATTTATTTTGGGATTCCTGATGTTGGTGTGCAGTTTCTTGGTCCGGGGTTGGGTTTGGGCCCGGGGGTGGGGGGGTTGTGGGCCTGGGTGTGGTGTTGATTAGTGCTGTGTCACTCTTGGTGTCCGTGCTGCATGTTCAGCTGCTCCATGTCATCTGTTGCCCTTCAGGTGTGGCTGTGGGCTGGGCTCCCTTTTGTGGTGCAGGTTGTGGTCCGACTTTACACCAGGTCAGAGCAGGTAATGCGCCTTATCGCTTGTTCTGTGTTCTTATCGCTAATCTGGCGGTCATTGTGAATGTTGAAGTGTCGTGTTGTCGCTGGTTCGTGCACAGGAATGCCTCCTCTGCATCTCATTAGCCATAGTTGCATGGGTTTTCTGTGGCAATGTTTTTTGCAGCTGCTATCATGGGTAAACTGGTGCTGTGAGCTGTTAGCACCAGCTTGTGAATGGGGAGGTAAATTTATCACGACTTTGGCTGCAATAAAGTGCTTTTAATTTGGCGATAGCTCCTTGTGAATATGCCCCCATGTCTTTCATATTCTGTAGTGCTACTCATGAATTTTAGCATGCAACGGAAATGTAAACGGGCAAATTCACACAACAACTGATCCAAAAAATGACAGATTTACTCACAGAACATGGCCAGTGTAGGATTGTAGTGCCTTTAATCTTTCTCCAAGGTCATGTTGATATTCTGAAGGCATGTATGGCAATGTCACCTCCTACTATATGAAGAGGAAGCAACATGCTATGAGTTTAATTGTAATTATAATTATATGCATTTACCATGATGGTATGCTTCATTCAAAAGGCCATATTAATCTTTGGTTCATGTCTTTTAATGTATATGTGTGTTTTTTCTCTCACATTCCTGAGATATACAGTGCCAATTACATATTTCATATTTTTTAGTAATACTCTTTACATTATCTAGTATTTTTTTTGTATGTTCCATTAGACATAAGTGTACATTTCCCCTCTGGTCAGAAATGACTAAATGCTAACAGTCCACTTATAACAGCAACAAGTTACTTGTATTTGCACGTCTTAGATCTGCATCCACATCAACGGTAGATAAACAGTTGTGGATGGTACAGTTCAGATAAGAGGTAGTTAAAATTGTGGTTTATACAAGTAGTCATAGCATGCTAAGCATGTCTATGTAAACATGAATACTTAAGTCTGTCACCATGTTTTCATATGTTGGACACACGAGTCTTACGTTACATTACCTAAACATGATATGATACGTTGCCCCTTCCCATGACATGGGGGGTAGCATTCTGATGGACAGGATGTATGTTATAGAAAGAGTCATTCATGTCAGTTAAGTGATTAGTTATTAACGTGGCTAAGACATTTCTGAGTAATTTGTATGTGACATGTTCTGTTACATAGCTGTATTGATTTTGAATAGGTTAGTACCACCCTCTAACCTTTTCTTAATGTGGCTGCAAGTGTTTCTATAAATCCGAATTTCATATACTTTGGCACACAGCTGACACATGGATGCAAATACACACATAAATTATATCTATTTCAAATATCCTATGACATTTAAGGCAAAGAAGCATGCAATTGTCTATATGGTTTTTATTAAATATATAGTATACATTACGTATTCACTTTATTGATACTTACTTTCAGTATTTCAGTTTAACAATTTGCTGCTCAGTATCAAAGCAGAATTGTAATACCAATATCAGCGTGTCTCCTTTGATCCCTCCTTTGTCATAACAACTACGAATACCCACCATCAATGTCTCCTGCAGGTACTTCAGTAAGGGGTATTGGATCTCTTGCAGGAATATGGTGCATTATTCTACAGACAAGTATCATCTTATGGACCACTTTTGAACTGGAGAGTCACCTTCCACCAGAGATATCCAGGCAACAAATCCATGACTTCAGAATGCCAAAAATAATTTCAATGATCGATCAGGTCTTGCAATGTGCAGCATGGTATGATATCTCTCCTGGAGTCTTGGGACTACTAAATGGCTTTATGAGCCATGGTTGCATTGGAAAGCCCTGGTTACCTACAGTAAAAGATGAGAGGTATATATCGCATATACACATATAACTTATCAGATGCATATTATTCTACATGGGACATGTGTGGATTTTATAAGTAGCCAGTGCTAGATGTGACTTTCTTAGAAGATTTCCCAACATGCAAGCAGAAAGATACATATACCAGCATCCTCAGCTGTTTTGAGGAGCAACAACATTGAAAAAGAAAATATAATTTTTTTAAATCACTTAAGACAGGAACTAATTCAGTAGACATTTTGGTCTTCATGGGTCATGTACAATGTTTATATTAGTGTGAGTTGTTGTTTGTAGCTTTATAGTATGTCTTCATGAACCCAAGAGGGTGCCTTTTTTGTGAACTATAAAGCAACAGGGTGGTCTTTTATTGTCACGTGGGGATTGTTTTGACTGGTTTCTCATTTGTATCTATCTAGTGTTTATGTTCAGTAATGCACCATTTACAAAGAGTGTATTTATTAGTGCAAGATATACGTCTTACACTATTGTGTGCAAACTTCAGCAAACAGCACATCTCTGGTAAGTCATCCTACAATTCAGAACAGCTATCATTTATGTAAATTGTTTGTGATCTGCACCCATAGTGCATAAAAGCAGACTTACTGTAAATAAACCATTATGTTGCTGCCACTGTAGCAATCTTTCCATATTTTTCTATTTTACTTAACTCATATTTGGGTCTAAGGTGCAAGTTACTTTGGTATTTCATGGATACTGTGGTTTGTGGTGTTACACATCCACATTTTCTAATCTGACTTTAGCTTTAGAAGCCTCAGTTTGTGGCACTGCATCTGTCATTTTACAACGGAGTGCATCTAATGCTCACATGCATAGTACTATACAACAACCTATTAATATGGCATCAAGAAACACACATTTCAAAATCAAATAACGATACCTAGGGTAAATCTACCATAGCAATTAAGTTATGTCTATACGACGTATCCTACTGATTGTAGATGACAAAAGGCAGTTGTATGTGTAACATTGCTTCTTTATGTATTATTAGAAGGGGCATTTCTGTTACATAGCTTATTATTTTGTTAAACTGCTTGGATACATTTTCATAGAAGTAGAATGTGTCAGAAAGATGTGATCCACATCCAACAAATTAACTCTGTTAGTTAAGAACATTTGTATAGTGGATATGTGTCATCAATAAAGACACACGTATATTATTCTGTCATGGAAACGTATGGTAAAATGTCACATGCTATAGGTTACATTTAAAACCAAACCCTCAAGCATGTAGCTGTTCTTTGTAATTGTATCTTGATATACAGAATATGTCCATTAAAATTGACATACTCTTTGGAGACTGTAACATCAGAGATCAAGATGCAGAATCAGGTTTACCTTTCTTCTGCGGGTGCTTCAATAAATTAATCCACAAAACCTGAATATTCTCGAACACTAACTAATTATAACTTATTAACGGATATCAAGAGCAGTTTTAACAATATCTCTGCCCATGGGCTGGCTTTCAAAATTATTGCCGTTTACCACCCGATTCGAGTGTTCAATTTCCACTATTTGTCAATACACCAGGCGGCATTTCATATTGTAAATAGCAAGAGGAAAACATGTGTGAAAGGTCAGAAAGTACCTCACGTAAGCATCACAAAGGGAGCTGCTGGTTGGTACTCACCAGTTTGCCCATGCTATCATCATTGGTAACTTTCATAACCATAAAGAAAAAAGTAAAGTGTCCAGATTTTGAGAGGTGACGAAAATAAAGAAGTGATGTGTCTAAGAATGCACTATAAGAGAGTGCACGCGTGGTGCAAACCAAGATGGCTGCCTGAAACGGAGCCTCGTCCCGCGACGGGAGATGCCGCAGTGATTTCCGCTGCTCCGTCCCTTCTCTATCCCTAAAACTGTGCTTTTAAGAAATCAGAAGACTTCCTGTACACCTTATGGGTATTGGTATGGCTTTTTTCTTCTCCTCCCAGGAGATATCCTAAAAGTACCTATCTCCTCATATTTGGCCACCATTTTATTTTTCTGCAATGCTGTTTTCTCCTCAACTGCATTATGTCTGAAGGGATTACCAGCATCATTGTCCTACCATGTATTTTCCTGCATAAGGCATGGTTCTTTCGGTTTTTTCATCTGATATTTTTGACCAGCTGACTTCTGAGGTTGCCTAATTTAGCGGTTTTGCGCAAGTGGAGTTTTCATCCCCTGTCTTCTATCTTTTTGTTCTTGAAACACGGATAACAGCAAGTTTCTCTCTGTATTTAAGCCTTCTACTCTTGGTTTTCTCATTTCTCCTGGATTTTTCTTCACTCTTTGCTTATGGGAAGGAGTAAGAAACCAATTTTTATCAATAAAAAGTCTACTATTGATGCTCCTTGGTCCTGCTCATCTCATATTAATTCTTCATTACAAACAAGATGGCGCAATCTAACTCTTCAAGACCAGTGGCTTCGCCGACTGCTTCAATGAAATTGTAAACTCCATCCTATGCCACCAAGCATCTTAAACAGGATCCTCCTCTCCGCCAAAGTCGGTCTCTCCTTTATCCTTGTACAATGTGCTGGATGAGATACGTGCCTTACATCCATTTATTAAAGAAACAAATTCTCATCTGCAAGTCTTAGATACTAAATGAACATCCATGGAATCTTGTATTTCCATGGTGGAACAACAAGTTGGAGAGTTACATGACATCTCTGTCAATGTTGTTAATTTACAGAAGGAGGTCCTCCTGTTGACCTTTTGAAGAAATCTGCTGAAGATCTTGAGAATAGAAACAGACTCAATAATCTTTGATTATATGGACTTCTGGAAGGCTTGGAAGGTGACAACCCTGTTCAATAATTCACCACCTTTCTTCCAAAGCTTCTGGATCTTCCTCCATCTACGAAAAGCATTCAACTGACTTATAGACTGGGTCCTCGTTTGACTTCTACATCAACTACTTCAAAACCAAGGAGTGTAATTTTTCTCTTTTTTAAATTTACCAACCTCTTACAAGTTTAGAATGCTGCCAAGGCCAAAAAACATCTTACATGGTCTGGTTCCAAGTTATTCATCTCACAGGACATTTCATCAACTACGGCCAAGCGTCGAAAAGACTTTCTTGACCTTCGGCGTGCTCTACACACACTGGGTGCAAGATATGGATTATTTCATCCTTATTTAAGGTCACTTTCCAAAACAAAACTTCCACCTTTGAGAATCCGGTAGACTTGAGGAAATTCATCCAATCGCATTTCACAATGTTGATGGAAATCGCTAGTCCCTCTTCTGCATCCTCGATGCCTTGACTTATCTCTTTTTTTTTTTACTGTAGCATTGTTGATCTATGTAACTTCATTTAGTTTTTTCCTTGCAGGTTGTTCATTGGTATCATTCTGTTGTTATTTGTTTTATCACATGGAATTCTTTTTTCTCTTCGGCTCTTTATTTTCTCACAGAATTTGTCTGTGGAATCTCCTAATGTGTCCGTTTCCTGCTCGTTTTATATACTCCCCTGTTGTGGTTCGTTCCTCTTGATTGGGTTTGCCGTCTTCACTTATGTGTTGCCACTCCTTCTAATTTTCTTCTAGTTCCCCCTTAAAGGTACGTATTGCAGTCGTCAATCCTTTTTCATTACCTTTATTGTAATTGCATACTTCTTTCTCTTCAATGGTTGGCATTTACTGTCTTTTCTTACTGTCTTTTCTATGATTCCCTTTTCTTTCCTCTTTTTCCTCTTTCCTATCCTTCTTTTCTCTACTTCCCTTCCCTGTTTCGATCTTCTATCTCTCCTTGTTTATTACTGATGATCGTATTGTGTTACATACTGTTCAATTGATCTTCATTCAAGGTTATTTCCCGGAATGTGAAAGGATTTATTAACCCAATTAAAAGGCAGAGAGGGGGGCATGGCTAGCTGCCGCCGAGAATGGCCGCTGCATGAACGAGCTCCTACCTTCCCGACATCTATCCTGCCCCATCCTGTGCCATCCATCGAGAGAAAGTGCCCTGAAGTAAAAGTGACCAATTCCCGGACCCCCTGGGGAACTTACAGCTCCTGGTGAAGTATGTGCGGTGAGATTTCATCCTTTCTGACGACTTGTGCTGGGCAGCAATGGCTGCTTCCCAGTGCAGAGGGGAGTGGGTGATGGCCGCGAGATGAGGCAAAGATTGAATCCTGCGGGCTGCGAAACCACTGAGGAGGTGCTCCCTACACAGGTGACTGCTATTTAGTGCTTGAGACGGTGGAGGTCCAGAGACCTGCCCAGTATCATCGATGATGGCTGGGAGCCCCGGTGAGCACTCAATCACTAGAGACCCTGGCTCGGAGGCCTGGACAGTGGGGTGCGTGGCCGCGGACTCAGTGGCTTGGGGGCATAGACAGTGCGGCAGCCCTGAGAAATTGCAGCGAGTAGAGGCGGAGGAAGTCCTCCTGTGACAACCGCGGCTGGATCTGGGTGCCCACGCAAGTGGAAGCATACGGGGCCCAGCCAACGCAAATCCGGTGTAGAAATCGAGGGCCCAGCTTGGGGCCTATAAGCTAGAGTGACCTGCATTGGGTGCTGGAGCGGGGACGGCACCTGCTGATAAATCTGCCCTCCCGTCAGTGTGAGAGAACCGGAGGCGATTGGAGGTTGCCAACATTTGCAGGGGAGCCGTTGGCTGGTGCCCCCCTTTTTTCCAGAGAAGCAGCTTGGCAGCATTGCTGTACTTGTGACACGGCGGACCAGGAGGTAGGGGGAGAGAGTGACTGTGGCTGACCCCTGGGCAAATAAGAGAGACTAAGGCCATGACTGAATGGGCCTGAGCATGACGGCCTGGCAGGGTGTGGGCCCCGTAGAGGAGGCCTGAAGTATGGACTGGGCCACTCTTAAATAAGTGCGCAAGACTCTGGGAGCATCTATTGAGCACAGGTGTAATGCACATTGTGGCCTTCGGGTGAAAAGGACTTATTGGATTGAAGGGTATTGCCCCGGGTGGCCCCCTGAACTTTAATTGGCAAGTGGCAGTGGACACAAGTTCCTCCTGTGTGACTGCGGGTGAGGCTGAAAAGACATTTCAGGATTAGTATTGATGGGTGTGGCCTACTGCGCGAGCCACCCACATACTTTGCAGACAGATTGCTTTCCTGGTTGCTGGTGGTGGAGCTAAAGACCGTTCAGTACATGATGTTTACTGATAAGGTGGGATGTTGGGAGCTTTGGCCCATCCATAAGAGACTATTGCACCTGGGTGCCACAGTGGAGGGGCAGAGACTCCACGTACAGGCAGCTGGTGCGGCTACATTGGCCACATAGACGACCACTGCTATGAGTGAAGAAGTCTGAGCAACCGGCGCTGGGGGGCTGACCAAAAGGGCGACGGATCCAGAAGCACTATGCATTACCTTGACCACTCCCACTGACGAGGGGAGACTGTCCTTGCGGGGTTGACCTGTGCCCTCATCCAGTGGAATTTCATGTGGTGCACAGTCATGGCGACGGGGGGAAAGGGCCTCAGGGGTAACGCCCAAAAGCAATTAGCAAATTTTGCATGGTCCAAAGCCGGAAAGAAAGGTGAATCGCCGTGATCAGAGAAGCATGGTGGGGCAGCGGCGTCTACACAGGACCCGGAGCCCACTCTTCATGATGTTATAGCAGCAATTAATGAATTGCGTACGTCGGTGGACTCGGTCAATGTGGAGGTCTCTCTAATCAGAGCTGACTTCAGGAAGATGGACGAGAAGGTCAGAGAACTCAAGATAGTTTGTTACCAGCGCCGTGCAGACGGATACATCGGAACTGCAAACGCAAATGCTCTAAATGCAGAAGAAGCAGGAGAGAATGTCCCAACAACTCGATGACTACGAAGGTCGTGCCCGGCGCAATAACATTCGTATTTTAGGGATCCCGGAGAAAACGGAGGGGCCGGCGGCGGACCTGTATGTGGAAGATCTCATTACAAAACATCTCAAACCTAAGACTCTGTCTAGCTATTTTTCTATTCAAAGAGCCCATAGAGTACCAGGGGGTAGACCAAAACCCGGAGCACCCTGAGGTCCCCTATTGCTCCGGGTGTTCAACTATCGGGACTGAGACATTATCCTGCAGACTGCATGCTCCAATTCCCCTGAAGATAGATAACTATGAGGTGGCCTTTTTTCCTGATTTCATGGCCAAGGTGCAGGCTCAACGCCGCAGCTATCAGGCGGAGAAGAAGGAATTGAGAGTTCGGGAGGTCAGGTACGCGATGCTCTTTCCTGCGCATTTGAGAGTGGAGTCAGATGGCAAGTCATGGTTCTTTGACTCTCCAGAGGCAGTCTGGAATTGGATGGAGGGCTGGACCATGGTGGGGAACCAGAGGAGGGATTGTCCTGGTAAACCTGGCCAAAACAGAAGTACCCGAATGGAGGTGGCGCATAATGGCTCAGAGGAGGATGACAGTCAGTTGAAGGAACAGGACTAATGGACATGGGCTACAAGATTGGTGAGCCCATGCTCAGCTGAAACGCAAGTAGGGGGTCATGGGGGAGGGGTTGTAATACCCATCATTGCGAGACTTTCTAACAAGGGGTTCCTAATGTAATGATACAGACTGATGGGTTTCATAAGTGTGACTTGGAAGGGACTCGATATCGTCATGGGTGGATGGCTACAATACAAGTGATGTGTATTCACAGGAAGAGGGGTCACTCTACCCTGTGTATTTTCAGCATTTTGGGGGAGAGGGGGGGAGAGGCACTCTGCCATGTTTGGGTGTGGGTGATTCTAAGTCCATGGACATGGGGGCAGGGAGGGGGTGGAAGTTGAGGGGGGGATGGGGATGTTTCAAGGTTGAGTGTTTAATTAGTATGATGGTTGGGTCAATGATCTTTGCGAGTGAAGCAATCGTTGAGCAACTTATTGATTAGCACTGGGAAACTGTGAGTCGAAAGCGTAAAATAGCCATATTGAACATTGGACGGCAATTGCTGAGTGGACTGGTTCATGTTTTTTCCTACATAGTGATGATCCGAATACTGGAAATGGGAGTGATGCACGGCTATGGGGCAGGATAGAGACCGGACCCTTTCTATAATGTCCTGGATTAATGGTTTTGGGGATAGTATTAAACGGGAAATAGTGCAACTGTACCTAAAGAGACACTCACCAGATGTGGTCTTGCTGCAAGAAATGCATCTGGTAGGTCAGAAATCCAAGGCCCTCACTAGCTGGGGATACAAACTTCTGGTACATGCAGACTACACCACGGGCTCAAAGGGTACAGCTATATTGGTGAGGAAAACTATGCCCCTTTTTGTTTGAAAGACATGGGCGGATACGGGGGCCGCTTCGTGGGGTTGGAGGCCCAATGGGATGGAAAGGACATTAACATACTCTCTGTCTATTTTCCGCCCGCTCTGGGTAACCTGGGTAGTTGGCTGACGAGACTCCAGGAGGGCACACTTATCATGGGGGGAGACTACAACATGACCTTAGATGACACTATTTTTCGCCACCCACCAAAGCCTAAAGAGAAATCTAATGACCTAATGACTGATTTTGCGGAGGCGCTGGGGTTGGCAGATGTGGGCCGGGCGCTTCACTCCACTGATAAATTATTCACGTATTTTTCTAGTGTCCACCGTAGCTTGTCACATATAGACTACTTCCTAATGCATCTGTCCTCATTAGGAAATTTCACCCAATATAAAGTCTTACCCAGAGTAAGCATGGGCGAATTTTGCGGATCTCGCGTTCGCGAATTTTGCGGATTTGCGAACTCGCAATCCGCAAAATCCGCGAATGTGCGGATTTTTTTTTTTTGTGTTCGCCCGTGTTTCTGCCAGTTCGCGAGGGTTTTTACAATTTCGCAATTTGCGAACTTACCTGTCGGGTCGCAAGTTTTGCGAACTTGTTGTTTCTACGTGTCCAGCCTGTTTGGGACACTCTTCTTCATCACTGCCACTCTCTGTCACCACTGCCACTCTCTGACTACTCATGCCACACTCTGGCCCACCCATGCCACCCTCTGTTTCATCACCACACCCTCTGGTTGTCCAGTGTACATTATTTTCGGCAAAGCAAAGCACACCTTCCCTGCCTCAAGTGACCTGAATTAATTTGGGGCTGATTAATGTGTCACAGAATATTTTTTTAGCTGGCACCTGCTTCCTTAGTGCGCCCTGATTAGTGATCTTTTGCACTTGCTAAGTGCTTTCATTGTTGCAAAATTAGTTACAACACCTGCCCTGCCCCAACTGACAATAATGAATTAGGGGCTGATTAATGGATTTTAACTTCCAGCCTGGCTCCTGCTTGTCTCCCTTAGCTGTAATTCAGGACCTTTGTGGCATATGTGTAACTATTCTGAGGTTCAGAGCAGGGTCACATAATAGTTTCAACTGGCAACTGAACTCTGGAGGGGCCCCTCAGGAAGCACTACAGGAAATGGCTACTAATGATGAGCCTGAACTTTTGAACCTGGTAAGTAGTTACTTTCAGTTTTGCTAAGATCGTATTTCTGCAATTTTGCACTTATTCGCGGGGCGCGAACTCACGCGAACAGTGCGAGCAGTGCGAGCAAAATCCGCTGCTCGCGGATTTGCGGATTTTGCGGGAGATTCGCGAATCTCCCGGATTGCGAATTTCCCGAAAATCCGCAAAATCCGCGAGCGGAACGGATTTTCCGCCCATACCTAACCCAGAGTCATTTCGGACCATTCACCATTCTGGATGGAATATACGCACTAGGAACGATGACCACACACCACTATGGTCCTTAACCCATGGCTCCTACATATACCAGATATTAGGGATGAGCTCCGCACACAAACGGAGAACTATTTTACTGAAAATGTGGGCTCAGTCGACTCTGCACAAATAATCTGGGAAGCATTCAAAGTGGTTCTTAAGGGGCAAGCTCTGTCGTTAAAGGCGGGCTATATCCCCAACCAACACGAACTCTTGGTCCAGGTAGAGTCTGACCTCCTTGAACTAGAGCAGGAGAATTCACGGGATACCTCACCGGACACAAGTCACAGACTCCTACTGAAAAAAGATGAATACAGGATAAAAACCAGGGAACAGATGGTGGCTAAACATCGTGCAAACCAGCACAGACTCCATGAGCTTGGTGATAGGGCTGGCAGGACACTGGCGTGGTTGGAGAGGCGAAAGCAGGGGTCCAGATGGGTACACAAGTTGACGACATCGGGGTGAGGCTGTGATTCACCCACAAGAAATAGAGGAACAATTTGCGGATCATTTTGAAACAGTATACTCCCCTTCCACGCACTATACGGCTGAGGACTCCCGTCAGCTCCTCCTGGACAGCAATGTGCCGGGCCTCTCGGAGGCAGAGAGAGATACCCTGGAGGCAGACCTCTCGAACGAAGAAGTAAGCAAGGCCCTTGGGCAGGTTAAATCCGGAAAGGCGATAGGGCATAGTGGCATCCCAGTAGAGTTTTTGAAGGCCACTGCCTCTTTGACTGTGCTGCACCTGAAAGCCATCTATGAAGAAAGTTTAGAAGTGGATGGGCTACCAGTAGATCAGCAGCTTGCCACCATCGTAGTCATTCATAAGCAGGGTAAGCCAGCTGATAACTGTGGCTCCTATAGGCCAATTTCGCTGATTAATGTGGAGACGAAGGTTTTGGCAAAAGTCCTAGCAAATAGGATGGTGACAGTTATTACTTCATTGGTCCACCCAGACTAATCTGGCTTCATGCCAGGTAGAAATACGGCTCTCAATATACGCCGTTTGCACAATGTGATGGCTCGTAGGAAGTATATTGAAGATGACGCGGCGGGGCTCACTCTCGACGCCTCCATGGCGTTCGATTCCATAGAGTAGCCATACCTGTTCGAAGTCTTAAGGAAGGCGGGATTGGGCCCTAAATTCATAGCCTGGGTAAAGTTGCTATATACAGGTGTGTTGGGACAGGTGAGTGTTAACGGTTTTACATCTCGGACGTTCGAGCTACCCAGAGGTACTAGGCAGGGGTGGGCGCTTTCTCCATTGATTTTATCCCTTATGCTGGAGCCTCTTGTGGCTTGGGTGTGTAGAGACGTGATGGTGTGTGGGATGTGCTGGGCAGCTGAAGTGGAAGATCGGATATACCTCTATGCAGACGACATTCTGCTATACCTAGCATTCCTGTACAAATCGATCAGTGTGGTGCTGGACATATTCACAAAGTTGGTAAATATTCAGGATATACGATCAATTGGCACAAGTCTGTTTTGTTCATGTTGAGGGGCGAGTTGCCCCGCCTTCCAACAGACTGTGCTATAACGGTCACGATGGAGGGGTTTCGCTATTTGGGGATTTTTGTCACTTCAGACCCAGCTTGTTTCTATAAATCCAATCTGGTTCCACCTTTGGCCCGACTTCAAGCGGATGTAAAACATTAGAGGTCTCTGCCCCTAACACTGGTGGGGATGGCGGCACTCTTTAAAATGTTAGCCCTTCCTCGCTTTCTTTACATATTACATAACTGTCCCCACGGGATCCTGGACTCGTATTTTATAGCTGTTGAAGGGGGGATTTGCACACTGCTGTGAGATGGAAAGGCCCCTAGAATTGCACTGCAGAAATTGACAAAAGGCTGGTACAACGGGGGCATAGCACTTCCTGACCTATAGCGTTACTACTGGGCGGCGCAATTGGTGACTGTCAATCACTGGATGTATCACCCCCCCGGATGACCCAGCATATGCCCTTGATAGATACCAAACTGACCGGATATCTGGGGGCCCTATACACCACTGATAGGAAAAACAAGGGGAGATTCTTCGGACTCACCAAACATACATTGGAAATCTGGCGGGTAGTTACTTCCTGGCTGGGATAGACAGGCGTTCTCTCGCAGGCCACACCGCTGTGGTTCACCCAGAAGCTGGGCATGCTGTGCTATCAGCCCAGATTTGATCATTGGGACCTCATCGGGGTATCAGCAGTGAAGGATCTGTTTAAGAAGGGAGCAATACTTACCTTTGGTGAGCTCCAGAAACAATATCACCTGGCACAAGGGGAAATGTACAGGTATTTACAAATCAGACAAGCGATACAGGCAGCATTCCCGTCTTTCAAAGATATACCAGAGTCGTCACCTCTGGAGGACTGCTTGCTAGATGGGCCTCTCAATTCAAAGGCAATATCTCTTACAAGAAGTTGAGTAATAACCTGCCAGACACCTTCGCTAAGCTCAGAGAGCGGTGGCAAAATGACATTGGCCCTATAGAGGACGAGGACTGGCAGACGGCACTCATGTCCCCACGTGCAGCAGCTATAACTCAGAGATTTCAGATGATTCAACTTAGGGTACTCCACGATCATACATCACAGGGACAGTTTTGGGAAGAATAGGAACTAGATCTGATGACCGGTGTGAGAAGGTATGTGGTCAGAAGGCCACATTTTACCATACACTGTGGACTTGCCCCAAAATACTTCCCCTTTGGGAGGGAGCCTCAGACCACATGCACACAACTTTGGGAAAGAACATAGTATTAAATCCACAACTGGGACTATTAAACATTTGGGAGGCGACCAACCTCACAGAAGTTGAACAGCAATTTACGACACTGGGATACAGACTGGTGAAAAGAGAGCTGGCTGAAGGTATGGGGGAACGAATCCACCACTCATCACCCTGTCGGTCAGAGAAATGGATAGGTGTATGTTGGCAGAGACAGGTTTTTAAGGCTCGGAGGTGCCCCAAGAACTGCAATAGGAAGTGTTCACACTGGAATAAGCATCTGGGGGATCCCTGTGTGTCGCCTACTGTTGAAATGGAAATGCATAGACAGGCGAGACTTGCAGGAAATGTTTAATGTGTAACCAGGATTAATGTCTACTTGATTATCTTGCTGAACACCTTGAACATGTCGTCCAATCATGTAATGTATGGCTGTGATTGAAACCAATAAACAAAGTTTTAAAAAAAAAGAGAATACTTTCTCATCTAGCTTCCTATGATCCAGATTTAGTTATTTTACAAGAGACTCATTTGACTGAAGTATAAGCTTTGAAACTTAAAAGGAGTTGGGTGGGTTTTGTTCTTGTTTCCCCTACCTCTAATATGAAAAATGGTGTGATTATTCTTTGTCACAAACAGTTAAATTGTTCTGTTGTCTCTCAGGAGATAGATTCAGAAGGTAGATGGTTATTAGTTAAGCTACTTATTAATAATATTTTGTTGACTGTTTTTAATGTTCATGGGTCCGACTCAACCGGACTATTCTTTTTGGCCTAACATTATGAAAAATGTATCCAGTGTAAAGATGAGCTTTTGGTTTTAGGAGGTGATTGCAAGCAGATTGTTGATCCATTTACAGACTGTAAATCCCAGGTTTGTTTTCTTCCACATAAAACTCACAAACAATTCCACAACACCATTTCTCAATCACACCTTATTGATGCTTTGGCATCTATGCAACCCAGATGCAACAGAATTCTCTTGTTCCTTCCCCTGTGGCTCTCTTACACGGTTAGATTACATTTTCCTCTCTAAACACTTATCTCAAAATCTTATTTCTTCTTCAATAGAACCCATTGTGATTTCTGATCACGCCCCAGTAGTTGTAGTAGTTGCAGATTTTGATTTGCTCCAACCGCAGCCAAGATCTTCTCGATGGAGATTCAATCATTTTCTCTTACAGGACCCTCATTTTTCCTCTTCCTTTATTTCTTTTACTGAAGAATGTTTTCTCTTAAATCAAGATCCCAATTCTTCTCCTTCATTGATATGGGACGCGTTTAAAGCTTCTGCTCATGGTTTCATTATCAACTTTGTCTTCAAGAAAAAGTAAAAATCCCTTGCTCAACATAAATCTCTATTAACTAATACTAAACAATTAGAACATCAATTCTATTCTTCCGCAACTAATCTTAATTTACAAGAACTTATCCATGCAAAATTTGATTTCAACAAAGTAACCACTGATAATGCTTAGACTATTCTCTCACGTAGTAGTGCCCGCTATTATGGCAGACAACATAAATCTGGTAAGCTTTTGGCTAACTACCTTAAAGTTTGAAAGGAACGTATGTGAATAGACTCTATTCAAACTCCAGAGGGGAAACACCTTTTTAAAGAACAGGATATATTGGGAGAGTTTGTGAAATTTTATAAATCCTTATACATGCTGGAATCCACTACTTCTCCTTCTTTGATTTACACTTACCTTGCCCAGATTACCCCTTCTCCACGTGGACCTCTTGATTTTAATACTCTTGAATCTGATCTTTCGACTATAGAAATAGGTAAATCCCTAAATTCGCTTAAAAAACAAAAAACTCCGAGTCCAGATGGATTAACGGTAGAATTTTATCTACACCTCTCAAATGTATTACTACCCAAACTGCTTCACCTCTTCCAACATTTTTCTAATACTGGCAGAGCAGAGGGTACATTTTTAAAGGTTACAATTTGTTTAATTCATAAAGAAGGCCGTGATCCAAAGTTTTGTTAGAATTACCGTCGAATTTATCTTGTAAACGTGGACTATAAAATCTTTGCTAAATTGCTTGACACTCATCTCAAACCCTTCAGCCTACCCTTATCAATCCAGGACAATGTGGGTTTGTGAAAGGCAGATTAACCTCTGATAACTCTTGAATGGTTTTTTAATGTCGTGAATCAATCATTCAGCCTATCTTATTCTCTTACTGCAATTACTGTTGATGCAGAGAAGGCTTTTGATAGAGTTGATTTGTCATTTTTATTCAAAAGTCTAACAAGGGATGGTTTTGGCTCCACGTTTATTTCCCTTATTTCTTTACCTTGCTCGTCTCCTACTGCCTCTGTTTTAGTTAATGGCCTTATTTCACAATTGTTTTAATTGCAATGGGGTGTTCGCCAAGAATGTCCCCATTCCCCTCTTTTATTTGTTCTATCTATTGAACCCTTCTTATCTCGTCTTCGTCAGAATTCCTCTATCTCTGTTTTTTCCTACAGAGAATCCCATTTGAAATTGTCAGCCTAAGCAGATTATATTCTGCTTTTTATTTCCAACCCTAAAACTTCTTTTCCTTCTCTATTGCAAGAATTTTCAGATTTATCTTTAGTTTCTGGTTATAAAATCAACCCCAAGAAGACTGAAATCATGCCCATAACCAAATTCTGTCTTAAACACCAATTTCATTTGACTCGTTTCCGTTGGAACAACTCTAAAATTAAATACTTAGAGAAAATTGGTTTAATAACTCCATCTTAAACTCGGTTAAACTCAATGTGAAGGAAACCTTCAACCGTGTTTCTAGCCTTCTATTATCTTTGAATCCTCTTTACCTCAAATGGTGGGGTCGTCTTGATTCCATTAAGATGATTACCCCTATTTTATTATACTTTCTCTCAATGATTCTCATCCGTATACCTTCTACATACTTCAAAAATGTTGACTCTTTTCTAGAATTGCCTTGAAACGTCTCAAGAAATCAAGAGCTGATGGAGGTGTGAAGTTTCCTGATTTTCGACTTCATCATACAGCTTTTTGCTTGAAACATGCCTCCAAATGGCTTCTTACGGTTGACACACCTTATACTCTTTTGTGGGTTAAAATGAAAAAACATTGCTGCCTCCTTTCTCTATAGAGGAAGTTCTTTCCTTTACTGCAAAGACTCGCATTACGTCTCTACCATTATTTCGTCACACTTGTTCTTGTTCAGTCGTGACTGAGCACAAGATAGAGGCGTCCACGACTGCAGTTGATGTACGGCGACCTTGAGTATCTTCAAGGGATGCGTTGCTAAACTTTTTAGCATTGGTCACCCCTAAAAAGTGTGGCCATCCCGTACTGGTTGTGGGTACGAAAGATGACAGCAACCACCTGGCTAAGCTTGAAGTACAAGTGAGGTGAAGACTGGTCCCCGAGCCCTGATGAAGTTGCCGCAAGTAGATTGGCAATGAAACATGCCGGCCTTTCCTAATTAAAGTGGTTAAATACATGCCGTTCTTCTAATCTGAGGGTACTCGCAGCACCCAATAAAGAATGTACGTTTGCATGCGAGTCACACCTCATTTTAGCTTGGAGAAGTGGACTTCTTCCTTTCCTTTCATGACAGGGTCCAGTTGGTATAGAATGACACAAGCACTTATAGTGCATTCTTATACACATCACTGCTTTCTTTTCTTCACTTCTTGAAATCTGGACACTCTCCTTTTTTGCCTGTGGGCAAAGATATTGTTAAAACTGCTCCTGATATCCATTAAAAAGTTTTAATTAATTAGTGTTTGTGAATAATCAGGTTTTGTGGATTCATAAGTTGATGAGTGGGGGGCAACGTGATTATTATTATCCCCTTGTGCTCCTTTTTGTGTATGATACTTCAATAAATGAGTCATGGTTAATGGCTGTCTTACATTGCAACACCTTTATTTTCAAAATTCTCCGTGAGGAAACTCAGGTGTCAAACCCCCAAAGGGACACACATACATAAATAAATATGGGGAAAAAAATTGGGGCCTTTCTTTATCTCCTTGACATGCTGTGCCTGCCAATGTTGTTTTATTGTTCTTAATAATACTTGTGTTCTTTTGTGTTGATTATGATTTCTTCCTACATGGATGTGTGTTGGAATCTGATGACTATTGAGTTTTTGTGTCACACGTCTTGGCTGCAATGTAGGAGGAGTGGCCGCCGCTGCAGGTGTGGGGGGTGCGAGGGTGAGTGAAGAGGAGCGTAGGTGTCGAACGAGTTGGTGGAAGTTCAGTCATTGGTTGAGGTAGGCAGGTCCTAGGTCATAGAGGGCTTTGTAGGCGTGCATGAGGATCTTGAACTGTTATAATTTCTGGATGGGGAGCCAGTGGCGGCTTCTCAGGTGGGAGGGGCAAAGTGGGTTCATTAGGGGAGGTCCAGGTGGTGTCTGGGTGCAGCGTTCTGTGTGGTCTGGAGACTTTTGTGGAGCTGGATTGGGATGTCGGCGTAGAGGGCATTGCCCTAGTTGAGGGCCTAAGTGATGGTCTTTCTTGTGCTGGTTGGTATCTATCTGAGGATTCTGTGGAGCATGAGCAGTGTGTCGAAGCAGAACGAGGCAACTGTATTAACGTTTCATTTCATGGTCAGTTGGCTGATAATGCCAAGGTTGCGTGGTCGGTCGGTGTGGGTCCGAGTTCTGCAGGCTGTCAGCTGTGGTCCCATGTGGAGGTTTTCTTCCCAAAGAACAGTACTTCAGTTTTGTTAGATTTTAGTTGGAGGTAGTTATCTCTCATCCATTCGGTTACGTTGGTCATGATGTTGCAGAAGTTGGTTTTGATGTTGGTGGGGTCCTCGGTGAACGAGAGGATCAGCTGAGTATCATCTGCGTAGAAGATTATGTTGAGTCTGTGGGAATCTAACAACATCTGCAAGGGGGGTCATGTAGATGTTAAACAGGGTGGGGATGAGGGATGATCCTTGTGGTATGCCACATATGATGTTTTTGGGTGCAGAGGCGAAGGGAGGCAGTCAGATGCTCAGTTTGCATCCTCTAAGAAAATAGGTGATCCATTTGAGGCCTTCTTGCCGTATGCCTATGTTGTGGTGTCTGTTGATGAGAGTTTTGTGGGAGACTATATGGAACACCGCAGAGATGTCAAGGAGGATCAGGGCTGCCGTTTCTCCACATTTGAAGAATGATCAGATTTAATCTGTAGCAGCAATCAGCGCAGTCTCTGTGCTGTAGTTGGCACGAAATCCTGATTGAGAGGCATCCAGTAGATGGTTTTGTTCCAGGAATTATGTGAGCTGCTGGTTGATGGCTTTCTCAAGACCTTTAGATGGGTAGGGGAGCAGAGAGACCAGATGATACTGTTTTAGACCAGTGGGGTCAGCAGAGAGGATCTTCAAGCAGAAGGTCACAATCCTTGACCAGACTTCTTCTGACAACTCGACAAGCATATTGCTCTTTGTCCTCCTTTGCATGACTATCATTGAGAAATGTAGATAGTTTTGGTAAGTTTTGTGGTGCTTCTGCCCCAACATACACACCTTGCTTACATTATAAGAGTGTGCAGCACAGCGTGATACAAGGCAGTATTTGCACCGCACACTGGTACAAAAAAAACCAACACACACTGATCTTAGCACAGGTAATACATTGCAATCTGCTGACTGTGCAGGTTTGTGAAATGTAAATGCGGCCAAAGGGCATAATACATCTGGGTCGAGTCTCCTGACTCTTACTGAAAAGCCTTGGGCCCCTTTCTTAATTAGCAAAAAGTACAGCCATCAGTCACCTCTACTGCTTGAGATATGACTGCAGCCTGCGCTTTGTAAGCAAATGTCGCACACCATAAGCATCAAGACATTGACGTTTTGTGTGAGGAATTCGTGACAAATTCCAGAATAGCACATTTTCTACTGATTTTGACCATTAATTACCCCCAATTAATCCCTGAGAAATTGGTAAAACTGTTCCATAAAGAGCACTGATATTTAGAATTGTAGATAACGTTTTAGCTCAGTGAAAAATAACTGAAAATCTGTTATCTAATGAGTTTCTGAGAACAGCAATATCTAGAGACACATATGTTATGTGGGTTGTGACAGATCCTAATTTTAGCTCAAATGACATTTTTTTTTCCTTGAAATTTGCAGAAATGAAATGTTCATTTTTCAAGAACGACTGCAGCCTGGATAAGTGAATGGAAATCACAGGGCATACATAAAAAAATACTATTTAGCATGAAATAGACGATAGGGGAACAAGACCTAGATTTAGGGCCATATTTATGTACGGGTAGCATCGCTTGTGCACCACGCAACAGAGTGCATGCACAACGCAACCCGAAAATCCGATTGAGCAAGCCATGCAAGGCCACCTTGGGTGGCCCTGAGTGGATTGCAACACAGTGCAAATCGCTGCGTTATTGTGTCCTAGTGAAATATTCCATGAGTGGTAAATGGGTGTTCCCATGCAACACCCATGGATTTTGATGCACTCCCACTTTTACGGGGAAGAATATGTTTATTTCGCCTCATTTTTCCATCTTTCTATGTGTGCTGGATTCTGCAGCACACATAGAAAGAGGAAAATGCCTCAAAGGATAGTTTTTGCGCAGGAAGGTGTCCCTCCCTGTACAAAAATAATCCTGCTTATAATGCAGGGCACCCTTGTACCATAGTTCAAGTGGTCCAAGAGTGCCTGAGGTGGCACTAGGCAGCAAGTTGTGTGTTAGCGCTTTGAAATGGCAGGAATGTGCTGTATTGTGTTATATACAGCACATTCCGGCCCTTTCCCCGTCACGCAGCGCAGCAAGCTGACTTGCTGCACTGCATGACTTCTACATAAATATGCCCCTTAAATTATTTTGGCCCTCAACATTATCTTTTGTTCCCGAATTTTTATTTGTTTTTCAAATTCTGTAGGAAACTGAAGGCACTGTTCCAATTTCACCCTGGCAATGGCAACAGATTTATGTTTACATAGACCTAAATGACTAGGTGCTGGGGTGGATTGAATACTTAAGTTCGGCCAGGTAGTCCTACTTATGCGACCCGCTCTTTATATATTTCTCCCCCCCCCCCACCCGATTGTCAATTTTATCAAACTTTTTCAATGCTTTTCTGACTGTGACAAATGAGGCCTGAATGGCACCGTCTGTGAGTGACAGAAAGTACAACGTTCAGTAATAAGGTATCCTTGTCCCACCGGAGACCACCCCATTCTCAAATTTACGCACTCTCTAATTTCCAGTTCTTTTTCATTCTAGTTCATAATCTCCTATGCCTCTCCTTTGTTGAAACCCAGTGTTCGGATAAACTCACGTCAGTTTCCATGCCAGATTTGAGGAAAACCAACCTGAGTGTGCCCAGAGTGATCAACTATTGAAGGTGATATTTTAAACTATTTTTTTTTTTAAATAACAGTCTTCTTTGCTGGCAATACAAAGTCCTGGTTTCCTGCTTCTGCAATAGTTCACACCAGGATCTCTAGCTGGGAACTAGAGCAGGGGTCTCAGCTATGAAAGGTACAACATGGCAGAGGGGATGCCTGAGACATGCAGAATCATTCCCAATTTAGTGTGCATGGAGCTGTGACTGTGTGATGAGCAGTGGCACTTTACAAATTGCATTAGCTATTTTCTGAAGCCTGGTAGGGGTCCGTGGGCAGAAACACAACCCTCACTGATGGTAATAAATGAAAAGACATCACATAAGCATTTTTCCAGACATGGCAGAACCATTTTAACACTTCAGTAGTCTTTCCAAAACTGAAGGAGGCTTCAACCCACCAGCAAGAGCCAAGGTTTGCCCCCAGCCATTCAGACTGAGCTATTTTTCTTAACCTTAGAGTATGGCTCCCCAGTTAAGGATACCAAGTCCTAATCTCACAGATAAACCTTCCTGCACACAAACAATCACAAGAGGCTTTTCCCTCTTTCTATGTGTGCTGCAGCACACATGGAAAAAGGAAAAACGAGGAGAAATTATGATATATCTCCTTGGTTTGCCTCCCTTACCCCTCCCCAGGGGGCATATGTTTTTGGCACTACCTCAGATTTACAATTTCCCATAAATCTGGTGCAATGTCAAAAGGCCATGGATGTTGCTGGGAATGCCCCAAGCAACACCTATTGCACGCCCCTTTAACGCAGAAAACTGCGTTAAAAGTAACAATATTTACAAGGCAGCTTTAAGCCAAAAGAAGTGGCTTAATGCTGCCTCGTAAATATGAAGCAGGCTCCTGCGCCTCAGAACGTAACAAATAGTGACATTTTGGTGGCACATACTGTCCTGGGTATTTATGGACAATAGGCATTTTAATCATAGAGATGAAGAACAACAATCCGAAGCAATGAAACCCTAGGAAACAGGAGAAGTGAGAAATCAAGAGAAAAGAAACCAAGTGAGGAGGGAAGAGACACAATATTGCCAGAAGCTAACTGGAAGATCAGGCAGTCCTCAAAGGAAACAAAACAAACCACTTTGCTATTTCCAATGATGTGTGCCCTTTTCTTATGAGAAATCAGTGCAAGTCCTTGTAATTGCACCAAACAGAGTTTTCTAAATGCTCACAGGCATTCTATTGTTTCCATCCAGTGCCCAGTTGAGCCCTTATTCATGTTTATAAGACCAGAAAAGCACAGACACATTAAAATATGCTGCAGTCAATTAATTGCATTTTGTTTAAATATTACTTTCAGATTTACAGCAACAGATGTATCTTCAAACTGCCAGATATCTAGTTTTCCCCTTAGTTCATGTAGAATGCATAACTCCACTCACTGCACGCACATAGAAATAATGTGCACGGGATGTAACCTATTAATCACCATCTTTATGTCATTGAAGTAATTTACTTCCATGCTTGTACAGATGAAAGCGTTTAGAACATTTACAGATGGAAGCCTTTGGACTTCTAAAATGTGGAGTATGTTTCAACATTTTGTGAACATCATTTTATGACTTCCTCCAGAAGGTCAACTGAAGCCAGTAGAAATGCCTGCATGTGATCGATTAGGACCCAGCTCCCTAGTGCACATTACAAAGAAAACTCAAGCTGGTGTCTTCACAGACGCAAAAGCTACTCTTTCAAGAAATCTGCCATTAATACCAATGAGAATGTTGATCAAACAGTGAGTGGGGATTCAAACAGATAGGGTGGGAAATAGGTGGTTTTGCTTTCCAGCTGGACACTTTTTCCGCTGCTGCCACTTTCCAGTTCTGGGTTCTTCTCAATTGTTTCTCCATTGTGTAGAGCAGTGATATTCAAAGTACGGCCCGGGGGCAGCAGCACCACTGGGCTACCGTTTACTTGACTCAGCACTAACATGTAAATATGTAGCAAACACTTATTTAAAGGAGGTGCTGGCGGAGACAGACGCAGCACAGCCGTGATGGGCCCTGAGTGTTGGACCCTCACCACAGCCTGTGCGGACTGACAGGCCGGACTGACCCCTCTCCCCCACCTTCTGCCTGTGACTCCGGGGGGGGAGGGGGGGGGGGCAGTACATGAAGACTGCCCAAGGCTTGAGACTCATGAAATAGCGCCTGCAGTGACCATAGCGTCCGCGGTCCCGGTGGCGACCCTTTCATCCGGGACTGCCAGAAGAATCTGGAACCTCTTGGGTCGCCCGCAGCATTAGACAAGGCGGTAAGTGCATGCCCCAGGGCTCACCGGGTTACCTAGCAGGGTGAGGGACCAGAGGGATGGGATTCGCCTGCAGTGGGCCTGCTCCCTGTCCCTAACTCCAGGACATCACCGAGTGGGCCAAACACAAGGGTCTACAGGCATCAGGGCAAGGTCCCCATTTCCAGGCCCTGTAAGAGACCCGTGCACCAACTCCACCAGTGAACTGCCCGCAAAAGGCCCAGTACATAACATGCCAGAAGGCTGCCCAGCACAGGAATGGAGTGGGCTCCCCAGTGTCATAGCAGCAGACCACATAGTGAGTTGATGAGCCGACAAGGAGGGCGACATAGCCCTGGAACCCCACCAACCCACTGGCATCCATCAGTGTTGAGGTGAAGGTACCTGTGGCGAAAAGCCCAATTCACCCTGGAAGCCTAATGAGAAACCACACTCACAGGTCTAATACATCTGCCTAGATGAGACAGAGGATGCCCCTGCCAACCGAAATCTCCAGACAACCATCCTCAAGCCTGTCAAGAGACAAGTCAGGGGCTGGCCTCCGGTCCCAGAACAGTGATCGGCCAAGTGATCCCGACGCAACTTTGATGAGGGGTCGCCCCTCATCTCCATTCAGTATGAGGAAATACAGAGGTCCAAAACCAACCGCGGCGCAAACCAAAATAGACCAGTTCACCACGAATGGGCCCAGACCCACTGAAGGTGATGTTGAGAAGCCTGCTCTCCCCGAAGGAGACCTAACCACAATCCTCCAGGCCATTAGCTCATCTCATGCCTCAGCCGATAACAAAATCAGCGAAGTCCGGGGAGACTTGGCTTTTGTACAGCAGGATCTCTGTAATGAGACAGCCCGCATCTCAGAAGCAGAATCTAGTCTATCCACGGTCGAAGACGAAGTCCACCACCTGGACCCACACAAAAGAACTACATAGACGGGCCGAAGACACTAAAAATTGATCGAGTCACAATAACCTCCGACTGGTGGGTTTCCTCAAAGGGGTTAAACAAGACCAAGCGGCAACCCTCATCGAGAAATGGGCTAAATCGTGGATGCCTGAGGACACACTATCAGCATGGTTTGTGGTGGAGCAAGCACACTGTTCCCTGGTGCCCACACCACTGCTGGGCACCCCGCATTGACCCATCTCCTCCAGGATCATTAACTTCAAAGACAGGGATGCAATTTTATGGGACGCGCGCTCCCAGAGCACCCTTCCCTATCAAGGACACAACATAATGATTTTCCCAGATTACAGGTTCAGGCACAGCGGTGCTCATACACGGATGTCAAACAAAAGCTACACACCCTTAACCTCCAATACAGACTGCTCTTCCCAGCCCGCCTCTGGATTGTCTTCCAAAACAAAGTCCACTTCTTTGAATCCCCGGAGTCAGCCTGGACTGAGGAACGTCACCTCAGATCCCAGGCCACAATCTTGCATCCGAGATCCTGGGCCAGAGCTGCCCAACCTGTATCCCAGAAGGCGCACACTCTCGCGTAGGGGTCATGGCAAGCGCAGAGACGGAGCAGCATCACCCACAACAGCCGCTCAGGACCCTGGAAGCCAACATCAGCAACAGAGCTGATTCTTAGAATGATCACTCAGCGGGGGACATTCCCCCAGGACTCTAGGCATCAAATTCATTGGCACAGACCTCTCCCGAAGCCCGGTGATCTAAAGATGGGTGGTCCAGCCATAGGGAAACATGGAGCTGTCAAGAGCCCGCCGGGAGCTCGGGACAGACTGTCCCAACAAACTAAAGTATTCAGGTAAGTTTCTGCCGATGCAAGGGACATATCCTGGTTCAAGGAGGGGTCCACCATGCAACTTCCATGCTAAACGCAGCAGGTTAGCTTGTTAACTTTGAACTTACTAGGGTGACAGATGCTTCAGTTCCAGAAGTATGGGGGGAAGGGTTTGGGGCAGTCTTCCTAAGTATTGGTTCATTTTTGTTAGATATCCACAGCACTCAACTCTTCCATCAGCACGAGCGCATGCAAGACCCACAAATTAGACTTCAAGAACCCAAGGCACATCTGCTTGCGGCTCGACCCGGTTCTTTGAGGAAATGGAGTCGCATATCTCCTTGATCCACACGCATTGGTCATGCCACAAATGTCAAATAGGGAGGAGCCCCTCCAGGTCCTGTCATGGAACGTCAATGGACTGCTTGACAGAGTTAAACATATAGCAGTCCTAAGGTACGCTCACAGGCATGCTCCTAACATACTCTAGGAGACTCACCTTCTGGGTAACCACTGTTCCTTCCTTGTGCGATATGGGTTCGATAGAGCTTGGCACTCCGGCTTTGAGTGGGCTCACGCAGGGTGGCAATCCTCCTTAGGCGCAATCTCCCCTTTGTACTCACTCATGCCACTAGGGACACTCAGGGTCGCATTGTGGCCCTGTCAGGGACACTAGGAGGGGATAACATTAATCTGGTGTCCATATATATACCGCCCGCTACCCTCACCACTACCCTGGGAAATGTTAGCAACGTTATCTCCTCCCTGTCCCTGGGCAAGACAGTGATAGGGGGATGACTAAAAAGCGGTTATGCAGCCAGTCCTTGACACTACCAGTACACCTTCTTCTAGTAGGACACTGCATGCAAAACGACTGGTAGACTGGGTGACAACACTGGGCAATTGAATCGTCTGGAGGATGTGGAACCTTTGCAGTTCTCATTACAGCCACACCTCCGTGGCACACCATAAAGAAGCATGCATTGATATGATCTTCATGCCAGCCCCGAATGCCGGAAAGTACCTGACATTAGCATCCTCCCCAGGGGAATCTCAGACAACTCACCTCTTCTCCTCTATCTCGGTAGCTCCACTAACACACTGTGCCCCATCTAGAGGCTGAACGACTGGTCCCTCCATGACAAAAATATCAGGAAGGAAATCGGGAAGGAACTCCAACAATACTTCCTCACCAATTGGAGCTAAGTCCCCTCCCCGGGCACTCTCTGGGAAGCGGGCAAGGCCACCATTTGTGGCTTCGCCAAGGGTCAACACATAGCTAAGTGATTGGCCCAAGACAATCGACTCCCCCTCCTTGAAACCCAGGCAACAGACCTGCAAAGGGACTCTGCTGGTGCAGCAGATGAAAGTTACACAAGACAGCTTGCGCTACTGAGGGACGAGATCAAGCAAATCTTGCTAGACTCAGCCAAGCTGCTATAGAGGTCCTCCATTGCCCAGGTATATGGCTGGGGTGACAAAAACGGAAAGATACTACACAGACTGGCATCGTATCCCCTGGAAAACTGCATATTCCCAGAGGTCCTGGACCCATCTGGAGTCACTCAACACATGCCAACCGCAATCGCCCAAGCCTTTTCCGGTTATTACTCCCGGCTTTACTCAGCTCAAAGATCGGGGGCCTCACTTCCCGAATTGACCAGCCTGGGAGGGTTTCATCTTCCCCAGCTCTGTGTGGCCGAAGAGGCCGGATTGGACCTTCCCATCACACAAGAAGAAATTGGTGAAGCCATCGCCCTGGTCACAACCGGGAAAACACTGGGCCCCGATGGTTTCCTGCAAGAGTACTACGCTGCATACTGGGACACACTAGTCCCCCCCTCTATGATCTATTCAAATAGGTCATAGAGACAGGGGCATTCCCTCCCGAAACAGACGCCGCAACCATGGTTGTCATCCCTCAAAAACAACCACCTTTGCCCTCCTACATGGACTATCATCCAATCTCACTCATCAACACAGAACTCAAGATATACTCCATGATCCTGGTCCAACGGCTGTGACCATTCCTCTGCAAACTTGTCCACCCGGACCAGTGCGGCTTCATGCAGGCACATAGCACACATCATTGTCTTTGGTGCCTCCATCTGGTCCTAGCAAATCGCCACCCACTGACCCCCTAACCAGCACCCTGTCTCCGCCTCATCTTTACACACCCCTACTAGTAGACTTAGAAAAAGCCTTTGACACGGTCAATTGGCAGTTCTTAGATAGTGTGCTGAATGCAGCGGGTCTGGGTCATCACTTCCTTCGCCCTGCCTGGGTTCTATACTCCAAACCTAGGGCGAGGCTACTTATAAATGGAGCTCTCTCGTAGATGTTGCCAATCAGAAGAGGGACGAGGCAGGGATTCCCCCTCTCACCTCTCCTCTGCGTCCTGGCGATGAAGCCACTGGCATGGCTCAATCGGGCAGACGATCGGGTCAAAGGCTTGAAATGGAAAGGTTCCCATGAAGACAAGATTGCCATTTACGCAGTCCGGGCCCAGATGCCACCAGCTTCTCCACACCTTTGCGCAGATTTTGGGACTGCGCCTCAATCCCGCCAAATCGACCTCAGTGCCCCTTCACATTTCAATGGAATGCTCTGACTGGCAGTCAACCATCCCCATAAGGTGGCAATCGTTCAAATACCTGGGGGTCTGGGTCGCGTTGTTCCCAGACTTGGCATGGTCACTTAACATCACCAAGCTGGTCAAGAAAGCAAAGAGGATTTCCGGGGCTGGCAAATCCTGCCACTTAACCCACTGGGGGGAGTAGCCCTTTTTAAAATGATGATTCTCTCTCGCTTCCTGTATATCATCCGAAACACCCAGTTCCACCTTCCACAAATCTGATTTAGGGAACTGGACAGTATTGCCACAAGATTCCTCTGGGGAAACTTGAGGCCACGTATGGCCCTCGCCCACTGCCAGATACCGCCCTTCGACGGGGGCATGGGCATGACCGATCTTTACCTATACTACCTAGCAACTCGGCAGCTCGTGCTGTATAATTGGTTTAACAGTGGCTGGTCCGACCTGGCCTACATGATCAAGATGGGGGAGCTGGAACTCACATGTATTCAGACAATGCTATACGGAGGCCTAGTGCCCTCGGCCCTACCAACGGTGACTCAAGCTGTCCTGCTGGTCTGGCACTCCGCCTTACGTCACACCCGCTGGGATAACAGATTGACACAGCAAACACCCCTCTTGCAGGGCACCTGGCTTAAGGAGGTGGGGGCTTTAGAAGGGTTCAGGAGGTGGGACCTTACTGGTATCTCTGAATTGAGAGATGTGTGGGTAGGGGATCACTTGCGTTCATTCCAAGACCTACAGACTCTACACCCTTCACCCCTCACAATTCTATAAATATCTGCAGCTACGGCATACTCTCAGCTCAGACATATTGATAGGCACAACAATTCCAGAGTTCAGTCCAATGGAAGTGCAGATTATAATGAGGGACCTAGGGAAAAGAGGGGTATTGGGGATATATCACTCCCAGACCGAAAATAGCCCAACAACACTTGACTTGCACAGACACCAATGGGAGGCTTGGTTGGGTCCGCAAGAGGATGAGGACTGGCGGGATGAGTTGATGGCTTAAAAAACCATTACAACCTCAGCCAAGCTTCACCTGGTCCAGCTGTACTATCTTCATGGTGCGTATCTCACCCCCCGTTCGCCTCCATCGGGTGGGCCTAAGAGTTACCCCATCTTGTACCCACTGTGGGTTAGAACCGGCAGACTTTTACCATATGGTATGGACATGCCCGCATCTCACCCCATACTGGGAGGCAATGGAATCTGAGCTTACGGGCATCCTGGGCTGGGAGGGGCCACACAAGCCCCTGAACCTACTCCTGGGGGTTAAAGATGGCCTAGACGGATCCAGGGCAGACAAGCTCCTCCTGGGTACCACCATCATGGTGGCCAAACGAGATATTGCTGTCGCCTGGAAAAACTTTACCCCTCCGAGTGAAGTCCAATGGTGCAAAGGCATGGACTCCTGCGCAGTGCAGGAAAGACCATTGTAAGAGGCTAGGGGTGGTCCAGCCAAGCATCAAAGGGTCTGGGGCAAATAGTTGGGCCAATTGGAGTAGCAGGATTCCTTGTTCCTTCTTGGTTCGAGCTTGTACACAATATCGATATTGTGGATGGGTGAGGCTCAGAATGTATGTTTGCGAATAATTGCCATTAACAGTCAACCAATGTACCATGCTAGAAATGCAAATCAGTGCTGTGTTGTTCTTCCTGTTTTTCAAAACTTAATAAAATTGATTATCAAAATAAAAAACACTCCTCTTGAATGAGGAGGCCTATTGAGGAGCAGTGTAATTAGCTAGGCCCAGTAGGGGAGCCAAAGGCCGGGAATCTGATTATGACTTTAGAATGAGCCAAATGAATATGACAGTTTCAGAAGTCTCATAAGATGTGGATATAGTGTGTTCAGAACTGCAAAATAAAACTCGGCATTAATGCTTCTCACCAGTTTGACATTTGCTTTGTGCAAATGTGGGTGAATGTATAATAGAGTGAACGCAGTACAGATTTTCCTTTAAGTCATATTGGACTATATATGAATGTTCACTAATATTATAAGGCCTACCCCAAGTCAGAACTAATTCTTGGAGAGTCCTTTCTGCACCAGGCTGCTTGTCCACAATTTCCGGGCTGCACAAGGCATTAGTCTGACATGCACAGCCTGCACACACATTTACACGCCTGTGCACACATGTAAGCAGCCCAGCACCTCTTACCCTAGATTTGCAGCAGCTGCCTTTTCTTGAAAGCTACACCCTGGTGGAGAACACGCTCAGTCCAATTACTGTGATTAAGGTTTAGCTAGTACACCTAATCCACAGCAAAGTTCCTAAAAAAGGACAGCAAAAGTGAAGAATCCTAGTGGTTTAAATGGGCAGTAGCCAATTACAGAATGAAGATCAAAGAGCAACAATTAAAGAGAACAGAAAACTAGAAGACTGGCCTTCTCCACCTATGCTCATATGATCTGGAGCAAAATCCACAGCAATCTCAGAAACGCCACAACTCTCCTGCAATTCAGAAAGTATCTGAAGACTCGTCTCTTCAGAGAAAACGAGACCCTTTCATGACAGAAACCACTACTCAAAGATTCTCGCTCATTGTAAATAATCACGGATCTGTATCTCAAGGCGTATGCACATCTTCAGCGCTCACTTGCTGTCTGCCTAGGTTTGTGCTATCTAAATATGCATCCAAGAAGAGAGGATTCGCTTTTAGTAGGCTTTTTACTTGACACTATACGGTTTAAACTCAGTTTGTTTACAAATGAAAAGCCAATATAGAGCTCTGAAAGCAGATCACATTGTCTCTGTAGTTGCCCTGCCAGAGTTTCCACAGTTCTTAAATCACAACATGCGCTTGGGAAAATAATCACTTCATAAGGTCCAAATGAAGGGGGTGGGGGAGGAGACAAAGAGCAAGGATTGCATAGTGGTGGGTTGTAGAATAGGGAATCTTCCACATTTCCGGAGTACTAACAATGGCCTGGGGCTGATATTATCTGAGCTAAAAACTATGATAAACAACCTCAGTACAATCACCAGATATTGCATCTGAAATGTAAGTAAATATGTTCAATGATAACCTTTGGTTTCAGGTAAGCTGTCTCGATGCTTCCTCTTCTATGGTCTTCCTCGTTCCTGTCCAACATGATTTTAAGTCAGGTATTTTGAGAACCCAGCTGTGTACCACCATTAAATAGCTGCTAAATTTCTCCAGTGCTTGTGTGGAGTAATTGCGGTTTCTTCTTTTTATATAGACTACCTGGTTGGGATTGCATTAAGTTTGCTCTAAAATATGTTATGTGTGAACGGTAAACAGTCAAAATATCGAGTAAAAAATATGGAAAGGACCGAATATAGTCATCAAAAATATCGTTTGTAAGGTAAGTAATGGAATATCGAATGTTAAAAATATAGAAAGTTAAAATATCGTTTGTAAGGTAAGTAATGGAATATCGAATGTTAAAAATATAGAAAGTTAAAATATCGAAGTGTATAATATAGGTTATTAAAATTATCGAATTTTTAATAATATCGCATTTTTTATAGTGTTTTTATGTTATTATGTGTGTGAAAAGTGTGTATTTATGTTATAATTTATTTTAATTAATGAATTTTAGGTTTTTTAATTTTTGCGTAATTTAATTCTGTAGCGGGTTGTGGGGTTAAAGTGGAATAGGGTGTTAAGTAATTTAATTATAATTAAATATGTAAATTTATTTGGTATTTATTTTTAATTAATTGTTAATTAATGTATATTTGTTAATTAATTAAATTTTAATTGGAAATTAATTTTAATTAATTAATTGATAATTATGTTAATTTTACAAATGTATTTTCTGTAGCGGGTTGTGAGTTTATAGAGGAATAGAGTGGGAAGTAATTTAATTAAAATTAATTAAATAATTTAATTTATTTAATTGTATTTAATTTGAATTAATTGTTAATTCATTTTTAATTGTTAATTAATTGTTAATTTGTAATTAATAGGTACGTAATTGTAATTCATTTTAATTTGTAATTTTAATTGATTAATTATTATATTACATTAAATTGGTAATTACTTTAAAAAAATGTTTTATAGTAATAAATATTTTTTTTAATAATATATGAAGTATTTACTCTCCCTACTGTTTCACTCTCTGGAGTGGGAATAGTAATGTTTACCCCTACGCTATCCAAAGCTTTCCCTACTGTTGCACTCACTGGAGTGGGAATAGTAATTTTTACCCCTACGCTATCCAATGCTTTCCCTACTGTTGCACTCACTGGAGTGGGAATAGTAATTTTTACCCCTACGCTGTCCAGCGCTTTCCCTACTGTTGCACTCACTGTAGTGGGAATAGTAATTTTTACCCCTACACTATCCAACGCTTTCCCTACTGTTGCACCCACTGGAGTGGGAATAGTAATTTTTACCTCTACGCTATCCAACGCTGTCCCTACTGTTGCACTCTTTGGAGTGGGAATAGTAATTTTAACACTCCCGCTATCCTACGGTAATAAAATTGTATATTTTTTTAATAATATTATGGTAATATATAAATATATATATGTTTTAACAAATTATTTTTTTGTTTTTTTATAACTTAAATTAATTATTTAATAATTTTAAGGTTAAGTATTTTAAAGTATATTTTAGGTATTTATTTTTATTATTTTTATTTTACATTAATTTTTATAATTTCGACATTAGTACATATTTTTAAACAATATTTTGGAGTTGATATTTTTGTACTTACCTGTTTGTAGATAGGACTTCGATATTTTGTCTGTCGATATTTTGGCATCGATATTTTGGGTACTCTATATTTTGTCCCTCAATATTATGTCCGTGATCCTGTGTAAACATCATGTATTCATTCCTTTTTTTCTCTGTATTTCAGTTTATACAATGATGATGAAGTTTGTTAGAACTGGTGTTTCTGGTTGGCAGAGGTATGCACCCTGTCCAAGCAGGAAGCACCACTCTAGTCAGGGTATGCTAGACACACACTAAAAGATAACGTGTGCTCACCCTTTAGTTGCTTGGCACAGAGCAGTCCGGCATATCTAAAGAAGCAATGTGTAAAGTATTTATGCAAAACACTAACATAATGAAAACACCAGAAAAATACTCCACAGGTGTTTAGAAAAATCATCAATATTTTTATGAGTAGAACAAGACCAAAACAACAAAAATCCAATAAGTAGAACCGGGGTAATGAATTTTTAAACATTAAATCAAATTATGGGGCTTAAAAGCAAATAACGCTTAGGGGTCACTTGAGGTTGCGCTGGACTGGAGTAAATTGAAAGTTCAGGCCAGTTGCAGGACTCACATAGATCCCACTGAAAAAAGTACCTTGGATAGAGAAGCATCAACATTGAACACTCGATGCGTTGGTTGCAATCCGCGCAGACGATGAAGGCTTCGTCAATGAAACCTTTTATAATGCATGTGCTGCATCGTTATCGAGCCACGATGTCTATCGAAGCGCTGTGTCAATCACCTCCTGTGTCAAAGTGCTATGCATTGGTTCTGCTCAGCGTAAAGTCATCATTGCAACGATTTTGATGGTTCTGTGCAGCAGAAGCTAACTTTCTTAGGGCCCAGGATGGGACTGAATGGCATCACTTAGCAGAACAGGACTCGGATGACAGATTCCAGGTGCTCTTTCAGAGTTTATTATTTTTATTACGTTTAAATAATTTTCATTTGTTACATTACATAGACCTTAGTGCAATAATGACCAGCATATAATACAGATCTTAAATGATGTGTACTACATATACAGTAATTTCCTTTAAAAAAGTACCCAGATAATTATAATAAATAGATTAAAATATAGATAAAAAGGAGAAATACCCAGAGAACTATAATGAATAGATTAAAAGTGATAATCAATATATTTCATATGACATGCATCCAAGCAGATGTGAACTACTGTAAATTTCATACATATATTTGGTTGGTTAAAATAGTATAATAAAACTATAGCATCAAGCGTGAGTGAGTGTGTGTTTCATTGTTTGTTTTAAAGAGCTTAAGGTTTGTGCAGTGTGCTACCAAATCACAGCGGGTATATATATATATATTCATTAGGAAAAACCATAGTTTCAGGGACATTATAGTTAAAAATTAGCATTTTAAAAAACCTTACAAATATACCGAAAAAAATCACAGGTTTAAGGGACGTTATAGTTAGAAAGTAGCATTTAAAAAACCGCAGGTTTCAGGGATGTTATAGTTAGTTGGACATTTCACTCATACAAAACCAGAGACATTTGGCTGTTCTAGTTAGTTAAGCTAACTAGAACTCTCGCCCCCGCAATGCACTGCTAATGACATCACATATTACATCATGCATGACATGTCGGTGACATCACTGAAGACATCTCAAATGATATCACTGATGACATCATCCAGTGACTGTGTGTTTCTGTAAAGTTTACATATATATATATATATATATATATATCAAACGAAGTAGGTTAACCTTGGGAATGCCAGTTGTTATTTCTGTCCCAAGTAGGAAAAACCAACAAATCCCAAATTGCTGGCAGAAGGTACTTTATTTAAGTGAAGGTCACAGCAGCGCTCACAGATGACGCGTTTCGGGCGGATGCCCTTGCTCACATAAAAAATGTTTCCCATAATGCCTCTTTTTAAACCTGTTCATGAACACCATGTGATGCACAAATAATGAATATAAAGAAAATACTTATAGGTCACATGTTAATACAATGTAAAGTGCCTTTAGTTACATATGTATATAGTTGGATGACATTATTTCTTTCAGTTGTTAGCTTTTCATATATATATCCAAACACAAAGTTTGCCTGTCAAGGAGTCGCAAAAAAAAGAAATGGCACTACATTGTCCAGGAGGCCAAGGGGTGGCCGCGCCCACTGGGTCGGGACATTAAGAGATCTAGAGGTGGTGCCATAAACTGAACAAGGTGCGCGATGTTTCCAGTGCCTATGAAGAAGTGTTCCTACAACACGAAACGCATCAGGCGCTTACTGGACTGAATTTGAGTGCTGGGTGGTATTGCCTTTGCTGTACCTGCATTAAAGATATTTGGCAGAATGCTTACTCGTCGTGGATCGACTCCTTGACAGGCAACCTTTGTGTTTGGATGTTTAGGCGGCCTGCCTGAGCCGCGGAGAAGCCCCGGTGTTGCTCGCAACACTCCAGCGGTGACGGTAAGCCGCCACCGCAATTGGGACGAGTAGCCGATTTGGTGCAGAAAGCACGAGACAGCAAGGTGTGTATGCCGCACATCATTCAACCCACTGGGGCGAAATTTTGAACAATGCACAGCTTTGTCGGCTCACATGAGCAAAAGAAATGGCACTACATTGTCCAGGAGGCCAATGGGTGGCCGCGCCCACTGGGGCGGGACATTAAGAGATCTAGAGGTGGTGCCATAAACTGAACAAGGTGCGCGATGTTTCCAGTGCCTATGAAGAAGTGTTCCTACAACACGAAACGCGTCAGGCGCTTACTGGACTGAATTCGAGTGCTGGGTGGTATTGCCTTTGCTGTACCTGCATTAAAGATATTTGGCCGAATGCTTACTCGTCGTGGAGCGACTCCTTGACAGGCAAACTTTGTGTTTGGACATATATATATATATATATATATATATATATATATATATATATATATATATATATATATATATATATATATATATATATATATATATATTCACTGAAAAAACATAGGTATCATGAGTGATATAGTTAGTTGGACATTTCACTCGTACAAAACCATAGAAATTCCTCCGTTATAGTTAGTTGGGCTAACTATAACTCGTGCGCCCGCAATGCACTGCTGATGATGTCACATATTACATCATTCATGGCATGGTCAGTGACATCACGGATGACATCACTGATGACATTTCAAATGACATCACTGATGACATCATCCAGCGAATGTGGTTTTGTTAAAAACTTAAATATCAATTATATATATATATATATATATATACCAATATGTATTGAAAATTGAGTGGATATAGAACTGTCTAGATGGAGGATTAAGTAGCCGTCTGACTGTTTGTTTAAGTAAGTAATTAAATGTGTCTCACTAAATATATGGGTTAGTAACCAAACTATGTGAATGTGTGTATCACTGTCTCTGTTGTTGTATAACCTGCTGCATCAATTGGTCACTAACTAAATGAGTGTCTATATTAGTTATTGATTAGTTGCCTTAGTATTCGTATGGGAGACTGAGCGTATATGTGGTTGGGTGGTGTAGTGAATGAATCCAGACGGCAGATGAAGTTTGAAGGGATATTTAATGTATATTTAAGCAAAGTAAAATACAACAGGTGGGAGCCAGGGAAGTGATGTACTCCGTCCTAACAGCTTCCCTGACTGCTACAAGATTATCTGTAAGGACCGCACCAACCAAATAGGAGGAGGCATTGCCATTGTTCATAAGAACACCATTCGCATCTCGACCAGTTCCGATGACAACCTCGCAACCGCCGAACACCTTCACTTCCAGATCCACATCGACCCCAAGAACACACTCAGAGGAACCCTCATCTACAGACCACCAGGACCCCGCACACAATTCTGTGATGACATCACTGACTTCATCAGCCCACACGCACTCCCCTCCGAAGACTACATTCTACTTGGCGACCTCAACTTCCACCTGGAAAAGAACAATGACAACAACAGTACCACCCTTTTGGACAACCTCGCAAATCTTGGACTCAAACAACTTGTGGACACCCCCACACACTGTGCCGGACACACACTCGACCCAATCTTTACATCCAGCAAATACATCTCCTTCAACCACACCACGACCCTCCACTGGACAGACCACAGCTGCGTGCACTTTAACTACAAAAAGACTACGACCCACAACCACCCACAACAAATTCCTCGCAGAAACTGGAACAAAATCACCACCGACCAGCTTCTCACATTGCTACACCAAAACCCCCTACTTATTCATCAGACCCAAACCAAGCAGCCACCAACTTTGCACAATGGATCACCTGCAGCGCTGACAAATTAGCACCACTAAAAAACAACCCTACCAAGTTAAACCTCAAGAAAGCCCCCTGGTTCAACGTTGAACTTAAAAAATCCAAGAAGACATGCCGCAACCACGAGAAAGCATGGAAAAGAAACCCATCCACCGAAAACCTAGCCACTTTCAAGAATGCCACCCGTAAACACCATCAACTAATACATTCCACTAAGAAAACAGCATTCAAAGATCGACTCGACAACAACGTCCACAGCAGTAAGGAACTATTCAACATAGTAAAAGAGTTCACCAACCCCTCAGCCGGCACCAATGACATCACTCATTTCCAGCACCTTTGCGACTCCCTTGCCTCATTCTTCCACAACAAAATCGCCGACATACACAACAGCCTCATCAACCAGTCGAGTAACCAGACCACCCCTTCCACCTCAAAACCTAATCCCCCTCCTAGCAACCTTTGCAACTGGAAACCAGTCACCACTGAAGACACCATCCGCCTGATGAACTCAATCCACTCAGGATCACCAACCTACACATGTCCCCACCACATCTTCAACAAAGCAGACTCCATCGTCGCTCCTCACCTTCGCGACATCATCAATAGTTCCTTTAACTCCGCTACCTTCCCGGAAAGCTGAAAACACGCCGAACTCAGCGCCCACTTGAAGAAACCCACAGCAGACCCCAATGAACTTAAAAACTACCGACCGATCTCGCTCCTCCCATTCCCTGCCAAAGTCATCGAGAAAGCTGTCAACAGTCAACTCGCCGCCTTCCTCGAATCCAACAAATCCCTCGACATATCACAATCCGGATTCCGTGCCAAACACAGCACCGAGACCGCCCTCATCGCAGCAACAGATGACATCCGAAAACTACTAGACAATGGAGAAACAGCTGCCCTCATCCTCCTCGACCTCTCTGCAGCTTTCGACACAGTCTGTCATAGCACCCTTATTCAACGCCTCAGCAACATCGGAATTCAAGGAAAAGCACTGGACTGGATTGTCTCATTCCTCGCCGGAAGAACGCAGAGAGTCCGCCTCCCCCCTTTCAAATCAGAGGCCACCGAAGTCATCTGCGGCGTACCACAAGGATCATCACTCAGTCCCACACTCTTCAGCGTATATATGAGCCCCCTCGCATCCATTGTTCGCAAACACAACCTCAACATCATCTCCTACGCAGACGACACCCAACTGATCCTCTCCCTCACCAAAGACTCAAACACTGCCAAAACCAATCTACACGAAGGGATGAAAGAAGTGGCCGAACGGATGATGAGCAGTCGCCTTAAACTGAACTCGGACAAAACAGAAGTACTCATATTAGGATCTTCCCCCTCCGCTTGGGATGACTCCTGGTGGCCACCGGCTCTGGGAAACGCCCCAAAACCTACGGACCATGCACGTCATCTAGGCTTCATCCTTGACTCCACCCTATCGATGACCAAACAAGTTAACGCTGTCTCTTCCTCATGCTTCAACATTCTACGTATGCTCAGAAAAATCTTCCGATGGATCCCCACCGAAACAAGAAAGACAGTCACCCACGCACTGGTCACCAGCAGACTAGATTACGGAAACACCCTTTATGCCGGAACTACAATCAAATCACAGAAAAAGCTCCAACGTATCCAAAATGCCTCAGCCAGACTCATTCTAGAAGTCCCCCGCAAAGCTCACATCTCCAACCACCTGAAAGACCTCCACTGGCTCCCCGTCAGCAAAAGAATAACGTTCCGTCTCCTAACCCACGCACACAAAGCACTATACGACCTTGGACCCGAATGCCTCAACACACGCCTTTCCTTCTACACCCCCTCCCGCAAACTCCGATCGTCCAACCAAGCCCTCGCCGCAATACCACGCATCCGCAGCTCCACCATGGGAGGAAGATCCTTCTCCTACCTTGCGGCCAAAACCTGGAACTCCCTCCTCACCCATCTACGCCTTACCCAAAACCACCTACCATTCAGAAAACAGCTCAAAACCTGGATATTTGATAAGAAAACAAGTTACTTACCTGTAACTTTGGTTCCCCAGTATTGGTAACTTTCATAGATTCCCATGCTTTGTATCATTCCCCGTCGTCGGACTGGGAGTCTCGGTAATAAAAAATACCATAGTAGTAGGTACAAAAGAGAAAGGAATGGCCTAGGCCTCATTCCCTTTTGTAATATATCAGCCTCTTTTTGTAAAAGAGACCAAACTCTAGGCATTAGCCAATCAGAAGAGCCTCACCCTTAGAACCTTCCTGAAGGAACCTCAGAGCCTCAGATTTTCGTAGCCGTAGTGTGCTAGACACCATACTTGCTGAAGGCTGAGCTTTCCCCGGGGAGGTGGGCGGGCGCATGGGAATCTATGAAAGTTACCAATACTGAGGAACCAAAGTTACAGGTAAGTAACTTGTTTTCTTGCCCCAGTATTGCAACTTTCATAGATTCCCATGCTTTGTATCAGAATACCAAGCAGTAAACACAATAAACACATTCTGTAAGGAAGTACATCACTACATTAGAAAGAACAATACAAAATGTGTTACCCATGGAAGGTGGGATAGAAAGGAAAGCTCACCAATCACTTGAAGAGGTTTCTCAGGACAGCCTGGCCCACTGCCGCGTCATCCTGCTGCAATGACTCTAAGCAGTAATGCTTAGTGAACGTGTGCACGCTGCTCCAGGTAGCAGCCCTGCAGATGTCTTTGACATGTACCCCCGCAAAGAGGGCCGTGGAAGATGCCACTGATCTCGTTGAGTGAGCACGGATCCTGCCCACCAGAGGTTTTCCTGCTATCTTGTGGCAATGCAGAATAGCACTCGAAATCCATCTGGAGATCCCCTGTTTGGACAGAGGGAGACCTTTGTTTGGACCGCCGAAGGCAATGAACAATTGCGACGACTTTCTAAAGTCTTTGGTGCGGTCTATGTAGAATTTTAGACATCGTTGCAAATCCAGAGTGTGCAATGTCTTTTCCGCTGGAGTGACTGGGTTCGGAAAAAATGTCTTTAGGATCACAGGCTCATTTAGGTGAAAGTCAGTAGGAACTTTGGGAATGAACCTTGGGTTCGTCCGCAAGATGGTAGTGTTCTTTTTGAACTGCAAAAATCGTTCCTGGATAGTAAGGGCCTGCATCTCCCCCACTCACCTTGCCGATGTGAGGGCCAAGAGCAAAGCTAACTTCCATGACAAGTATTTTAGGTCTGAGCGGTGAATCGGCTCAAAAGGTCCCTTCATTAGTTGAGCCAGGACTAAGTTTAAATGCCACGTTGGAGGAGGAGATCGCACTGGCGGATAGACCCTGAACAGGCCTTTGAGGAGTTGTTTGACAATTCTTGGAGACCATAACGAAGGACCAGAATCAGATCGTCTGAATCTCGAAATTGCTGCTAATGAACCTTTATTGTAGAATGGGACAGATTAGACTTAGCTAGTGAGAGCAGGTAAGGCAGGAGTTGATGTGGTTGTGACGTGAAAGGATCAATCTTTACTTTTTTACACCAAATACAGAATCTTTTCCACTTCAGTCTGTATGTTTTGTTTGTGGACGGCGCCCTTGCCTGGGAAAGGATGTCTTTGATCTCCTTGGAAAGAGGAACATTCATGTATTCTCGCTGGTCAGGAGCCATGCAGTCAGGTGTAACGATCTTGGGTCTGGATGCCAAACTTGTCCTTCGGACATTGTCAGGAGATCCGGAACATCCTCCAGCCCTATTGGAGGAACTAGCGATAGCAGATGGAGCTCGATGTACCAAAATTGTCTTGGCCATGCCGGGGCTATAAGGATTAGCTTGCATGGTTCCGTCCTCAATTTCCTGATGAGGCGAGGAATCAGGGGAATTGGTGGAAACGCATAGAGAAACCTCCCCGTCCAGGCTATTGATAGGGCATTGCCCAATGAGCCTTGATGGTGGAACCTGCTGGCGTAGGCTCGGCACTTCCTGTTGGTTGGCGTCGCAAAAAGGTCCACTTCTGGTGTGCCCCATGTTTGAAAGAGCAGATCCAGAACCTGTTGTTTCAGCTCCCACTCGTGACTGACTGAGGTGAGCCTGCTCAGCCTGTCGGCGCCCTCGTTTAGCACTCCTGGTAAGTGCTCCGCCTTTAGGGAAATTCCGTGAAGAATTGTCCATTCCAGAATCCGTTGAGCCTCTCGCGACAAGAGGAGTGACCTCGTTCCTCCTTCCTTGTTCACATAATGCATAGCCATGGTGTTGTCCGTCCTGACTAGCACTTGTGAACCCTGGAGTCGCGGAAGAAAGGCTTGAAGAGCTAGCCTGATAGCTCTCAGCTCCAACCGGTTGATGTGTAGCTTTTGGTCGCTTGGAGACCAATGGCCGCTGATCTGCAGGTCCTGCATCACTGCTCCCCATCCCTCCAATGACGCATCTGTTGTCAGTATGTGAGGTGATGGAACGCTTGCGAAGGATAGACCTTGGCACAAGTTTTGTTGATGCGACCACCAAAGCACTGCCTTTTTCATCTCTCGAGTGACAACCACTTTGTCGTCGAACGATCCGTGCACTTGCTGCCACTGGAGGTCCAGTTGCTCCTGCAGGGGGCGCATCCGCAGTCTGCAGTGCGGGATCAGGGGTATACATGATGACATCACCCCCAGCAGCGACTTGTAGCTGCGTACAGAAAGACACTTTTTTTCCTTGAAGGCCTCGTGCTAATTGTTGCAGTTTTTGTATCCTCTCTCGAGTAGGAAATGCCTTTGAGAGCTGCGAATCCAACACTGCTCCCAGGAACCGCGCTGTCCGTGATGGCACCAGCGTGGATTTCTCCGTGTTCAAGGTGAGACCCAGATTTTGGAACAGATTGGTGCAAGCCTGCACTGCGTCCTGCGCTAATGCTCTGGTCGGGGCCTTTAGTAACCAATCGTCCAGGTAAGGGAAGACCTGGAAGTGGTTCTTTCGCAGAAATGCTGCTACAGGTGCCAGCACCTTCGTAAAAATTCTTGGGGCAGAGCGAAGGCCGAACGGCAGAACTCTGAACTGAAAATGGCTCTTGGCTACTGTGAAGTGAAGGAACCTTCTGTGTGCTGGGTGAATCGGGACATGGAAGTACGCATCCTCCAGATCGAGTGTGGCCATGAAATCCCCCGGGTTGACCATCTTCAAAACGTCCTGTGGGGACACCATCCGGAAGGATAGGGAGATGAGATAGGCATTTAACTCCCTGAGGTCCAGGATGGGGCGCCATTTCTCCTGCGTCTTTCTCACCAGGGAGAACCTGGAATAGAAACCTTGGCCCTGTTGGATGGAGGGGACCGGCTCTATCGCCCCTTTGCGGAGCATCTGTTGTACCTCGAGTCTTAGGAGACGCAGATGTTTTGATGGAATGGCTGTCGGGGGTCTGGGTGGAGGGACTTCCACAAACTCAAGCGTATGTCCTCGTTTGATGATGTTGAGCACCCAACGGTCCGATGTAACTTGGGACCAGTTCTGAAGGAATTTTGACACCCTGCCTCCAACTGATGATCTCTTGGAGGAGGGAACAGTAGGCAGAGCCAGGAGGCCGCTATTGACGTTTGGACGAGTCCCGTCCACGGGCAGCCTGCTTGCCTTTGTTGTGAGGCCGTGAGTAACCAGAAGACTGGCCCTGTTTCTGTTGGTATGACTGGCGGTTAGGCTGGTATCCAGAGCTGCTCGAAGAATAGCGCTGCTGTTGGTATGAGCCTCTGTAAGCACCTCCTCTGCCTCTTGCGCCTCTAAAAGGAGCTTTGCGGTACTGGAGGTTTCCCAGCGATCTAGCTGTTTCCGTGTCTTTTTTGATCTCTTGAAGAGTATCGTCGATCAATTTACCGAAGGGTGCCTCGCCATCAAAAGGTAGATCAAGGACCTTGTTTTGGATTTCTGGTCTAAACCAAGTCGCCATTAGCCATCCTTGGCGTCTCACACTGCCGCTCCTGCCAAAGCCCGAAAGGACGTTGTGGCAATGTCCATGGCACAGTCTATTATCTCCATGGAGACCGCTTCACCTTCTTGTAAAGTTTTCTTGGCTTCCAGCCCTGACTCTGGTGGAAGTTGTTCCAAATATGGAGCTATATCGCACCATAACTGGCAATCATATCGTCCCAATATTGCCAGAGCATTGGCGGCGCGCACTAGAAGGCTAGCAATGGATGAAAAACGCTTGCCCGTGTTATCAAGCCGTCGCCCATCCTTGTCAGGAGGGGCCGTCAAGGGAGCAGAAGGGTTCCGTGACTTCCTTTGCGCTGCCTGTGAGATAACAGAGTCCGGCTTGGGATGTCCCATTAGCGCTGCAGGTCCATCCTCTGGCGCTTTATACTTTTTATCTAGGCGCGGTAGCACAGGGACCACCGTCGCTGGGTTTTTCATGGTCTTCAAACCTTCCTCCCATAGATGTTCCACAATCGGAATTGACCTTGTTGTTTTGCGGAATCGTATAAGAAACAGTCTGTGGTTTGAGCAGGCAACACCAATTTAAATCTTCCAGCTGCACGCTCCATCAGCTGATGAAAGCTGCCGATGTCAGCAGGAGGAGAATCTCCTAAGTCTTGGTGAGATGAAGCTTGATCTGGGATGATGTAGTCATGGTATTCATCCCCCTCCTGATCTGAGTCTTGATTATCATCGGATGACACATCCGTATCATTATCCTGATCCCCATCCGGATCATCGGCTGGCTCCGAAGCAGCCTGAGGCACTGGCCGCTGTGGTTGAGGAGGAGTCTGTATCGGGTGCACCGGAGGGACTACCGAAGATTGGTTTCTCACTGGTGTCGACGGAGCAGACCTCCGCGGCGCTGGTCGCTCAGCTTTCGACTTGTAGTCCTGCAGCATCTTGTGTAGGTCATGCAGGAATGTCGTCGGGACTGAAACCATGTCTTGTGGTTCATAGCCCCTAGAGTAGTCTGTTTGTTGATATTCGCCTCCACCTTGTTCATATGCCTCCTCTGAGTCTGTTTCTTGACTCTTGATGAGAAGCTGAGATGGGCTATTCGCATATTCAAAACCATCCTGACCGTCTCCCTCAGAGTCCTCTTGGTCCAGCAACCTAGTGGGAGGTAAAGAGGTCACCCTTCTTGGGGATGTCATTTCAGGCATGAACCTTGTCAAAGAAATCGTTACCCTTCTCTCCGCAGCCAGTATCGTCGGCTGGTCCGTCGACGCTGGAGAAAACCTCGTCGACGAGATAAGAATAGCAGATGTCGTCGTCGACGCCACCGACGACGAGCCCGCCGTCGATGTAGATATTGTGGTCGTCGTCGACGACATGACCGTCGTCGACACCGTCATCAACATCGTCGACGTCGTCGTCGTCGTCACTGCTGTCGTCGTCACCGCCGTCGACGATGATGGTATTTTCGTCGACGATGTCTTCGTCTTCGTCGACGATGTCGTCGGCATACTCCCCGTCGACGCTGCCGTCGTCGAGCTCTTCGACGACGACGGAGCTTTTGCCGTCGACGAGCCCGTCGACGGGACCAATTGGATCTTGGGCTTCATTTTCGTCATCGACGGAGCTACCGCCGACGAAGTCTTCGTCGTAGAGGACTTGGAACTCCTCTCTGAAGAATGCGATGAGGGTTTTTTGAAGGCTGGGTCTGTCTTCTCACCCTTAGGAGGCGGAACCAGTTCTGCCTTGCCTGTCCCACTGTGGTGGGGGGAACCTCCTGAACCCCGGCCATCAGGCTCCCTGGGGGTCTTCTTTGAAGCCTTTGAGGGGCGCCCAATAGAGGAAGATGGGGAACCTCTACCCCTTTTCACTGACCTTCTTGAGGAAGCAAATAAAGCCGATTCCTCCTCATCAATGGAAACTCCATGTTTCCTTTCCTTCTGCCTCTGCAACCAAGTAAGAAGTCTTCCAGCACGATCTCTCAAGGTCTTGGTGGAGAGAGTGCGGCAAATCTTACAGTCCTCTGCCTTGTGATCTGGATACAGGCAGTAGATGCAATCCTTGTGTTTGTCCTCCACAAAAAGCCTTTTCTACCCACAGGTGGAACAGGGCTTGAAAAGGGCTTTCTTCTTCTCAACCTCAGACATCTTGATGACAAAAGAGTTTCCTGAAGAAATCTGAAGAAAATCCTGAAGAAATAACTGTAGAAATGATTTAGAAAGAGTTGAAAATAGAGCAGAGCTCAATGGAGACTCCCTAGCACAACGTGTGGTAGAAAATCTGAGGCTCTGAGGTTCCTTCAGGAAGGTTCTAAGGGTGAGGCTCTTCTGATTGGCTAATGCCTAGAGTTTGGTCTCTTTTACAAAAAGAGGCTGATATGTTACAAAAAGGAATGAGGCCTAGGCCTTTCCTTTCTCTTTTGTATCTACTACTATGGTATTTTTTATTACCGAGACTCCCAGTCTGACGACTGGGAATGATACAAAACATGGGAATCTATGAAAGTTCCAATACTGGGGCAAGTAATCCCCCACCACCCTCAAGCGCCTTGAGACCCTCTGGGTGAGTAGTGCGCTATATAAATGTCAAACTTGAACTTGAACTTGAATGCCTCACACCATAGAACAAACATGCTAACATCATTCTACATTCCTAAACACGAGCATTTAAAGAAATACACAACATAACACATCCCCCCATACATCAAAAGAAACAAGAAAACACAAAAAAAAGCATAAAAAATAATTACATGACAAAACCCTTTAGCCAACCAGGCAAAACTCTAGCTCTTTTGTCCGGCAGGACATCAACCACGTTACCATGAAGAGAATCACAAACATCCACCTGAGTAGTAACTTGAACGTCTGAACTGCAACCACCACCCATTCCCCCTTCATCACAAAAAGGAGCATTAGGTTGCCTAAACTCACGTTGTTCAGAACCTGAAACAAAATCCTTTGCTAGCTGAGACTGCAAATGACTATTATCAAAGTGATCCTCAATCCAATCAAAATCATTATCCTTGGAATTAGAACACACCTCCACAAAGTCTTGATCAGGATTCATGGCGATGCTTTTGAGATTCCATACTCTCCCATCGTCAAGTCTTACAGAATTTCTTAACACCTCGGCAACTCTACATGGTGGTTCAAAACTACTTACACCCTTAGGTACCTTGAAAGTTTTTTTAACCCTTACCCAATCTCCAACCTTGACTAAAACATTCTTGGTGTTGTGATGACAATCATAAAAATCCTTGCTTCTAGCATGGGCAGATTCCAGCTTATTTTTAACTTCCACAGGAGACCAGTTTGCTATTCTTCCATCAAAAAGCCACCCAGGGTTGAACTTACACCTTGCTGTTCTGCCTCTCATCATGGTGAACGGGGACATGCCAGTGCTGTTCTATACTGTAATCCTATAAGACCAAACATCCTTCTGTACCTGTACCTTCCAATCTAAATTCTTATGCACAGAAGCCTGAATAATGCCCTTAATCACTCTGTTGAACCTTTCAACAGTGCCGTTTCCACTGGGATTATATAACGCTGTGGTCTTGTGTTTGATGTCACACTTCTCAAAATACTCCTTAGCCAACTTGGACGTGAATTGGACACCATTGTCCGTGAGAATGCAAACAGGTAAACCCTCCACAATGAAAATTTTATCCAGAAACTTAAGAACAGTCTGGGTATCGACTTTGTCAACAAACTTGACAATAGGCCATTTTGAGAAAACGTCAATAGCTACTAAACCAAATTCTTTTGAGTCTCCAATAGGTCCAATAATATCCACTGCAATGGTATCCCAAGGAAAATCAGGTATCAGACCATCGCTCATTTCTGGTTTTAAAGTTCGGAGTGTCTTGTCAGCAGACTTCCAAACATCACATTTCCTCACAAAATCCTCTATAGCCCCATCTACGCCTGGCCACCAAAACATTCCTTTAACAATCGATTTGGTCCTCACAATCCCAAAATGTCCTTCATGACACAATTGCAAAATTTTCCTTCTTAAGGACATAGGTGGAATAATTCTATCACCCCTAAAAAGTATACCATTTTCTGAAGACAACTCCATGCGAATTTGCCAAAAAGCATCCAAACCTGGAATATCTCTTTTCTTGGGCCAACCTTTGCAAATGTAATCCATCACATTCTTCAAGACAATATCTTTTCCCTGTTCGACCATCCACTCGGTCTTGTCTATGGCAGGTGCACCACAATCATGTACCAACACCACACAATATTCACTCCATGGATCATCATCAGACTCCTCTAGAGGAGGTGGTAGTCTGGATAAGCAGTCAGCAATGCGATTATCTCTTCCAGGTAGGTAGACCATTTTATAGATATACTCCTTCATACTGATGTAAATAAATAATTTACTCTTAATTTCTATGCAGGTAAGTACTTAATCAATAATAACTCAGATCGGGTGAAAAAAGACAGAGTCCGTGGTGTTAGAGTTCTAAGGGTTTTATTCCTTAAAAAGGAATGGTCATGGCCAAGATATCATGTTCTGACCACCACACAGGGTGTCAGAAGGGATAGAGCGCGCTAACATTTTATTAACAGTACATAGCTTATATACTTATTGTACACCATTGGAAACAGTATAGAAGGCGTAACAGCTGAGAGAAGACAAGATAACAATATACACGTGGTACAGGTGCGTAATCAAGAGGCGTGAACTAGAGGTGTGTTCTGGAAACGTCACTGATAGGTGTCACAAAGGGGTGGCACTAACAGAAAATGTGGCAATGTCAGCAGAAATCGGAAGCTTGGATGCGCGCGCAGCTGCATGACGTGTAATTGGAGGGGTGCAGGGGACTTGACATTTACACTGACGGAAAAGAGACAAAAGTCTGGCATGTCAGATCAACTTGTGCTTCTATCATATCTGATATCTGATGTTTAGGAACTAAGCTATCTGGGCGGAAAGGTCTCTAGAGCAGAAGCTATTCTATACTTGTTGTGAGTACGTGTATAAGCGCCTGGGTGTCTGTATGAGAAGCGTGGGGGCATGGGGCCTTCCATGGAAGCATGGCAACGAAGCTATGAATTACTTGCACAGAGACAGGTCGGCCCATTAGCCCTGTAGCTGAGGAAGGATGTTTACTGAAGCTAGCAGGCAGGAATGTATTTTCGGGGAGGGAAACAGATAACTCGAAGGTTATAGTCAATCTTGGCAGGCAGCAGGCTGAGCCGAGCGCGAGGGGCCGCGCTGAAAGTAAGTCAGAGTTCACGAGTACAGGGGCTGCCTGGGCAGAGATTTCTCGGAGTCAGAAGCCAGAAAAGAGGCTCGGTGGCAGAGATTCAGGGCCTACTTCAGCCAGAGCTGAAAAACGTAGGAGTACACTACAAAAAGACGTTGGCATAGCATACTTAGGAACGGACCATTCGACCCATTCATGGTGGGTCTGAAAGAGAACATGTTAACGTTGGACGCAAATGTATTTGCGTCTTCATAGCTGACACGGGAGGGAAGTTACATGCACTTTAACTCGTACATGGAGACGGTGGGGTACTCGCTAGGGAACACAACTTGACCATAAAATTTAGATTACCTCATTCCCTCCTTGTTCCCTACGGACCCTTCATGATATATCGATCATCATAAATCGATCAGTTTGTTCTTGTAACATTATATGTTCATCTTTCTTCTTTTGACTATTTGAGAGAAAACTGGAATGTTCAATGCAGGAAGTGGCACACAGTCCACATATTGCTGGCCCACACTGTAGGCACAGGCAGCAGCTGAATACTATAACAAGGCCAATGCCTAGGAAGGATAAGATCTTCCATCCCCAAGCTGTTAACGTTGTCCAGAACCAACCGGACCAAGTCCAGGTGCCTGGATTCTGATGTATCTGATTCGCAATTTTATGCAGACGGGTAATAGCTTGATAGACAGATGGTGCATTTTGTGGGATGAAAACGCAGCAACTTGACCCGATGACCTTACAGGCTCCACCTCTATCTGCCAAGATGACGTCAATAACAAGACGATTTTGAAGGACAACAACCCGCATAGCAGATTGCTCCTCTGTTAAGTTACCTAAGGCGGAGGCAGTTTCATGTACTACTGCTTCAAGTGTTCTAGTTAATCTACGTATTAATTTACTGTTTTGGACAGGTCCTAGAAAGAAAAAGAATCCTTTATTGAAATCAGTGTACTGTTCCCATGCCGTTTCTGTGTAGTCGACAAGTGGAATATCTCTTTTGGGTCTATTCGGTACTAGATTCGTATTTCTATGGTAATCTGGAGGAGCTAGAAAAACAGGTGGCAGAAGGAATGCAATGTAACAGGTACCATCCCAATCTGGAGGCAAACGTATGTATGCGGTATGACCACAAACGAAATAGGAGTGACTGATAGCTTTGAAAGACGATTTACCATGATCACTGAATTCGACCACAGTAGTGCATTTACTATGACCTACGTGTACTGAACCTTTCTTGCTAACACATAATTCACCTGTGACTGGTAATACTAACATATGGGGCAGAACTGGAGCAGCCTCGGATTCAACAGTAAGGATCATAAGGCTAATTGTGTAATTACCTAATCCATATACTTCATTTTCTAGATCAGTTCCTATTCGAGTGGGGAGTCCCTCTTTATCAGGATAACAGACGTCAAGCAGGACTAAGTTCAAGTTACCCCAAACCCAGCCCCCATCGAAAACAGCAATATCAGGATCTAAGGAATTAATTATTTTAAACCATGCCCCACAGGAGCCATTGTGAGTGAACGGGTACGGAAAGAGGGGCAGAGCTCCCTTGTAATTCTGGTAGGGAGGGAGTCGGCCACATATCCAGCAGTCGGTAGCATTATTTGTCTGATGGGAGTGGTGTAACATACTAATGAATGTATTGTTGCGCAGCGCAAGTCTGTAAGAGAGTTCATGTGCAGGAAGTTCACTAAAAGTGTGTTCAGCAGAGACATTGTAAACAGATTGTTCACGCCTGAAAATAGGCCAATATATAGGTAGCAGAATGCTGGCAATAATAATTAGAATACTTAGAAAAAACATTATTAACAACGTCACTATACAGTGACTACGCAGTGATTTACAGTATGTACGTTTCTTTGCTTCTCTCTCTCTCTCTCTATCTCGATCTAGGGGATACATGTCAGAAACTATTTAACCGATTCACCTAGGGGAGGACTTAAACAATTAAACTGTCTGACTTGCTAGATCGGAGTTTCATACGATATAGTTCTTGGGGAGTCTTTTCTCGTTCAGACACTGTAACGTCTTTTCTTTCAACACAGTCTTTGGTGGGGGTGGACGAGTCAGAGTCCTGTTTTAGTCCGTTTTTTAGTTCATTGCAAAGTTTGATGTGACTCGTGTGGACCCACCCCTTTCTCCCCTCTATCTTTACGGCGGTCCTCGTGGTGAGAAGAACGGTCTTCGGGGACTTCCAGCGGGGCTCCAGCGGACTTTTCCGGTCGAAATTCCGGACGAGTACCAGATCCCCAGGACGGACCTCGTGCTGCTTTACATCAGTGTTGTCAGAAAAAGCTGCGGCAACCTGTGAACGACATGATTGGAGTGCAGACATCAAGGAGGCAAGGTAATCTGTCAACATATTGCAATCAACATCAGTTATTTTCTTCGGAATGGGCGTCCCCCACATATTCGGTGGTCTGCCAAAGACCACTTCGTACGGGGATAGCCCTGATCTTGAATGGGCGACCATTCTCATGTAGAATAGTGCCACGGGCAGGGCGACTATCCAGTCGACCCCCTTTTCCTGACAGATCTTTGCAAGGCGGATTTTTAGTGTCTGATTATGCCTTTCTACAAGGCCTGCTGCTTCGGGATGTCGGACACAGTGGAACCTCCACTGATATCCTAGCAAAAGGGAAACCTGTTTCATCAACTCGGACGAGAATGGCTGTCCGTTATCTGAATACACGACACGGGGCAAACCGTACCGTGGGAAGAATTCACGAACCAACTGTCGGGCAGTGGTCGGAGCAGTGTAGTCTGGAACTGGGTATGCTTCGGTCCAGCGGGACAGAGCACAAACAACTACAAGGACATATTTGAATCCTCGACAACTGTTCATCTGGATATAATCCATCTGGAGGACTTCAAAAGGGTGATTGGGAGGATGAAATCCACCTTGTTCTACAGGGACGCTTTTACCTGGATTGAACTGACAACAGATCATGCAAGTACGCACTTTCTGTTTTGCTGCTGCTCGTAAGTGTTTGTTGTACCAGAGATTTTGCAAACTGTCTAACATCGCTTTCTCTCCTAGATGTGCCGGGCTATGTGCTGTGTTTATCATGACTTGAACCATTGAGTCAGGGAGAAACCATATAGATTTTTCCTTCGTTATCCAACCTTGATCTGTCTGAATCCCTCCTAGTTCAGTCCATTTCTTTATTTCATCTGGCGTAGCATGTGTCTGAATGTCAATTACGTCTAGGGCGGGATCTCTAACTGCCATACACTTTATCGGTACTATTGTCTTTGTCACATCAGTAATCTGGGTATGAGTCAGTGCTGTATGTTTTGCTGTCTGGTCTGCCAGGTCGTTACCCTGGGAAACAGAATCTGTAACTTTAGTATGTGCCTTACACTTCATTACTGATATGCCCGAGGGCAAATGTATTGCTTCTAACAGTGCTTGAATGAGGGGACCGTGTTGAATCTTGGCCCCATGAGAGGTCAGGAAACCTCGTTCTTGCCAGAGGACTCCGAAGTCGTGTACGACCCCGAAGGCATAACGGGAATCAGTGTATATGTTAACATTTCTGTTCTTGGCTAGAATACAAGCTCGGGTCAGAGCGATGAGCTCTGCTGCTTGAGCAGACAGTGTGTCAATACGATGTGTTTCTTTAACTTCAGTTTCAGTGGTCACGGCATATGCGGCCACTAATTCTCCCGTACTTGTTCTCATGCATGAACCGTCCACATAAAGTGTCAGGTCTGGATTTGTCAATGGAACATCTGTTAAATCTCGTCTAGGCTTTGTTACTGCATTAATGATTTCTATACAATCATGTGGGGCTGGATCTGTCATAACTGTTGGTAACAGTGTTGCGGGGTTCAGGATACTGCAGCGTCTGATTTCTATGTGTGGCTGGAATAGTGTTAATTCATAACCTGTCAGTCGTGCTATAGTCAAGTGTTGAGTCTGGGTTCTGTTTAACAAAACCTCTACAGAATGTGGTACTTGAACTGTTAACTGATGACCTAAAACAATTGAGTCACTTTGTCTTATTGCTAACGCTGTTGCTGCTACTGACTTTAAGCACGCAGGGAGTGCTTGGGCTACTGAATCCAATGTACTAGAAAAATAAGCACAAGGCTTATGTGAACCTGCTTGATCTTGGGTGAGGACAGACAACGCTATACCATCACGTTCTGTAACAAAAAGTGTAAACGGTTTGCTGTAACATGGTGTCGCTAAAACTGGTGCTTGACATAAGGCTTTCTTTAAGTCTTCAAAAGCTTGTGTATGTTCCTGAGTCCAAGGGAGGGCAGTCGAAGTCGCTGCCTCCTGTGTCGTTAACTGGATGAGTGGCTTGGCTAGAAATGCATACTGGGGAATCCATTGTCTGCAGTACGAGGTGAGGCCTATGAAGGCCCGCACTTCCTTTTGTGTCTGGGGTTGTGGCATATTTGCAATTAACTGAATGCGATCGGGAGTGAGCTGTCTCCCCACTTTGGACAGCAAGTGACCCAAGTACACAACTTGCTGAACACAGAATTGTAGCTTCGAAGGAGACACCTTGTGTCCCTTGTCGGCCAGGAAGTGTAAAACTGTCAGTGATGCTTTTTCACATTCGGGCTCACTTCGTGCGGTGATCAGCAGATCATCGACGTATTGCAGTAAAGCGGTGTTAACTGGCATTTGAATACAATCTAGTTGTTTTTTCAGTGCTTGACTATAGATGCTGGGGCTTTCTGTGAATCCTTGAGGTGCGCGCGAAAATTTGAAGCTGCGTCCATTTAAACTGAATCCGAAGAGATATTGGCTCTCCGGATCAATAGGCACGCTGAAGAAGGCGTTCTTGAGATCAATTACAGTAAAGAACGTTGCTTCTGAATCAATAGCAGTCAATAGAGAGGAGATATCGGGGACCACAGGATACTGTGGAATGATGCATTTATTTAATTCTCGAAGATCAATCACCAGCCGATATACTGGCGGTGCATTGGGATCAGTACGTTTAAGAATCGGAATGATGGGTGAATTACAGATATTGGAGTCGGTCTCGACGACCACTCCTTGGGCAATGAGCTCTTCAATGATTTTCAGTAAAGCCACTACAGCATCGGGTGGTAACTTGTATTGTCTGATTCTGGGTAATACAACACCTGCCTTGAGTGTAACGCGGTATGGTGTAATGTGCATACAGCCTACATCAGTTGGGCCTTTTGCCCACAAGTAATCTGGTACATTTTTCAATCTGACATCAAATTCACGCAGAACATAATGACCCTTGAAATCCCGCAGAAAGAGTCTAACTCCCTCCGGGGAACAGCATATTATAGCTCCTAGAGCCTTCAATGTTTTAATTCCTAACAGATTTTCTGGACATGATTTCGTGAGTAACAGGTCTGTAACACGTGATAATAGACCCACAGCCAGGGGAACTGGTTCTGATACCTCATTTACAATAGGCTGTCCTGAAAAACCCAGGGAAACATTCTGTGAGCCTGAGAGGGGTGCCCCTGGAACTTCATCATGACTGATTGTAGTGCGACTTGCCCCTGTGTCAATTAAAAACTTTCTGTCTTTTCCCAATACTTGACTGTGTACATAAGGACCTTCTTGATCTACAGGAATCTCAATAAGAGGCAAGCCACCTTCCCTCTCTAGGCTGTTTCATGTATATCGGGAATATTCGGGGTAAGCGGACTGGGCATACTGGTACATCTGCTGTGAAACTTGCTGAGTTGCGGCAATGGGCTGTGGCTGTGGTACTGCTACGGTCTGTGCTGGAGTCGAGGAAGCATGCATAGGCTGTGTACCCTGTGTATTCTGTGAAGACTGATGCTGGTTATGGTCTTGTCTAGGCGGATGCGGTCTTTCTTTAGTTTTACCTGTCGCTATGTTATGTTTCAGAACTGGGCATTCATGTACGTAGTGACCTGGCTGCTTGCAGTAATTACATGTCCCTTTAACGGGAGCTGCAGTGTGACTTGTCTGGGTCGTACCCTTTCTGTGACCGTCGGATGGGACCGTCTGAGCTACTAACATTTTCATCTTTGTGTCTTTCATGCGTTTTTGTTCCTGATCTTGTTCTTCTCTGATTCTGTTCTGATGATATTGTAACATTTGTAACATCTGTGATGGCGTATTTGCTTGCCATGTACTCTCGACCTTGTACACTCGATTTTTAACTAACGGTAAGGAATTCTCGACTAACTTTGATACAAAAAGATGCGGGTACGACTCGCTACTTGGCTGGAGGCCACTATTAATAATAAAACATTTCTCGAATCTTGAATAGAAGTCACTAGTATCTTCATCATGTTTCTGTTTACAGGACGATATTGCATCCCAATCTTCCTTTCTAGTTGTCAATAATCTGGGCAGGACCTGTACTATCAAACCTGGTAATGCTTTAGTTTTGTCCCCAAGGCCTAACCCTGGGACCCGTTTCTTTTCTTCTTCCTCTATTTCTGCCCAGGCAATCTTTGTGTCTCCCACCTCCCATTCCTTTTCCTTTAATTTCTCGAATATACCCGTAGGCAATAATACCTTCAACATTTTCATGATATCATCATACGTGTAATCCCCCATTAGTAACATGTCTTTAAGCTCTCTATGAAAACCTGCAGGGTCTTTATCATGGCATGGTACTAGTTTCTTCATTTCTAACAGTTCTAATTTAGTCAGAGGCGTGTGTACATACACGCGTTTCAAGGTTTTATCCTCACCCATAACAGGGTGCACTTCTCGTAAGGGGTTCTGACTTTCAATACCACCCCCGCATTGCATGTGGTACATTTTCCTTTCTGGAGGTGGGGCGGGAACATATTCAGAGCTTACAAAGGTATCATATCTATGTCGCTGTTCTAGAATTATTTGAATTAATTTGGTACTTAAGCCTCTCCATCTATCCATCAGTAGTGCTTCTAGTGTCTCGTGTAAGGGACCTGGATCAGAATAATGTTTCCTGTATTTGATAAGAAGGTGCTGAATCATGTATACACCTGCTAATTTCTGTTCGTCGGGGGAGAGGTTCAGAAATGTCTGCGCCACTGTGTCATCATTATATATGTCTGCATTTTCGGCCCATGATACAGCCGATCGGGCTAGTTCTTGTTCATCCATAGAATTGAGTGCATGGTACCCAACTCGATCTCGAAGCCGTTTATCAGTTTCCTGGAACTGATGCTCAGCAGAATTCGGATTTGTTAAGGCAGAGAAGAAAACTCTCTTGCTCTCTGGACGGATACCCTTCCTAAGGTAAGTTCCCTTACCTACATATGCTATGGTGCCTACATTTCTTTCGGATTCTTCCTGTTCTTCTTCCTCCTCGGAGGAAGCCTTTTCGTTCCCTTTCTCGTGTACTGCTATTACTGCTTTCCTAATCTTCTTGTACATAGAGGCTATGCAATTCTGTCTGTCATGTTTTCCTTCAGCTATATTTTGACCCCACTTGTTCAATGCATCTAATTCACTCTGATCTGTTCCGGGCCTGTCTCGTTCTCTTATTAGACAATTTATGAAAAATCGTAGTACCAGCGCTTGCATGTCAACTTTCTGTTTCTCCATGGCATCCTTAATACTGTCAGGGTCCTTTCCTGTCTGAACAAACTCATATATTCTATCTAGACGCTCCTTCATTCCTACATAACATAACAAGTTATCAGTAGCAGATCTTAACCGTAATGATGCCAATATCATTAAATCGTCCTTTCCGGGTACTGGATCATATCTGCAAACTGACATGTTTTCTTTTAATGTGTCAAGGCGGGATGAATTAGAGGAGTGGGGAGACCTGTACATGAGAGGACTCTGCATACCTCTGAGATTGAATCTGTGAGTTGGTGGCGGGGTCTGAGGACCCGCGGTCGCACCTCCTGAAGCAGAAGCTTGTGCATTACCTCCCTGCGGAGTCTGTATCTGAACTTGAATTTGTCGTTTAGGTGGATCAGGCAAACGTGGTTTCGGTAGGTCAGTTTTGAGTACGGGAAGTGGCGGGGCTGGCGGAACGGGGGAGGTCTGTTGCGGTACCGGCGGAACGTGACCTGGGGGTGGAGTGCCACCCCCGTCCCTGTCAGTAGGCAGGGCACGAACAGGCAGATTGGTGTAAGCTGGTGCTACATCCTCTAAGTATGAATTTAGGAATATGTCTTTAGTAGTCTTGTGCATTACTTTAGTTGGAACTAATGGTGACGGCAAATTTTTCGGTATTTCTGAAATGGCGTCAGATGTACCCTCGGCCAAAAGATACATGTTGTTCACTTGGCTATTTCGGATGCGATCTATTTGTTCTGATTTTACTCGGATTCCTTCAATAACTAATTCGTTTTCTTGGGCCTTTTCTGATTCTTTAAGTCTGTCTTCTCTACGAAGTGCTCTTTCAGCACGTTTATGTGATTCCTTACGCCAAAATTCTATGGCGTCTTTCTGAGATTGTCTGGCTTTCTTTTTCCGTAATGCTTCTTCTACCTTTATGATGCACTCGGCATCCCATGTTCCGTTAACTGGCCATCGGTATCTTTCCTCTAGGTGCTTTGTATAATCGGTCCATAACTCTAGATACAATATGGCGTCTATGCCATGTTTGTTATACATGAAATTACCTGGAGTGTCCCTAGGGGGGATCGGAATTTCTTCCTCTAACATCCCTTTCCTAGTTCCTATCTGCTTTAACTTGTTGAAAAACGGCATTGTGCCTACTTGATACTGAAATGCTCGATCCTTGATACTTAATTCTGAATGTAACTATTTATACAAGAAAACACAATAATGCACGAGAAAAACAGTCACATTCATACCACGACATTAATCACAAAAACGTTTAAAACATAGATGACTACCCCACTATACTAGATGTACTGCTCAACAGTACAGATACACTGTTGTAACAGTGCAGAATTTCAGAATACTAGATATACTGCTAAACAGTACAGATACACTGCCTAAAAACAGTGCAGACCGGACTTGTGTACCCAAACCCGTCTAGATACGACCCAGCAATGGTACTCACCGGGAAGCACGGAAACAGAAGGCCTCGGAAAACTCGACTGGACTCGACTCGATACTTCGGAAAACTTCGGAAAACTTCGGAAATTTTCGGAAAACTTCGGAAAACTGGTGGGCCTCTTGACACCTCGGACCTTGCTTCTTTCGGCTAGGCTCTGGTCGGGATCCTCCGCACTCCTCACCGCCTCGTCTGGGCACTGATCGCAGTCTTCGTCACCTCCGTGGGTCAGAGGGAGATGCAGGAAATCCTGCCGGTACGCGTATATTCCATCTAACTGATGGCAGGGGACAGAGCTTGCAATGCGCCAACCGGCGCGTGAGGTGGGGGAGGGGTCCCTATTCGGGCGCCAAAATGATGTAAATAAATAATTTACTCTTAATTTCTATGCAGGTAAGTACTTAATCAATAATAACTCAGATCGGGTGAAAAAAGACAGAGTCCGTGGTGTTAGAGTTCTAAGGGTTTTATTCCTTAAAAAGGAATGGTCATGGCCAAGATATCATGTTCTGACCACCACACAGGGTGTCAGAAGGGATAGAGCGCGCTAACATTTTATTAACAGTACATAGCTTATATACTTATTGTACACCATTGGAAACAGTATAGAAGGTGTAACAGCTGAGAGAAGACAAGATAACAATATACACGTGGTACAGGTGCGTAATCAAGAGGCGTGAACTAGAGGTGTGTTCTGGAAACGTCACTGATAGGTGTCACAAAGGGGTGGCACTAACAGAAAATGTGGCAATGTCAGCAGAAATCGGAAGCTTGGATGCGCGCGCAGCTGCATGACGTGTAATTGGAGGGGTGCAGGGGACTTGACATTTACACTGACGGAAAAGAGACAAAAGTCTGGCATGTCAGATCAACTTGTGCTTCTATCATATCTGATATCTGATGTTTAGGAACTAAGCTATCTGGGCGGAAAGGTCTCTAGAGCAGAAGCTATTCTATACTTGTTGTGAGTACGTGTATAAGCGCCTGGGTGTCTGTATGAGAAGCGTGGGGGCATGGGGCCTTCCATGGAAGCATGGCAACGAAGCTATGAATTACTTGCACAGAGACAGGTCGGCCCTTTAGCCCTGTAGCTGAGGAAGGATGTTTACTGAAGCTAGCAGGCAGGAATGTATTTTCGGGGAGGGAAACAGATAACTCGAAGGTTATAGTCAATCTTGGCAGGCAGCAGGCTGAGCCGAGCGCGAGGGGCCGCGCTGAAAGTAAGTCAGAGTTCACGAGTACAGGGGCTGCCTGGGCAGAGATTTCTCGGAGTCAGAAGCCAGAAAAGAGGCTCGGTGGCAGAGATTCAGGGCCTACTTCAGCCAGAGCTGAAAAACGTAGGAGTACACTACAAAAAGACGTTGGCATAGCATACTTAGGAACGGACCATTCGACCCATTCATGGTGGGTCTGAAAGAGAACATGTTAACGTTGGACGCAAATGTATTTGCGTCTTCATAGCTGACACGGGAGGGAAGTTACATGCACTTTAACTCGTACATGGAGACGGTGGGGTACTCGCTAGGGAACACAACTTGACCATAAAATTTAGATTACCTCAATACGCATAGACAATCTAGCTAACCTTGCTGACGCACCAGAAATACCTTCACATGACAAGATACGAATCAATGGTTTGTGGTCAGTTCGAATGACTACAGGTTTGCCCCACACGAATGCATGGAAATGCTCCAAAGCCCATGCACACGCTAGAGCTTCTCTCTCAATGATGGGGTACCTACTCTCGGCAGGAGAAAGAGCTCTAGATGCAAACAAAATTATCTTTTCCTTCCCATCCAAATCATATTGAGATAACACAGCACCCAGGCCTTTGTCGCTTGCATCTGTAGTTAACAAACAATCAACATTGGGATCAAAACTAGTTAGTGCATTCACATTTTGTAAATCAACCTTAATCAAATTGAATTCTTCTTCACACAATTCATTCCACACAAACTTTGTGTTTTTCTTTAACAGTGCACGTATATTGAAAACTTTTGCAGCAAAATGTTTTATAACCTTCGCACAATACTCAGCCAAGCCGAGAAACGCTCTCACTTCATCCTTAGAAACAGGTGCAGGAAACTTTAAAATGTTCTCTACTAATGCGGGTTTAGGTTTGACACCTTTTTCACTAATAATGTGTCCTAAATAAGAAACACTCCTCTGACTGAATTTGCACTTGGATAATTCAACAGTCAGACCTGTTGACTGTAGAGTTTCTAAAACCTGTCTCAGTTTTAAATCATGACCAGATTTATCGCCAGCAGCCACCAGAATATCATCTTGAAAAAAGGAAATCTTGTCCATGTCTCCAAAAAGTTTGTGCATCAATCGCTGAAAGACAGCAGCGGCTGAAGCCAAACCAAAAGGCATACGCTTAAATTGGTAACAACCAAATGGTGTTATAAACGCCGTAAGTTTCTTAGAGTCAGGATCTAATACCACCTGATGGTATGCGGCAGAGAGATCAATCGTGGAAAACCACATTGCGCCATTAAGAGAGGATACCATTTCATTGATTTTAGGTAGGGGAAATTTCTCAACTACGATGTTATTGTTTAAATGGCGTAAATCAATGCATAAGCGGATTTTTCCATTGGGTTTCCGGGCAACCACAATCGGAGAAATCCACTCAGATGTTCAATTTCTTCTATAATGCCTTTTGCTAGCAATACTTGAATCTCCTTCTTAACCTCCTCCCTGATTAATATGGGTATAGGTCTTACTTTATGTACTTTTGGTTGTGCATCAGCCTTCAAAATAATTCTGTGTTCAAACCCCTTTAAAACACCCAGTTCACTGCTAAACACCTTTGGAAAATTTTCCGACAGTACTTCCCCCATTTTACTACAATCATCCAAAATCAACACCTTTTCCTTGCTGTTAGGGTCCAAAATAATGTGTACATTTTTTTGATCAAACCATCCTAAAACTGATGGTCCCACTTTTGCCACATATAACTTTCCTCTTGTGGATCTACCTTTAAATAAAAAGGTAAGCCATCTAAAGCCAATCATGCCAATCTTATCTCCTGTATAACTGATTGGACAAACATCAGGTGTATTCAACTGCTCACCAATTTTGTTTACAAACTTCTTATTCCAAACATCTTCATTCACGATCGTGTATGGTGAACCAGAGTCTGCATACACACTCACAATAACTCCGCCCAAGGAAATCTCACAAATGGGTTTACCTTTGAGGGAACTCTCTGAAATGTTGATAACATAATTCCCTCTAACATTTTTCACACACTCTTCTTCTGTCTCTACTTTATCCATAACCTCTACATCCTCATCAAACACATACTTTACATTGCTGTGTCTACGACACATTTTACTAAAATGGCCTAACAGTCCACATATTCCACATTTCTTTTTTAAAGCTGGACAGTATTTACTAAAAGCTAGATGCTCCTTGTTATCGCATCTGTAACACCTCTTTTCATCTATGCTTCTGTTCTGAACCCTCATAGGTTGATTAGTCCATTTTCCTTGTTGTTGCTGTTGACGATAATTTTTCATAGGACCTTGAATTTTACAAACAGTTCCGGATGTCTTAGATAAATCTTTGTCAGTTTCTTTTACCACGGTAGCACACCTTCCTGACATTTCTGATTTTCTCATAATGGCTACTACATCATCTAAAGGTGCATCTCCATTAACCCAAAGACGATCTCTTAAGGCAGAGTTGTTATGCATCACTAATTGATCGCGTATAAGGTCGTCATGCAAGTTATTAAATTTACAATCAATAGCAAGTTTTTTTAAATCGTCAATCCATTCATCCACGGTTTCTTCTTTTGTTTGTTTTCTTTGAAAAAATGTGTGCCTTATGACGCCTATACACACTTTTGGTGCAAAATATTTATCCATGTTTTTGATAGCATTTTCAAATTCGTCCAAATTAGGGTCATCAGATTTACTCATCCTTGAAAAAGTTTTTAAACCAATTGGTCCTAGAGAATGTAAAATAATTCTTTTTTTTGTTCAGATTTCATCTTTTTTGTTTCATCCACAGCTTCTAAATAATTTATAAAATATTCTTTCCACTCTATCCATTTAATGTTAGGTTGAATGCCTTTAACCCAAAATGGTTGAGGAGGGCTTATAGAAAAAGTTTGTTGTGCCGTGTCTCTGTCTCTATTAACAGCAGTGCTTGTAGTACAATCACCCTCTTCCATGCACCATAAAACACTATAGAATTGTGGAAAATAAATTAAAACTCGAATAATTAAACGTTATCCCGACTTCCTCACCTGTTGTACAATAGAAGTAAATGTTCTTTTTATTTACTTATGTAACCGGAATATACTCCTTGTAATTTGCTTCGATGTTGCCTCTTTCGCGTCTTCACGCTGTCATTTTCCTTTAATAAACAGTTCACGTAGAATATTGCACCCAAAATGGCCGTCACGCAAGGTCACGCTACATGACCTTTGTCCCACGTCACAGTATTAGCAGCGCACTTCTACACATGCGCTGTGACGCGCGTAGCCTTCCTCTATCGGCTTCGCTGACGTGAACAGCCTTCCCCGTGCTTTGCTTCGCGCACGAAGGATAGAATGGCGCTGCAGGTTGAAAAATGCAATCAACCCGATTCCTCAACGGATCTCCGTGAACACAGGTATGACACGGTAGTAGTGTCTATGCGTTTGTAAATTAAATGTATAAACAAAAAAAAAATTCTTTAAAAACTCACAGATGTGGTTTCCTTTCTGATCCGTTTTCCGTTGGAGTTTTCCTCGTAATCCGATCTTAACAGAAAGAAGAAATACTCATATAAAAGTATTTAAAATTGTCCAGTTTCCCTCGTCACCAATTTGTAGTGAATGAATCCAGACGGCAGATGAAGTTTGAAGGGATATTTAATGTATATTTAAGCAAAGTAAAATACAACAGGTGGGAGCCAGGGAAGCGATGTACTCCGTCCTAACAGCTTCCTCAAAATGCCTCACACCATAGAACAAACATGCTAACATCATTCTACATTCCTAAACATGAGCATTTAAAGAAATACACAACATAACAGGTGGTAACTATGTATAGATGTGCGAGTGGTTGATTGTCTAGGCATATGGGTTTAGGAGTGTTTTTGGAAACAGTTGTTTGGGTGTCTGAGTGTGTTTATTTGTGTGTTGGTAAGTGAATATATGTGTCAGTGGTACATCTCCAATAAAGTAGAAAAATAAAAGGCATTGTATAATAGATTTGGTGTATATATATAAGTTTACGTAAGAGTCCGTGATTGTGAGAGTAACTGTATGAATGAGTGTATAATCGTAATAGTGATTTTTTTAACATAGTAACTATGATTTACTATGTATATGTATAAATCAGGTGCTGTGTGTATAACTGTGTAGGTGAGTAGCATCACTGCATAACTGACTAGGATGACTGCTGATGTGTCAATGTCTATATAGGTGTATGAGTACATTAGATACTGTTACCATTGATCAGTGACTGCATGTATAAGTGATTATGTGAGTGAATGGACAGTTGTGTGTGTAGACTTAGGAATCAGTGAGTGGGTATGTAGTAACTGGTATGTGTGTGTCAATGCTTTCAAATATGGCACTCTGTATTTTACAGTGAGTGATCAAAGGTTATACTAGTGTGTGATGAGGTATATCAGATTGTCACGTGGATGATGTCATCAGTGATGTAATTTGAGATGTCATCAGTGATGTCATCAGTGATGTCACTGACCATGTCATGAATGATGTAATATGTGACATCATCAGCAGTGCATTGCGGGAGTTATAGTTAGCACAACTAACTACAACAGAGGAATTTCTTTCGTTTTGTACGAGTGAAATGTCCGCTAACTATAGCACTCATGAAACCTATGTTTTTATCAGTGAATTTCAAAGGTTTTTTAAATGCTAATTCCTAACTATAACTACTCTGAAACTTATGTTTTTTTCAGTGAATTTCAAAGGTTTTTTTAAATGCTAATGTTTAAGTGCAATAGTAGTTATATCTTTTGCAATTATACATATACATATTTTTGTACTAAATTTCTACAGTTTGAATGTTTGTTTATAAATATTTTACTTATTAAATAACATTATATATTTGTTAGACCTTTCTGCCCTTTGAATAGCCCTTCTGTTAATTATTTATTTTGTCCCCTTTTTGCCCCTCAAAACCTTTTCAATCTTTTTGTGTCCACTGGATTTTTGTGGTGTTGGCAGGGGTTAGATGCTCTTTTGCCCTCATAGTTTTTTTTACCTGAGGCCTAGGTGTCTTTCCTGACTAAAATCTTGAAGGTACCCAAAATGGTGGCCATTAACTGCCATAACTGCCAACCTCTGAGGAAGTCCCATAGGGTAATACAGAGACCTTCCAGAACCTTCTGGACTTTGCTGGACCTCTAGAGGGGAACCTATATAAGGCAGGATGCGAGGCAGCCATTTTGTGTTGACCAGTGATTACTAGAGAGTGGAACTGGTGAGGAGGGAGGCGACTCTGAGGGAGAGGACAGCGCTTGTCCAGGAGCGGAATTAACCTGTGGGCAGACTGAACTCCTGTATTGACCTGTAGTCACCCGTGTTGACCAAACCCTACCAGGGTAGCCATTCCTAAAATCCTTGTACGACCTCTCCAGGACATACTGAAGTCTCTGAGGTCTCTGAGAAGAATCGCCCTTGTAAGAAGGGGTGAACCCTAACCCTGAAGGATCGCTCTATCCACTGCGGCGCTGGGTGCTTCGCCACTAAGGCATCTAAGGAGCCAGCGCGTCCTTCTTTAAGGTCTCACCGTGAACCGGAACCCGGCGTGTCCAGCTGAAAACTCTGCGTAGGGGTACGGGCTCTGTCCGGCACCGACTTCCCCTGCAAGTTGGTGAAGTGCTGGAGGGTGTCCGAGGAAGTGAGGCAGTGACGGAAGAGGCGGATTGAGAGAGGCGGGACCCCGGCATGTGGAGACAGCGAAGAGGGAGCAGCCAGGCGAGAGCGTCGGAAGAAGTGCAGCTGCGACGTCTTCTGCGCATGCCCAGCAGTCTGAAGAAGAATCGCCAGGGGTAGTACCACAGCGTCGACGGCTGCGCAGACCCAGAGGCCGTTCACTGAGGAGAGTATCGGGCGGTGAAGTCTGTGTGCATCGATCACTCCGAGGGAGGAGCATCTCGACCCGAGACTGAGACGGCAGGAAACCAGAGTGCTGATAAGCGCCTTGTGACCCCAGGTATCGGCGTCTCAGCAACCTAACCGGCAATCCGCATCTGTGTCAAGTAAGCCGGGGCCGCATTACTGGAGGGAGGTGGGGTCCGTCACGGAGAGTGTGACGAATCGGCAAAGGAGATCGGAAATTACTCCTCAGGCAGCGAACTGGCTCCCGAGTAGGAGTATAGTGAAAAACTCATTGCCCTTGGTGTCCGGATGTTTCTCCGCCCAAACGAGGCTAAGCTCTAGTGTCTACCTAGTCCAGATTCCCAGGAAGACAAGGGCCGACCTGGGGGTAAAGAAAGGGTGTAGGAGCTGCAACTGTCCTGGAAACACAGCGCTCTATGAAAGGGGCCACATAGCCTAAAGAGGGTCTAGGGACAAGTTGAAGTAGCCCTGAATCAAAGGAAGTAACTACCAATCTTCTCCTTTTTGGGTTACACATAGTACAACAAGTACATTATATTACTGAAGCTGGAGTTGTAAGCTGGAATGTCTTGTATGAAATATCTTTGAGACTGTAGTGGTAAAGTTCAGCTTCTTGGTTTTGTAAAAGAGCTTGTCAATTGCAGAAACTTGATCTAGAGCTGAAGTGTGTAGAAAATGTATTTAAATTACAGGAGCATATCCTAAAAAGGTTGCTAATGTCATAAATATGTAATGTAAAGTAATAATAACATGTGAGATTATATGATGTATTGAAACCTGACAATAAGTCGTCAAATCAACAAAGAGTTTTTTTATAAAACAGCTCGTATTTTCCCAACTTTGGTGTGGTGTCGTTTTTGTGTGGAAGTGCATTGAGTTACTGCTGGGTGGTGCGCAAACTTTACATTTGTGCTTCTAGGAACTGACTGTCTTACCCTAGGCCAGGCTACCCTATGTGACTTGGTAACTCTAATTCCAACAATATTTTTCGGAAAATTGCAAAAAAATTGCAATAAATTTAAAAGTGAAATATTTTACATGATTTAGTTTTTTTTGTATTTTAATAGATTTATATCATTTTCTTTTTTAATTAAAAAAAATTGGGGGAATTGCGCTCCCAAAGCATACCTACTGCAGCGGGTCAGCGTATTCTAGCTGCTATTTTGAAAACCTGTGAAGGATCTGCGTATGGTGAGCGATGAGTTTGTGTTTTTTTTTCAGTTACGTCATATACGTACAATGTTACGTGGTGTGTGCGACCGGAATGAGACCGGTCCGCGACTCCTGCTCCCGCATGACGTCATATATGTTCTGGGACGCACTGGGTGCGTGACTCCCGTGAAATTTCTTATGTTCTAAAATGATATGTACGTGCCTTTAATGTACATATTAGGGCAAAATATTATCTAAGGTATTCATAAAAATTATTTATTTCTACTTGTAAATAAATATTATTTTTAAATATATTTCCGCAAGTCGCATCAGGTGCGCGCTTCATGAGCGCACGGTGCGCGGATCCCATGTGACCTCAAAAAAAAATTTGATTGGTTCATAACATTTCCCACTGTAACTATTGAAGGACCCCACCCATTTTAATTATTCCATTTGGAGCAGTTGATGAGAGACATGTCTTCTTCCAGAGCTATTTTTGGAATTTTGGTGTTTTTAAAAAACTGCATTGGAGAAATGGCATTTGGTTCGCAAGCTCCTCATCATTCTTCAAATGAAGATATCTTGGAGGAAGATCCACCCAAGTAAAGGACTGAATCAGTGGTATGGAAATTTTTCACCTTTAGTGCCGGAGAAAAAATGGTCAACGCAAGAAAAGTCACATGCTTGCTGTGTGACAGGGTCCTTTCGCGAGGCAGTGACAAGAAATACTCCTGTGGAACAGCGAATATGTATAAACATCTGCTGACCATTCACCCAAAGAATCTGGCACGAGAAGAAATGAGGCGTGCAGCAAAAAATCCACCACCCGTCATTGCTAGCACCTACAGGAGTGTCCACTTTAGCACCACCAGTAGACATTCGCCCAGAATTTGCTTTTCTGCAGCAGCACTGCACTAAGTGCAAAACCATTATCTGTTATGGTGAACAGTTAGTGAACGCTATTTGTGCAGCTCAACTGAACCACAAATGCACATTTTTAATTTGTGTTTGATTTCGGAATGATGTTCAATTCCATAAGCTAACTGTTTCCTTAGTTTCTTTGTTGTTCAATTTTTAAAAACCACCAAAAAAAAAGTAAAAAATGTATCAAAAACTACAAAAAAAACTAGGAAACAAAAAACAGAAGAAAAAAAAACTTCAGTACTACCTTATCTGGTTTAAAGAAAGAACTATAATTGCATGGTAATGTCTGACAGTTTGGTTGAATGTATGTGTAGAGCATGATTGACTGAAAGAATGCATTCGTACTGTATGGTGAATTTATAGGGGCAGATCTATGTGGAAGTGCTGCAGCGTGACACTGCAAGCCCTTTAGCTGCAACGCGCTGCGGCACTTCTGAAGCACCGGAATGTGACATATTTACATGAATATGTCGCAATTCTGTGCCCCCTCTGCACTAGCACACAAACTGCAGCCATGCAGTGACGCAGGCACCCTTACACCATGGTGCAAGGATATCTGTGTCGTGGGGAGATTGTTTTTGTGCAGGAAGGGACTACTTCCTGCACAAAAACAATCACTAAAGGTATTTCCCTCCTTCAATGTGTGCTGTGGAATGCAGCATGCATTGAAAGAGGAAAAAAGGAGGAGAAATAAAAACATTTCTCCTTGTTGTGCCTCGCTACACCACCTCTAGGGTGGCGCACCGTTCACACGTATCTACAGATTTACACTTTCTCGTAAGTCATGAGATGTGTTATTCCATGGGTGCTGTGTGGGAACAGGCACAGCAACACCCATGGAACGCCCCTTCAACGCAAAGTGCTGCGTTTGAATGGGTCGTATTTTGAAGGAGAGGAAAAGCCACGCAGGGTGGCTTTTCCTCTCCTTGTAAATATGGAGGAGTCCACAGCGCAATCACTATGTTACAAAAAGTGACGTACTGGTGGCACAGGGGGGCTTGTAATTCTGCCCCATAAGTGCTTAGGTATTGGCAGAGTGATACAATTAGAACATAGTGCTGGATGGCTGATTGACGAACTGCATGAGATTGACAGGAGGTATCCTAGGCTGCATGAGTACTACTTCAGTATTTAGTGGAGTGTACCAATAGTATGTATCTGCTTAGAGGTTTGTAGGGATTGTGCACAGAATATTGTACATGTACCTTTGTTGGTGCCTAGGCCATTCTATGAGAACATCACTAGTAAGTAGAATGACAGTGCAGCAAACAGAGTGCTCAGTTAATTTATAAGTGCTTAGTATTGTCTCAATACCCGAGTCATTCTGCAAGTGCATAGACAGTGACTGCGTTCCTAGAGTGCTAGTAGTTGCCAGCAGGACACGTTTCCAGGTCAGCAGAGCTGCTGTAGAGCCAGAGAAACCAGGTCAGAAGAGCTGCTTTAGAGGGAGAGAACCAGGTCAGCAGAACTGCTTTAGAGCCAGAGAACCAGGTCAGCAGAGCTGCTTTAGAGCCAGAGAACCAGGTCAGCAGAGCTGCTTTAGAGGGACAGAACCAGGTCAGCAGAGCTGCTCTAGAGGGACAGAACCAGGTCAGCAGAGCTGCTCTAGAGCCAGAGAATCATGTCAGCAGAACTGCTTTTGAGCCATAGAACTGGGCCAGCACAGCTGCTTAAGAGCCAGAGAACCAGATCGGCAGAGCTGCTCTTTAGCCTAAGAATTAGGTCAGCAGAGCTGCTCTAGAGCCAGAGAACTAGGTCAGCAGACCTGTTGTAGAGTCATAGAAACCAGGTCAGCAGAGCTGCTTTAGAGGGAGAGAACCAGGTCAGCAGAGCTGCTTTAGAGCCAGAGAACCAGGTCAGCAGAGCTGCTTTAGAGCCAGAGAACCAGGTCAGCAGAGCTGCTTTAGAGCCAGAGAACCAGGTCAGCAGAGCGGCTTTAGAGCCAGAGAACCAGGTCAGCAGAGCGGCTTTAGAGCCAGAGAACCAGGTCAGCAGAGCTGCTCTGACTGACACGGACCGACTGACACGGACCGACTGACACGGACCGACTGACACGGACCGACTGACACGGACCGACTGACACGGACCGACTGACACGGACCGACTTCTCTCTACCGCTCTCTCTCTACCGCTCACTCTCTACCGCTGACTCTCTACCGCTGACTCTCTACCGCTCACTCTCTACTACTCTACTACTTTCTCCTACTCACTCTCTACTACTCTCTCTCTACTACTCACTCACTCACGACTACTTTCTCTACTACTCACTCACTACTACTTTCTCTACTACCCACGCGGTCGCTCCTCACCACGCTCCCTGACTCCAGTTATAGCGCCCACAGCTGAAGCGCTTGGTTGACCGTATTGCAGAAACTGGTATCGTAGCCTGCATAGTGCTCTCTGCTCTGCCTAAGTAGCGCGACATTACAGTTGCTTTGTTTTTGCGTGTTAATACTTTTGGTGCATAGTCTGGATCGATCGTACTGCTGTCTCTTGTGACCCTGCTTCACTCCCCTTTGACCTCCATTTTGTTGTTGTTGTGCTTTCCCCTGGCCCGCCTCTACTCCCCGCTACCGCCTCCCAGCTGACCCTCCCACCCACGAATAGAGGGCTCACCACCTCCGCCGGGAATCTGTGACCGTCTGGATCAGCTCCAACGCGGTCGCTCCCCACCACGCTCCCTGACTCCAGTTATAGCGCCCACAGCTGAAGCGCTTGGTTGACCGTATTGCAGAAACTGGTATCGTAGCCTGCATAGTGCTCTCTGCTCTGCCTAAGTAGCGCGAGATTACAGTTGCTTTGTTTTTGCGTGTTAATACTTTTGGTGCACAGTCTGGATCGATCGTACTGCTGTCTCTTGTGACCCTGCTTCGCTCCCCTTTGACCTCCATTTTGTTGTTGTTGTGCTTTCCCCTGGCCCGCCTCTATTGCCCGCTACCGCCTCCCAGCTGACCCTCCCACCCACGAATAGAGGGCTCACCACCTCCGCCGTGAATCTGTGACCGTCTGGATCAGCTCCAACGCTGTCGCTCCCCACCACGCTCCCTGACTCCAGTTATAGCTCCCACTGCTGAAGCGCTTGGTTGACCGTATTGCAGAAACTGGTATCGTAGCCTGCATAGTGCTCTCTGCTCTGCCTAAGTAGCGCGACATTACAGTTGCTTTGTTTTTGCGTGTTAATACTTTTGGTGCATAGTCTGGATCAATCGTACTGCTGTCTCTTGTGACCCTGCTTTGCTCCCCTTTGACCACCATTTTGTTGTTGTTGTGCTTTCCCCTGGACCGCCTCTACTCCCCACTACCGCCTCCCAGCTGACCCTCCCACCCACGAATAGAGGGCTCACCACCTCCGCCGTGAATCTGTGACCGTCTGGATCAGCCCCAACGCGGTCGCTCCCCACCACGCTCCCTGACTCCAGTTATAGCGCCCACAGCTGAAGCGCTTGGTTGACCGTATTGCAGAAACTGGTATCGTAGCCTGCATAGTGCTCTCTGCTCTGCCTAAGTAGCGCGACATTACAGTTGCTTTGTTTTTGCGTGTTAATACTTTTGGTGCATAGTCTGGATCAATCGTACTGCTGTCTCTTGTGACCCTGCTTCGCTCCCCTTTCACCTCCATTTTGTTGTTGTTGTGCTTTCCCCTGGCCTGCCTCTACTCCCCGCTACCGCCTGCCAGCTGACCATCCCACCCACGAATAGAGGGCTCACCACCTCCGCCGTAAATCTGTGACCGTCTGGATCAGCTCCAACGCGGTCGCTCCCCACCACGCTCCCTGACTACAGTTATAGCGCCCACAGCTGAAGCGCTTGGTTGACCGTATTGCAGAAACTGGTATCGTAGCCTGCATAGTGCTCTCGGCTCTGCCTAAGTAGCGCGACATTACAGTTGCTTTGTTTTTGCGTGTTAATACTTTTGGTGCATAGTCTGGATCGATCGTACTGCTGTCTCTTGTGACCCTGCTTCGCTCCCCTTTAACCTCCATTTTGTTGTTGTTGTGCTTTCCCCTGGCCCGCCTCTACTCCCCGCTACCGCCTCCCAGCTGACCCTCCCACGCTCCGCCCCCACCACTCTCCATTTAGGACAGATGGACAATCGCGCAATAATCCACGCGCAGCGGTCGCGCTGAAGGTGCGCCAAAGGTAAGCCCGTCTACGCCCGTCCTCGCCTGGACCGCCCCCAGCGCCAGACCCCCTGGCCCCCGCAAACTCAACGCCCCCCGCATCACTTACGACGCCTCCACCCTCTCAGCACTTAACCCTGGCCGACTCCCTAACTGCGCCCAAGCAGCACCAGGACACACCCATGGACCCTTCACCTGCCACTCCTGCAAATTCAACTGCACCAAGACCAACACCAAATCCACAAACACCAAACAGAGATCCGACACCCACCACCTTAAATGCATCCTTCTCAACACCTGCTCGGTTCACAAACACGCCATCGACCTTTGGAATCTACTCGATACCATTTCTCCGGACATCGCCTTCCTAACAGAAACCTGGATGAATGCCTCATCAGCTCCAGACATCACCATAGCCATCCCGGACGGCTACAAGATCATCCGTAAGGACCGCACCATCCAAACAGGGGGAGGCATCGCCATCGTCCACAAGAACACCAACCACGTCTCAACCAGCTCAGAAGACAACCTCGCTATCGCCGAACACCTTCACTTCCAGATCCACACCGACCCCAAGACCACACTCAGAGGCACCCTCCTCTACAGGCCACCAGGACCCGTACAAAATTCAGCGAAGACATTACTGACTTCATCACCCCACACGCCCTCCCCTCGGAAGAATACATTCTACTGGGAGACCTCAATTTCCATTTGGAAATGAGCAACGACAGTAACACTACCTCCCTTCTGGACAATCTCGCCAATCTCGGACTCAAACAACTTGTTAACACCCCCACACACTACGCAGGACACACACTCGACCCTATCTTCACCTCCAGCAAGCATATCTCCTTCACTCACACCACACCCCTCCACTGGACGGACCACAGTTGCATCCACTTCATTTACAATAAGACCACGATCCACAACCACCCTCAACCAACTCTGCGAAGAAAATCGGAACAAAATCACCTTCGACCAGATCTCCACATCGCTTCTGCAAAAACCCCCTGCCTATTCAACGAACCCTAACCAAGCCGCCATCAACCTCACACAATGGTTACCCGAAACCGCCGACAAACTAGCACCCTTGAAAAAACATCAAATCAAGCAAGGACGCCCCCTGGTTCAACGATGACCTTAAGAAATCCAAGAAGCTCTGTCGCTCCCTTGAGAAAATTTGGAAAAAAGACCCAAACACTATCACCCAAGCCGCCTTCAAAAACGCCACCCGCAAACACCACCAACTAATCCGAAAAGCCAAGAAATCAGCACTCAAAGACCGACTAGACAACAACGCCCACAACAGCAAGGAACTTTTCAACATCATCAAAGAATTCACCAACCCCGCCGCCAGCTCCAACAACATCACCCCCTCTCAAGCCCTCTGCAACTCCCTCGCCTCATTCTTCCATGACAAAATCGCCGACATCCATAACAGCTTTGACAACCAACCCGTAAACCAGTCCACCCCACTCGCCTCCGAACCTGTACCTCCTCCGAATAACCTTTTCGACTGGAACCCAATCTCCACAGAAGACATCATTTGCCTGATGAACTTCATCCACTCAGGATCCCCTATGGACCCATGCCCCCATCACATCTTCAACAAAGCAGACTCCATTATCGCACCCCACCTCCGAGACGTCATCAACTGCTCCCTCAAGTCCGCCACATTCCCAGAAAGCTGAAAACACGCCAAACTCAGCGCCCTTCTGAAAAAACCCACAGCAAACCCCACCGAACTCAAAAACTACCGCCCCCATCTCGCTCCTCCCATTCCCGGCCAAAGTCATTGAGAAAGCCGTAAACAATCAGCTCGCTGCCTTCCTCGAAACCAGCAAATCCCTCGACTCCTCACAGTCCGGCTTCCGAGCCAAACACAGCACCGAAACCACCCTCATCACAGCAACAGACGACATTCGAACACTTCTGGACAACGGAGACACAGTCGCCCTCATCCTCCTTGACCTCTCTGCAGTCTTCGACACAGTCTGTCATAGCACCCTGATACAACGCCTCAGAAACATCGGAATTCAAAGAAAACCATTGGAATGGATCATCTCGTTCCTCGCAGGAAGACCTCAGAGAGTCCGCCTCCCCCCTTTTAAGTCAGAGGCCACCGAAGTCATCTGCGGCGTCCCGCAAGGATCATCACTCAGCCCCACCCTCTTCAACGTCTACATGAGCCCCCTCGCATCCATCGCACGTCAACACAACCTCAACATCATCTCCTACGCTGATGACACTCAGCTAATCCTCTCACTCACCAAAGACCCAATCACCGCCAAAACCAACCTACATGAAGGGATGAAAGAAGTAGCCGAGTGGATGAAGCACAGCCGGCTGAAACTGAACTAGGACAAAACGGAAGTCCTATTCTTAGGTGCATCCCCTTCCACCTGGGATGACTCTTGGTGGCCAACGGCCCTAGGAAAAGCTCCCATACCGATGGACCACGCACGGAACCTGAGCATCATCCTGGGCTCCTCACTCTCGATGACCAGACAAGTCAACGCCGTCTCATCATCATGCTTCAACATCCTACGCATGCTCAAAAAAATATTTCGCTGGATCCGCACCCAAACAAGAAAAACGGTCACCCACGCACTGGTTACAAGCCGTCTGGACTACGGAAACACCCTTTACGCCGGTACCACCGCAAAACTGCAGAAAAAACTCCAACGCATCCAAAATGCTTCAGCCAGACTCATACTAGGCATCCCCCGCACAGACCACATCTCCGTTCACCTGAAAGACCTTCACTGGCTCCCTGTCAACAAGAGGATAACGTACCGCCTCCTCACCCACGCACACAAAGCCCTATACGAACTTGGACCTGATTGTCTCAACACGCGCCTTTCCTTTTACACCCCCACCCGCCAGCTGCGCTCGTCCAACCAAGCCCTCGCCGCTGTTCCGTGCATCCACAAAGCCACCATGGGGGGAAGATCCTTCTCCTACTTAGAGGCCAAAACTTGGAATTCCCTTCCCATCCACCTCCGCCTTACTCAGAACCACCTAGCCTTCAGAAAACAGCTTAAAACCTGGGTATTCGATAAGTAAACCTCCCCCCCATTCCTCCAGCGCCTTGAGACCCCCTGGGTATGTAGTGCGCTATATAAATTCTGACTTGACTTGACTTGACTCTACTACTCACTCTTCTACTCTCTACTACTCACTCTCTACTACTCTCTCACTCTCTACTACTCTCTCACTCTCTACTACTCACTCTCTCTACTACTCACTCTCTACTACTCACTCACTACCTCTCACTACTACTCCTCTCTCACTGCTACTCGCTCTCGCTCTACTACTCTCTCTCGCTCTACTACTCTCTCTACTACTCACTCTCTACTACTTACTCTCTACTAACTCTCTACTACTCACTCTACTACTCTCTGCTACTCACTCTCTACTACTCTCTGCTACTCACTCTCTACTACTCTCTGCTACTCACTCTCTGCTACGCTGTCTATTACTCACTGTCTACCTGTCTCTACCTCTCTCTACCTCTACCTCTCTACCTCTACACCTCTAGCCTCTACCTCTCTACACGCACACATATGCACATACATATATATGCATGTATATGCATTTATATATTTGTATGTGTATATATGTACATATATATATATATATATATAGATAGATATATATATATATATATATATAATCTGCATATCTATATAAATACAAAAATAAATGCATGCATATACATATATGCATACATATGCCTGTTACGTACATTAAAGTTTGAAAAACACTAATAAAAGCATAGCTAAAAAGCCACCTAATTACAAACAGAAATTTTTTAACTGAAACGAGGGCAAGACCTATTGCATTTTTAATGCTTTTTTACTTTGGTTCCATCAAGAGGGCATTCAGATGTGTCACACATTTGCCATAAATTCTGAATGTTAGTTGCTCATTAGATCACTGTAGTAAAGCTACTGCTCACCAGGGAAGTCTGCTGCTTGTATTCAAAGTGCGTGTTTCAGTCTGAATGATAGGATTTTTTAATGAAATAGAAGAGGATTTGAGAAGTCAAAATGTGCCCTAATTTTTCTTTCTGCTGCACGAATCATAATTTCTATGGCAAAACGAAGCCCCTCATTTTGTTCCTTTGCAATTTAAATGTTTTAAATGTTACCAATTTATTCAACTCAAGTTGGCTTTAGGTGTTCCATACTTTTGTCATAAGTAAGACTGTTAGCACTCTAGTTGTTCTTTAGAACACTCTGGGACATTCTGTCATTGGGCTATACTTGGGCTACATCTGGGTGATATTTGTGCTACATTTGGGCTCTTTTGTCTCTAGTGGCCATCTTGGGATACTTATTTGTTACAAAGTTTCCTAATTTCCTCATTTACTACAGTCTCCTCAGTAGGAAATACTTTTAGTGTTTTACACTCTAGTTGCTCATTAGATCACTGTAGTAAAGCTACTGCTTACCAGGGAAGTCTGCTGCTGGTATTGAAAGTACATGTTTCAGTCTGCATGTCAGATTTGTTTTAATGAAATAGAAGAGGATTTGAGAAGTCGCTCAAAATGTGCCCTAATTTTTCTTTCTGCAGCACTAATCATACTTTCTATGGCAAATTGAACCCCCTCATTTTGTTCCTTTTTAAATTAAATGTTTTAAAGGTACCATTTTATTCCAATCAAGATGGCTTCAGGTGTGCCATACTTTTGTCATAAGTAAGGCTGTTAGCACTTTATTTGTTCTTTAGAACACTCTGTGAAGCTGCAGTAGAACACAAAGGAATCAACTGACAGTCTCTGCCCTTGTTGGATGCACATGTTTTACTGAGAATGTCTGACTTCATTCGCACATGACTGAGAAAGATAATGTGAATTTACAGAAAACATGCTCTCAGTTTTGCTTATAGATCACCTTCCAAACCTGTGGGAAAAGCATGAGAAAATAGTTTTCTCTCCAACATGATTCATGATATCCCAGCAGAAGGCTTTTTCATATGGTAAAATCACCTTAGAACACACCACAATTCCTAAAATGAGTATAGTACCATCAACAAATGATTTATAATGTAACTAAAGTCTTAAAACCTTCTATTAACTGCAATGCTTTCTTATGAGGTGCTATCATGTATATTGGTCCCAAGATGGCTGCCAACAGTTCTTGGATGGAGTGCTGACAGCCAATCAGATCTCACAATGAGATGTGTTGTTAGGCTCCGCCCAGATATAAATGTATATTTTTCCTTTAATATCTAAAAAAACTACTAAACAGATGTACACCATTTAAGCAGAAGGCATGAGTGTGAACCAATGACTAGCGCTTTGGTAAATTTGGTGTAATTCAGTTCAGCAGTTCGGGCTGTAGCTGCGATTAAAGGTTGCTATGGAAAACTGCATGGGGAAAACAAGTTTTGGGACCCCCCTTTTTCTCGGGCCCCCGCTTGACGAATCACCCCAAGACTTTCAGGATAGGAGCGGACAGGAGCGCCGCACCAGTTTTGAAAATTTCACAAAGATTTGTCAACCGGCGCCAAAGTTATTCCAAATAGAATGTTGCGGATTTACTATGGAAAATAGGTCCTAACTATAACTACCTACTGGCGACTGCCGGTAGGTAATATATATATATATATATATATATATATATATATATATATATATATATATATATATATATATATATATATATACATATATATATATACATATATATACATACATATATATATATATATATATGCACACATATACACGCTTATATATATACATATATATATGCACACATATACACGCTTATATATATATATATATATATATATATATATATATATATATATATTCACTGAAAAAAATCAAAGGTTTCAGGGGTGTTATAGTAAGCTGGCCATTTCACTCGTACAAAACCATAGAAATTTCTCTGTTATAGTTAGTTCTGCTAACTATAACTTGCGCGCCTGCAATGCACTGCTGATCATGTCACATATTGCATCATTCTTGACATGGTCAGTGACATCACTGATGACATCACTGATGACATCATCCCCTGAATGTGGTTTTGTTTGAAATTTAAATATGTATTATATATATATATATACCAATCTGTATTGAACATTGAGTGGATATATAGCTGTCTGGATGGAGGATTTAGTAGCTGTCTGACTGTCTAAGTGAGTAATTAAAAGTGTCTCACTTAATACATGGATTAGTAACTAAACTATGTGAATATGTGCATCACTGTCTCTGTTGTTGTATAACATGCTGCATCAGTTGGTTACTGACTACATGAGTGTGTGTATATTAGTTATTGATTAGTTGGGTGAGTATATGTATGGGATACTGAGTTTGTGTGGTTGGATGGGGTGTGTGTAACACTATGCATAGATGTGTGAATGGTTGATTGACTAAGTGTATACGTTTAAGAGTGCATGTGGAAACAGTTGTTTGGGTGACTGAGTGTATTTATTTGTGTGTTGTGAGTGAATATATGTTTTAGTTGTGCATCTTCAACAAAGTAAAAAATAAAAGGCATTGTATGTGAGAGTTGATGTATATAAATAAGTATATGTAAGAGTCAGTAATTGTGAGAGTAACTATATGAATGAGTGTATAATTGTAATGGTGATTTTTTACCATATTACCTAGGAGTTACTAGTTATTTGAATAAATGTGGCGTTGTTGGATAATTGTGTAAGTGAGTAAATGTGATTAATTTTTTTGAGTGAGTAGGATAACTGCATAACCGAATAAGATGACTGTTGATGTGTCAATGTCTATATATGTGTATAAGTGCATTTTTATAGTGTTCTATTAATTAGTGACTGCATGTATAAATAATTCTGTTGAATGGGTAGTTGTGTGTGTAGACTTAGGAATCAGTGAGTGGGTATGTAGCAACTGGTATTGGGGTGTCATTTGTTTCAAATATGGTACTCTGTATTTTACAGTGAGTGATGAAAGGTTACAGTAGTGTATGATGAGGTGTATCAGATTGCCACGTGGATGATGTCATCAGTGATATCATTTGAGATGTCATCAGTGATGTCATCAGTAATGTCACTGACCATGTCATGAATGATGCAATATGTGACATCATCAGCAGTGCATTGCGGGGGCGCAAGCTATAGTTAGCAAAACTAACTATAACGGAGGAATTTCTATGGTTTTGTTTAAGTGAAATGGCCAGCTAACTATAACACCCCTGAAAAATATGTTTTTTTCTGTGAATTTCTAAGGTTTTTTAAATGCTAATTTCTAACTATAACTTCTCTGAAACCTATAGTTTTTTCAGTGAATTTCAAAGCTTTTTTATATGCTAATTTCTAACTATAACGTCTCTGAAACCTATGCTTTTTTTCAGTGAATTCCAAAGGTTTTTTAAATGCTAATTGAATCACTAAAATTGACAACATCTCCATAAAGTATTGTGAGGCTTTCCAAACAAGATGCAATCCTACACAGTCTTCCTCCTGTAACTTCCTGCTCCTTTACAGACCTCCACCTAGCAAAGCAACATTCCCAGGCGCACTTCTAGACACAGTTTCAAACCTGATAACAATACACTCCAACCTATGCGTTCTGGGTGACCTTAACATTTGGTTTGAGAAACCCAATATGACCCATCCAAAAACTATAATCACCGGCCTAGACGCATTGAACCTACATCAGATTGTCCACAATCCGACACACACCGCTGGACAAATCCTAGATGTCATTTTTGCTAATACTGAACTAGTTACCTTTCAAACTAGAACTCCAATCACATGGTCAGACCACCACTTGCTTGCCTTCCAACACAAAACACCGCTAAGCAACTCACCTAAAACTACCTTACATCCATCCACCTATCAGCCGTGGAACAAATTCAATTTGGAACACTTGGAAACACAACTAACATCCAGTACAAATCTGGAAACAATAAATTCTGTTCAAAATCTATATGAGTGGCTACAGAAACATTTGACATCCTGATACCACTCCAAACCACACAACAGAACAAAAGAAAAAAAAAGCGCCTTGGAGAAACATAGTAATAAAAGACATAAAACAACAAATTAGAAAGCTGCAACGTACCTGGCTCAAAACAAACGCCAAACAACAGAAAATTAACAGATTATACAAGTCTGCTATCAAAAAAAGCTAAGAAAAGGTACTATTCAGACAGAATTCAAAATGCTAAATGTGCAAATAAAGAATTCTATAAAATACTCAATGAATTTCGCAAACCAAATTGCTTAGAAGGAACTCATCCCGTTACTCAAGATTTCACAGACAAAGTGTCAAATCATTACACGGACAAAGCAGACAAGTTTGTTTCTGTTTTAAGTACGATTCCAAGCACCAGCACTAATCCTTGTACAAAACAACAATCCAAGATTGCTCTAATCAAGCCTCTCCGTTCCTTCCAACACATCTCACACAATGAATTTATGGACCTGGTCAAAGCAAGCAGGCCTGCCAGCATCCCTTCTGACCCCTGTCCGCCACAAACTTTCAAGACAATTCTTTTAACAACCTCTGCTGCCACACCAGTAAGAATCATCAATGATTCCTTAACTACTGGAATATTTCCAGAAGAACTCTAAAAGTCATACATACGCCCTTTATAGAAGAAAACAAACTTGGACCCGCTGAACCCTGACAACTAGAGACCCATTACAAAAGGACCGTTCCTGGGCAAACTGATAGAAAGAGCAGCGTTCGCCCAGATGTCACAATTCATTGAAGAGAATGACATACTTTCAGACTTCCAAACAGGATTCCATCCGGGAAGAGGCACTGAATCTGTCCTCCTTGCCATCTGGGATGACCTAAAGAATACAGTTGACTGCAACGGGGTTGCTGCGCTTCTCTTGGACCTCTCAGCTGCCTTTGACACGGTTGACCATGACACTCTGAAACAAAGACTTTATGATGCCGGCATAGAGGGAACTGCTCTAGACTGGATTGCGTCTTACCTTCAAAACAGAACTAATGTCATCCATACCCCACCTTTCTCGTCCAAACCGTACTCCACAAAAGCAGGGGTCCCACAAGGTTCTATCATTTCGCCCATGCTTTTCAACATCTACATGAAGTCATCACCAGTACTGATCGATAAATTTCACCTCACATGCTATAACTCTGCAGATGACACGCAAATACTCCTTCAACTAGAATGCCCCAAAGACATTGGAAAATCACAAATTTTCAGCTGTCTCAGAGCCGTGGATCAGTAGATGACCTGGAGCCATCTCAAATTGAATGCTTCAAAAACTGAAATACTCACGTGTGGCGATTGGAAACATTACAACCCGCTTGCCGCATGGCTTGATGAACTGGGTTCACTGCCTAAAGTATCAAAGGAAGTAGGAAACCTCGGAATGACCATGGACTCCAAGCTGTTGATGAATGTCTAAGTGGATAGACTAGCAAGATCAAGCTTTTCTACTATAAAAACGCTGCAACAAATTTTCCCTCATTTGGGATTTCCACACAAGGTCCAAGCTACCATCTCCCTTGTTCTGTCCAAACTTGATTACGCCAAAAGCCTCTACCACGGATCACCTGTAAAGACCATGAAAAGACTACAACGGATTCAGAACTCGGCTGCCAGACAACCCTTGCATATCAAACCGCGAGACCACATCTCCCCTGCCTTGAAAGCCCTGCATTGGTTACCGGTTGCCAGAAGATCCACGCTCAAGCTGCTTTGTATCACCCACAAAGCAATACATGGAATGGGATCACTCATCAGGAATAAAATCGCCAAACATTCAACAAAGGAACCTCCGCTCTAAAAGAGCATCTCGCCTCAAAATCCCACCATACAAGAAAAAAAACATGGGTGGCATATCCTTCTCTGTTCAAGCAGCCAAACTATGGAACTCTTTACCCCCCAACATAAGGTCCACCGACAATCACCTTATCTTCAGAAAACTACTCAAGATTAGGCTCTTCCCCACATAAGCACCATACGCAAACAGAAATTTACAGCATATCCCTCTGTATACAAGCATTTGTTTTCACTATAGATATGAACCGATCTTTGTGTATTACTTTGTATAAACATGTAAAATAATTATGTTGTTGAGAGAGAAAATAATAATAATAAATAACAATCATCTTTGGTCTACATGTACATACATCCATTGTGCATCTATGTACCTTCCATGTACTTGGATCTGTGTGTCTGTTACTTTTCTCCTGAAAAAGCATACCCAATGTACTACCCTATTTCTCATCCTGTGCCTCTATCAATATCTTTAATCTACATATACATACCTCCTTTATGTATCTATATACTTTCAATGTAATAATGGATCTATATATTTATCACTTTCTTTTAATTTATCATTTCCAATGCACTACCCTATTTCTAAGCCTATCCTTCGCTCAATATATCTTCTAGCCCAACCTTCTGACTCATCTCAAACTTCTTCTACTACTCTTTCCAATGCACTACCCTCTCTCATCCTATACATCTATTAATATATCCTCTACATCCACTCTCTCGTTTATCCCAAACCCCATACCACTACTATGATTGCCAAAATAACCCTTTCTAGACTCTCTCCTACTCTACCCCTCGTTGCATCATCTGACACCTCTTTTACTATACCGATCCCCTGAAACAAACCTTTTCTAAACCCTTCCCTCGGAGTCCTCCCTTCCACAACTCTTTTACTCACCCAAAAGCCTGCTCCTACTGCTAAGACCTAAAAAAAAAATCCTTCACTCTTTTATCCCTCCACTATCCTTTTCAATCGAAATTAACAAACTAACATGTTCACTTCTCAAATTCCATAATAAACTATACTAACATACTACCCAAATAACTGAATAACATATCCACTACTCAAATTACTTCATATTTTTTTTACTATACTAATTCAACAGTAATCCTTTATGGGTTCCGGAGTGGCGTGCTACTCGCCAGAAAAGCGCTATAACACCCATCAGGGGTGACAAGTGCTATATGAATGCAAATCTTTCTTCCCCTTTTATCCCTCCGCTAACCTTCTCACTCCAAGTAACTGACTAATATCCACCACTGAAATTACTTCATATTTTACCATATTAATTCACCACTAATCCTTTTTAGGCTTCCTGAATAGCATGCGTCAACAAACGCTATATTAATACAAACCTTTGTCCTCCTCTATCCTTCTGCTATCATTCCAAATCCAATTAACTGACTAACCTATCCACCACTTAAAATGTACTTGCATGTTTCACTATACTAATTCAACTCTAATCCTCTATGGGTACCGGAGCAGCGTGCTACTCGCAGAAAAAGCGCTTTGACACCTCATCAGGGGTAGTAAGCGCTATGTAAATGCAATTACAATACAATAGTAGTTACAGCAATTTTTTTGGACTGATTTTCTACACTTTAACTGTTTATTTATAAATATTTTATTAATTAAATAACATTATATATTTTTCTGAAAATTGCTCCCGCGCATTTGCAACACATGCAAATTAGAGTACGAGATACTTGCGCGGTGGCGGTTCCAGCTTGACATCATATACATGCTGGGGTGAGCTGGGTGCGCAACTCCTGCAAAAAAGAATTATGTTCCAAAATTATATGTATATGTCTTTAATAGGCATATTAGGGTAAGAGATTATCTAAGATATTTATAAAAACAATATATTTGTACTCATAATAAACTTATATAATTTTTAAATATATTTTCACGAAGTCGGTGCGTGCATTGTGAGCGCAGAGAACCAGGTCAGCAGAGCTGCTGTAAAACCAGGTCAGCAGAGCCATTGTAGAGCCAGAGAACCAGGTCAGCAGAGCTGCTCTAGAGCCTAATAATCAAGTCAGCTGTCAGACCTGTCAAGCCCCAGACCAAGCAGCATCACTCAATTTGTGCCCTGGGGAATAGAGATTGTTGGTACAACAGACAAAAATCCACTCTGAACCGCTGTTGGAGTTCAGCGGTTCAGGAGCGGAATCTAAAGATGGCCGCAAACTTGGGAGACGAGTTGGCGGTCTAGTTGTTGTCTTTTCCCCAGCTGCGGAATGTTAGGTGAAGCGCGCGTGCCAGCGTTAGTGCGCACTTCACCAGAGAATTTTGAGAGAAACAGTCAGCGCTTATGGAGATCCTGTCACCTTATGATTTTGGGTCTAAGTGTTGTATAATTCCTAAGTATTTTTGGGCACTAGATAAGCAGGCACCTTAAGCTCATTTCCTAGCTAGTAAAAAACTAACTTCCCAGCTCGAGAAGACGTCAAGAGAAGACTCACTGTGTCAGTCAACGGACACCAAGATTTAGAGACTCGAACATTCGTATCTGTAACCACGTGTTTTCCTGGAAAATACAAGAAGAAAAGACACAGATAAGTGAACGCATGAAGGAATGAAATAAGAGCTGGTTTGCGAACTATGAGGATAAAGACAATGTTAATGACCTTAAAACTCTAGAATATCTGCAGAGGGGGTTATTAATAAGGAAGTACTTACCAGAGAGTTATCAGCTGATATTTAGAATGAACCTGTGAACATTAAAAATAAAAGTACAATTAAATAAAGACAGGAAAGAACAGAGCTACTAAATAGAAGAATAACTAACAAGACAACAAATACAAGGAGAAAGGGCTTACAATAGGAGGTAAGAGCAGAATAAGAAAGGTTAAAGCAGGGGTTACCATAGATAGTTAATAAGAGAAAACAGAGAATTAACTTAACTATATATTTTTAGGTTAAAAACTCCAGAAGTCCAAGAGTAGAGTCACACAGAAGACACAGAGATAAGAGTAGCACTAGTATCTGGACTGTTAGGTAAGAAAAAGTTTGAATAAAAAGAGATTAGGAGAAATAGGAAGTGAACTTAATCTTCTTGTCTTTAATGCATTAGGACTTCCGAGACTTGTCAAAAAGATAACTATCGACGAGATAGAAGAAGCAGAAAAGAACAGATCCAGAGTGGTCTCTTCTTAGTTTATTATTTTATCCATTCCCCGTTCCCCCTTTGGGATTCTTGAGGGTCAAGTTTTAAAATAACTGACTCTGAGTTTCCTAGAGGTGGAGTTGGGAAAAGAGCACCCGCCTGTTCCTGTGCAAGTCGTGGTAAGAGTATACTTCAAGTCACAGTTTGACATCAGCAGAGCTGCTCTATGACCAGAGACCCAGGTCAGTAGAGCTGCTCTAGAGCCAGAGACCCAGGTCAGCAGAGCTGCTCTAGAGGCCGAGAACCAGGTCAGCAGAGCTGCTGTAGAGCCAAGGAAACCAGATCAGCAGAGCTGCTTTAGAGGGAGAGAACCAGGTCAGCAGAACTGCTTTAGACCCAGAGACCAAGGTCACCAGAGCTGCTCTAGAGCCAGAGAACCAGGTCAGCAGAGCTGCTGTAGAGCCATAGAACCAGGTCAGCAGAGCTGCTCTGGAGGCAGAGAACCAGGTCAGCAGAACTGTTTTAGAGCCGGAGAGACAGGTCAGCAGAGCTGCTTTAGAGCCATAGAACCAGGTCAGCAGAGCTGCTCTAGAGCCAGAGAACAAGGTCAGCAGAGCTGCTGTAGAGCCAGGGAAACCAGGTCAGCAGAGCTGCGGTAGAGCCAGGGAAACAAGGTCAGCAGAGCTGCTGTAGGGCCAGGGAAACCAGGTCAGCAGGGCTGCTTTAGGGGGAGAGAATCCAGTCAGCAGAACTGCTTTAGAGCCACATAACCAGGTCAGCAGAGCTGCTATAGAGCCAGAGAACCAGGTCAGCAGAGCTGCTTTAGAGCCATAGAACCAGGTCAGCAGAGCTGCTTTAGAGCCATAGAACCAAGTCAGCAGAGCTGCTCTAGAGGCAGAGTACCGGGTCAGCAGATCTGCTCTAGAGCCTAAGAATCAGGTCAGCAGAGCTGCTCTAGGGCCAGAGAACCAGGTCAGCAGAGCTGCTCTAGAGGCCGAGTTCCAGGTCAGCAGATCTGCTCGACAGCCTAAGAACCAGGTCAGCAGAGCTGCTTTAGAGGGGGATAACCAGGTCAGCAGAGCTGCTTTAGAGTCAGAGAACCAGGTCAGCAGAGCTGCACTAGAGGCAGAGTACCAGGTCAGCAGATCTGTTCTAGAGCCTAAGAACCAAGTCAGCAGAGCTGCTTTAGAGCCATAGAACCAGGTCAGCAGAGCTGCTTTAGAGTCAAAGAACCAGGTCAGAAGATCTGCACTAGAGCCTAAGAACAAGGTCAGCTAAGCTGCTTTAGAGCCAGAGAAAAGGGTCAACAGATCTGCTTTAGAGCCAGAGAAACAGGTCTGCAGATCTGCTCTACAGGCAGAGAACCAGGCCTGCAGAGCTGATTTAGAGGGAGAGAACCAGGTCAACAGAGCTGTTTAGAGCCAGAGAACCAGGTCAGCAGAGCTGCTCTAGAGCCAGAGAACCAGGTCAGCAGAGCTGCTTTAGAGCCTTAGAACCAGGTCAGCAGAGCTGCTTTAGAGCCAGAGAACCAGGTCAGCAGAGCTGCTCTAGGGCCTAGGAACCAGGTCAGCAGAGCTGCTCTAGGGCCTAGGAAGCAGGTCAGCAGAGCTGCTGTAGAGCCAGAGACCCAGGTCAGCAGATCTGCTTTAGAGGGAGAGAACCAGGTCAGCAGAACTGCTTTAGACCCAGAGACCAAGGTCACCAGAGCTGCTCTAGAGCCAGAGAACCAGGTCAGCAGAGCTGCTGTAGAGCCATAGAACCAGTTCAGCAGAGCTGCTCTGGAGGCAGAGAACCAGGTCAGCAGAACTGTTTTAGAGCAGGAGAGACAGGTCAGCAGAGCTGCTTTAGAGCCATAGAACCAGGTCAGCAGAGCTGCTCTAGAATCAGAGAAACCAGGTCAGCAGAGCTGCGGTAGAGCCAGGGAAACAAGGTCAGCAGAGCTGCTGTACAGCCAGGGAAACCAGGTCAGCAGGGCTGCTTTAGGGGGAGAGAATCCAGTCAGCAGAACTGCTTTAGAGCCACATAACCAGGTTAGCAGAGCTGCTATAGAGCCAGAGAACCAGGTCAGCAGAGCTGCTTTAGAGCCATAGAACCAGGTCAGCAGAGCTGCTCTAGAGGCAGAGTACCAGGTCAGCAGATCTGCTCTAGAGCCTAAGAATCAGGTCAGCAGAGCTGCTCTAGGGCCAGAGAACCAGGTCAGCAGAGCTGCTCTCGAGGCAGAGTACCAGGTCAGCAGATCTGCTCGACAGCCTAAGAACCAGGTCAGCAGAGCTGCTTTAGAGGGGGATAACCAGGTCAGCAGAGCTGCTTTAGAGTCAGAGAACCAGGTCAGCAGAGCTGCACTAGAGGCAGAGTACCAGGTCAGCAGATCTGTTCTAGAGCCTAAGAACCAAGTCAGCAGAGCTGCTTTAGAGCCATAGAACCAGGTCAGCAGAGCTGCTTTAGAGTCAGAGAACCAGGTCAGAAGATCTGCACTAGAGCCTAAGAACAAGGTCAGCTAAGCTGCTTTAGAGCCAGAGAAAAAGGTCAACAGAGCTGCTTTAGAGCCAGAGAAACAGGTCTGCAGAGCTGCTCTACAGGCAGAGAACCAGGCCTGCAGAGCTGATTTAGAGGGAGAGAACCAGGTCAACAGAGCTGTTTAGAGCCAGAGAACCAGGTCAGCAGAGCTGCTCTAGAGCCAGAGAACCAGGTCAGCAGAGCTGCTTTAGAGCCTTAGAACCAGGTCAGCAGAGCTGCTTTAGAGCTAGAGAACCAGGTCAGCAGAGCTGCTCTAGGGCCTAGGAACCAGGTCAGCAGAGCTGTCGTAGAGCCAGAGACCCAGGTCAGCAGAGCTGCTTTAGAGGGAGAGAACCAGGTCAGCAGAACTGCTGTAGAGCCAGAGAACCAGGTCAGTAGAGCTGCTTTAGAGACAGAGAACCAAGTTAGCAGAGCTGCTGTAGAGCCAGGGAAACCAGGTCAGCGGAGCTGCTGTAGAGCCAGGGAAACCAGGTCAGCAGAGCTGCTTTAGTGGGAGAGAATACAGTCAGCAGAGCTGCTTTAGAGCCACATAACCAGGTCAGCAGGGCTGCTATAGAGCCAGAGAACCAGGTCAGCAGAGCTGCTTTAGAGCCATAGAACCAGGTCAGCTGAGCTGCTCTAGAGGCAGAGAACCAGGTCAGCAGAACTGCTTTAGACCCAGAGAACCAGGTCAGCAGAGCTGCTATAGAGCCAGAGAACCAGGTCAGCAGAGCTGCTGTAGAGCCAGGGAAACCAGGTCAGCAGAGCTGCTGTAGAGCCAGGGAAACCAGGTCAGCAGGGCTGCTTTATGGGGAGAGAATCCAGTCAGCAGAACTGCTTTAGAGCCACATAACCAGGTCAGCAGAGCTGCTATAGAGCCAGAGAACCAGGTCATTAGAGCTGCTCTAGAGCCAGAGAACCAGGTCAGCAGAGCTGCTGTAGAGCCAGGGAAACCAGGTCAGCAGAGCTGCTGTAGAGCCAGGGAAACCAGGTCAGCAGGGCTGCTTTATGGGGAGAGAATCCAGTCAGCAGAACTGCTTTAGAGCCACATAACCAGGTCAGCAGAGCTGCTATAGAGCCAGAGAACCAGGTCAGCAGAGCTGCTTTTGAACCATAGAACTAGGTCAGCTGAGCTGTTCTAGCAGGTCAGCAGAGCTGCTGTAGAGCCAGGGAAACCAGGTCAGCAGAGCTGCGGTAGAGCCAGGGAAACACGGTCAGCAGAGCTGCTGTAGAGCCAGGGAAACCAGGTCAGCAGGGCTGCTTTAGGGGGAGAGAATCCAGTCAGCAGAACTGCTTTAGAGCCACATAACCGGGTCAGCAGAGCTGCAATAGAGCCAGAGAACCAGGTCAGCAGAGCTGCTTTAGAACCATAGAACTAGGTCAGCTGAGCTGTTCTAGATAGATAGCAAGGCAAGGCAGATAGCAAGGTCAGCAGAGCTGCTTTAGAGCCATAGAACCAGGTCAGCTGAGCTGCTCTAGAGAAGATAACCAAGTCAAAATATTATTTATTTGGCATTTAAATAACACCATAAAAGCACATATTAAAAAAGACAATATTGACAGTTATCATGTTAAAAACACCTCATAGGGAATACAATACTGTTAATTACTTATGTCATTTATGAGACAAACTCACCATCCACCAAGTACTTATGCAATTTTAGTTCATTTTTAGTCAACAAATACCTTGTGTTTCTTAATTTAACGGCTGCTCTTAAGAAATTTATCACACAAAAGAGAGTCAGGGGATCTTGGGCTATTTTTAAAAATTCAAGGGCTTCCTTCACATGTCTAAGATTGGCTTTTATGAACAGACCAATTAAAAAGCGACATATGGGCATAATCAATCAATCAAGAAATTTATCGAGCGTGCTACTCACCCATGAGGGTCTCAAGGCGCTAAGAAGGGGGGTGCCGCTACTGCTCGAAAAGCCAGGTCTTGAGGTGCTTCCTGAAGGTGAGATGGTCCTGGGTCATTTGTAGGTGTGCGGGGAGGGAGTTCCATGTCTTGGCTGCCAGGTAGGAGAACGACCTTCCTCCGGCGGTGGTTCTGCAAATCCGTGGGACGGTGGCGAGGGAGAGGCTGGAGGAGCGGAACTGGCGGGTGGGAGTGTAGAACGAGAGGCGGTTGTTGAGGTATTCGGGGCCCATGACGTGGAGCGCTTTGTGTGCGTGGGTGAGGAGCCTGAATGTGATCCTCTTGTTGACAGGGAGCCAGTGCAAGTTTCTCAGGTGGGCAGATATGTGGCTGTAGCGAGGGATGTCGAGGATGAGTCGTGCGGAGGCGTTCTGTATGCGTTGTAGTCATTTCTGAAGTTCGGAGGTGGTTCCTGCGTATAGGGTGTTTCCGTAGTCCAGTCGGCTGGTGACGAGGGCCTGGGTGACCGTCTTTCTGGTTTCGGTGGGGATCCACCGGAAGATCTTTCGGAGCATGCGCAGGGTGTTCAAACATGATGATGAGACGGCGTTGACTTGCTTGGTCATCGTGAGGGAGGAGTCCAGGATGAATCCCAGGTTGCGTGCGTGGTCCGAGGGTGTCGGCGCGGAACCAAATGCAGAGGGCCACTAGGAGTCGTCCCAGGCGGAGGGGGATTGTCCGAGGATGAGGACTTCCGTCTTGTCCGAGTTCAGCTTCAGACGGCTGAGCTTCATCCATTCTGTGACGTCTTTCAGTCCTTCCTGTAGGTTGGTTTTGGCGGTGGCTGGGTCTTTGGTGAGGGAGAGAATCAGCTGGGTGTCGTCGGCGTAGGAGAGGATGTTGATGCAGTGTTTGCGTGCCATGGCGGTGAGGGGTCTCATGTAGATGTTGAAGAGGGTTGGGCTGAGCGAGGAGCCTTGGGGTCCGCCGCAGATCTCAGTGGCTTCTGAGTGGAAGGGAGGGAGGCGGACTCTCTGGGTTCTGTTGGAGAGGAACGAGGTGATCCAGTCCAGGGCCTTTCCTTGGATCCCTGTGTTGAAGAGGCGGGTTGTTAGGGTGCGATGGCATATGGTGTCGAAGGCTGCAGAGAGGTCCAGGAGGATGAAGGCGGTTGTTTCTCTGTTGTCCATCAGGGTCCTGATGTCATCGGTGGCTGCGATGAGGGCCGTCTCGGTGCTGTAGTTGGCTTGGAATCCGGACTGGGAAGGGTCGAGCGAGTTGTTTGTCTCGAGGAAAGCAGCCAGCTGTTTATTGACGGTCTTCTCGATGACTTTGGCCGGGAAGGGGAGAAGAGAGATGGGGCGGTAGTTCTTGAGGTCTTTGGGGTCTGCTGTGTGCTTCTTGAGAAGTGTGTTGATTTATGTGTGCTTCCAGCTCTCGGGGAAGGCGGCTGATGCGAACAAGATGTTTATGATGTCCTGGAGATGGGGTGCGATGATGGTGTCGGCTTTGTTGAAGATATGATGGGGGCATGGGTCCAAGGGGGAGCTGGAGTGGATGGAGTTCATGACATTGGTGGTGTCTTCAGTGCTGATGGGGGTCCAAGCGCTGAGGGTGGTGGTGGTGGTTGTTGGTTCTGTGACTGGAGGCGGGGTCTGGGGTCCAAAGCTGTTGTGTATGTCTGCGATCTTTCGAGGGAAGAACGTGGCGAGGGACTTGCAGAGTCCTTGTGATGGTGTGATGTCGTTGTTGCTGGTGCTGGAGAGCTCTTTGACGATGCTGAAGAGTTCCTTACTGTTGTGGGTGTTCTTGTCTAGTCGCTCCTTGAACGATGTTCTTTTGGTGGTGCGGATCAGCTGGTGGTGTTCGCGGGTGGCGGTTTTGAGGGCTGTCATGTTCTCTGAGGTCCCATCGTGACGCCAGTTTTTTTCGAGGGTCCGGCAGGATTTCTTTGATTTTTTGAGGGCGTCTGTGAACCATGATGTTTTCCAGTTGCCGGTCTTGCCTGGGGGGTTCTTCAGTGGAGCGAGGTAATCGGCGCAGTCGGCTATCCATTGTGCGAAGTTGCCGGCTACGTTGTTGGGGTTGGCTGTGTCGGCTGGCAGGTTCTGGCTCAGTGATGAGAGGAGCTGGTCTGTGGTGATTTTGCTCCAGCATCTGCAGGAGATTTGTTGTGTGCGGTGGTGGGATGTATTCTTTTTGAAGGTGAAGTGGATGCATCTGTGGTCGGTCCAGTGCAGTTCTGTGGAGTGGCAGAAGGAGACGTGGTTGCTGGCAGAGAAGATGGGGTTGAGCGTGTGGCCGGCGAGGTGAGTGGCCTCCAGTTGCTTGAGTCAGAGGTTGGCCAGGTTGTCGAGCAGGGTGGTGGTCTTGTTGTTTTTCTCCAGGTGGAAGTTCAGGTCCCCTAGGAGGATGTATTCTGGTGAGGCTAGGGCGTGCGGGCTGATGAAGCCGGCGATTGATTCGCTGAATTGTGTGCGCGGGCCCGGGGGTCTGTAGATGAGTGTTCCTCTTAGGGTGGTCTTGGGGTCGGTGTGTATTTGGAAGTGTAGGTGTTCGGCGGCGGAGAGTGTCTTCGGCGTTGGTCGTGACGTTGATGGAGTTCTTGTAGATGATGGCGATTCCTCCTCTGGTTTGGTTGATGCGGTGCTTCCGGGTGATCTTGTAGCCGTCCAGGATGGCTATGGCGATGTCTGGGGCAGAGGACGCGTTCATCCAGGTTTCCGTGAGGAAGGCGACATCTGGTGTTGTTGAGTTGAGGAGGTCCCAGAGTTCGACGGCCTGCTTGTGGGCGGAGCGTGTGTTGAGTAGGATGCACTTGAGGTGGTTGTGGTTGTTGATTGGTCTGGCGTGCGGGGGGGCAGGTCCAGATGCAGGTGAAATTGCAGGCTTGGCAGGTGAAGGGCCTGTGGGTGCGTTTCGGGGCAGCTTGGTAACAGGCGGGCGGTCGCATGGTGTTGAGTGCGTTGAGGGTGGCGGAGTCTTCTCAGTTTGATAGTCTGGCTTCGGCGGGGACAAGGGGTTCTGGCGCTAGGCGTGGTCCAGGCATGGATGGGCATAGACGGGCTTGCCTTTGGCGTGCCTTCGGCGCACAATCGGCGCTCCAGCTGCGCGTTTGCACGGTCCCTGCCATAAATGGTGAAGTGGGAGGGAGGGGCAGCTGGGAGGCGGGAGCGGAGCGGCGAATGGGAAGGGGGAGGGGGTACAGAAAGACACCTGGGCACACTCACAGGAGGGCCGTGCAGTGCATGGAGCGACCGGCCCTGAGCAGGGTCAGAGGTCACAGCTCACCACTGCGTGGTCCCTACCATAAAAGGACAAGTGGGAGGGAGGGGCAGCTGGGAGGCGGGAGCGGGGCGGCGAATGGGAAGGGGGAGCGGGTACAGAAAGAAAAAAGGGGCGGGCCACAGGGGAGCAGCAGGGTGCAGAGAGTGGGAAAACGGTCCAGAGAAGGGCGGCGAGGGAGAAAAAAAAGAACACAGCAACAATAACAGTAACAAACAATGTCAGAGCACAGTGGCAATCACAGGCACAGAATGAGCACACAATACTCAGCTGAACTCACGGCAGCAGCGGAGACACCTGGGCACACTCACGGGGGGCCGTGCAATGCGTGGTGCAACCGTTCCTGAACAGGGTCAGAGGTCATAAGATAAAATGGGCATATTAATACAAAATGCGGGGTATCCTGCAGAGATCGCTGATCGCAGCTGTAGGGCCCCTTTGACTCAACTTGATTGGTAAAACCCACTGGATCAGCTAAAAGGTGGTGTAAAAAATTGAGTCTAAAAAGTGCATATAAAAACCTATCCTGGGCATTATGTACGAGAGCGAGATAAGGCTCCACACCTCTACAGGACCTTACTGTAGCATGTTCCTGATCTGAATGTTTATTTCTGTCCTTTACCTCTCGAACTCTGGCTCTATGTTTGAGAAGCATCTCTTTTACTCTGACCTGGTCCTGTTTTACTATGCGGGACGGTGTCAGAAAGAGGTCCTCGCATCCTATGCTTTCCAAGCCTCCCTTCACATATTTAAGTCAGGAGATGGACAGTCCCTTTTCCCTACCCATACAGTCCCTTATTATTCTGGGTTAACCCAGATCTTTAACCAGGCTATGAGAGGCCCACACCCCACCCTGTCCTCTAAATGCTCACATCCTAATTCTTCATGTATAATCTGAGCAGGGACACAGTGGGGAACTTTAAGGAGCCGTCTCAGATGTTTGTTTTCCTCAACTTGCAATTTAGGTACCTCCATCATCCCCCATAGTTCCGCCCCATATGCCACCTTGGCATAGCAAATGGAGTTGTATAGGGTGAGTATCTGCTCAGGAGACCACCGCCCCAATCTACGACCAAAATTCATAATTGCTCCTGTGCTTGATGCTAGCTTATTACAACGTTCCTCAATCAAAGATCTAAAATTTAAGCCCTGATCAAATAAAATTCCCAGATAAGAGAAAGTCTGTACCTTCGCTATAGTCTCTGTCCCTATTTTCTAATTAAATGTTTCCCCATGTTTTTTGGGCCCACCTCCATGACATATGATTTAGGCAGATTGGCCGCTAAGTCTAGGCTACTCATAAAATCTATAAATCCGTCTATCAATCGTTGTAACCCGACTGGGGTGCGAGCCAATAAAACTGCATCGTCTGCATAAAGCAATACAGCAATTTGCCTATTACCTGATTTGGGTGAGTCCACTTTTAATTTCAATAGAGACTGTTCAAAACCATTAATGTATATGGAAAACAGGAAGGGGGCCAGAATACACCCCTGCCTAACTCCACTGGTACACCTGAAGGGCTCAGTGGTATCTCCCTCCAGGTTGTACCTCACTTTGGCAGAGGTATTGTGATGGAGGTCTCTCAGAATCCTAATGAGGCCACCTTCCACCCCTAAATCGGTCAAAATTTTCCACAGCTTCTCCCTATTTACACAATCGAAAGCTGCAGCTAGATCCATAAAAGCTAGATATACCATTTCTTTACTAGCTTCTGTGTATTTAGTCACCAATAGGTAAAGATTTAGACACTGATCAGTTGTGGATCTACTTGCCCGAAAACCATACTGAACATCAGTGAGAATATGATGTTCTTCTTCCCAACTCATCAGGCGGTTCAAAATGGCCCTACCTAGTACTTGGGCGGTTACGTCTATCAGTGATATCGGACGATAACACTGGGCCGTATCCCTACTTCCTTTTTTAAAAATAGGCACTATTGTGGCCGTTGACAATAAGAGGGGGAGCCCTGACGATATAGCAGCATTTATTACTCTAGTAAGGAATGGACCACACAATTCTACATTGCTCAAAAAAAGGTCCGGCGGGATCCCATCAGGGCCTGGGGCCTTGTTATTTGTCAGGCCCTTGATACCCCCGCGATTTCCTCTAGGGTAAATTCGGGCACCTCTATGCCCCACCCCCCATTCTGCTCGAGCTCCTCATTCTCAGTGGTCCCCCTGTTATATAGTCCACTATAGTGTTCTACCCATTGTTCTGGGAGGACATTAGATGCTATTTGTGGGCTATTGGCATCCTTAAAACAGGGCCTATTAACTATCGACCAAAAGGAGGAAAGGTCTCTTCTTTCGGCCGCTTCTCAAAGACCTTCCCACATTTGTGTTTGAAGCATGATTTTCCGGCGCCTTACTGATTGTTTATAGACTCGCCTACAATCAAAGACCCTTTGCTTATCTCTTGGCTTCATTTTGAGAGCCACTTTTAGGTTCCTTTGGGCTAGGGAACACCCTCTGTCAAACCATTTAGGTTTATTTCCCTTCTTAATGCTCCCCTTCACATGTAGTAGGCTATCTACTAACCGCCCTATCTCCTCAAACGCATGAACAATCCCGGATCTGTTAACCTCTGGGTTTAGACATACCTCCATTTACTGTTTCCCCTCTCCTAGGAGTGATTTGTAGAAGTTTTCGCAATTGATCTTGGACCATTTTAGGGCCGCCCTTAGGCTGCCACAGTGGGTTGTGGCCACTAAAAGCACTACACTCTATGGTAAAGCCCAGAATTCTATGTTTCAACAACTGAGAAACAAGTATAAAATCAATAAATGAGCCATGTCCTCCTCCTTTAAAGGTGGGGTTGACCTGCTGGTGGCCTGCAGATCTGGGCTCAGCACCCATACCTACGGACCAGGCACGTAACCTGGGCTTCATTCTGGACTCCTCACTCTCAATGACCAAGCAAGTCAATGCCGTCTCATCCTCCTGCTTCAACGTACTTCGTATGCTCAAAAATATCTTCCATTGGATCCCCGCCGAAACAAGAAAGACTGTCACCCACGCACTGGTTACGAGACGCCTAGACTACGGAAACACCCTCTACGCCGGAATTACAGCCAAATTACAGAATAAACTCCAACGCATCAGCGAGACTCATTCTGGACATCCCTCGCCAAGATCACATTACCGGCCACCTGAAAGACCTCCACTGGCTTCCCGTCAACAAAAGAATAACATTCCATCTAACCACCCACGCACACAAGGCCCTCGCCGTTTCAACAACTGAGAAACAAGTATAAAATCAATAAATGAGCCATGTCCTCCTCCTTTAAAGGTGGGGTTGACCTGCTTGTTAGGTGTAATAGATAACAGATCCATCGTGTGTTCCAGATTGTGACTAATAAGTGCCTTACTCAATTCCCTTCCTTCCGCAGTGTGGTTAAAATGGGCTCCCTCTTCTACGTTACAAGATGCCCATGTATTCGTGAATGGTATCAGGTTTGGACACAAATGACAGTTAAAATCCCCTTCTATTAAAATCAATGGGGCCATGCCACCCTTATCCCGCTCTCTGTGACCCTAATCTTTCCCCCAGCTCTCCAGTTCTGCAGCCTGCCGCGTTATAGAAATTGACTAGGATTAGATTAAGGTCTTTATATTTGTACTGTACAGATATCATACAGTCAGAGTTCCATTTTAGGTCCTTCCAACTGCCAACCATGGTCAATTGAACCCATATAAGTAGGCCACCCTTGGCCCTCCCTGCCCTGGATCGAACTACTGGGGTACCAAAGGATTTGGTCCTGGCTGGCTCAGAAGCGGTCGCTCCCCTGGCATTGGTATCGTAGCGCTGACTCTGCTTGTGATTTAAATTGGTGATTGTACTCGGCTGAGATCGTAGCGCTTCACTGCTCCTGGCTGCCCACGCTGCATACTGTGATTAAATTGCTATAGCGCTGACTCTGCTTGTGATTTAAACTGGTGATTGTACTCCGCTAAGATCGTAGCGCTTCACTGCTCCTGGCTGCCCACTCTGCATACTGCGATCTGTAATCAAATAGCTCGTAGCGCCGACTGCAAAGCTAGCATTGTGTACATTAGCAAAGCTCTGCTTGTGTTGTTTTTGTCTTCGCTTCCCTCTGCCACCATTTTGTTGTTCTGCCTCCCAGCCCCTCTCTCCACCCCGCTCCCGCCTCCCAGCTGACCCCACCTCCCACGGATAGTACAGGAAGGACCAGCCTAACCCTGCGCTGTGACCGTCCTGGCTCAGAAGTGGTCGCTGCCCTGGCATTGGTATTGTAGCGCTGACTCTGCTTGTGATTTAAATTGGTGATTGTACTCGGCTGAGATCGTAGCGCTTCACTGCTCCTGGCTGCCCACGCTGCATACTGTGATTAAATTGCTCATAGCGCTGAGTCTGCTTGTGATTTAAACTGGTGATTGTACTCGGCTAAGATCGTAGCGCTTCACTGCTCCTGGCTGCCCACTCTGCATACTGCGATCTGTAATCAAATAGCTCGTAGCGCCGACTGCAAAGCTAGCATTATGTACATTAGCAAAGCCCTGCTTGTTTTGTTTTTGTCTTCGCTTCCTGCTGCCACCATTTTGTTGTTCTGCCTCCCAGCCCCTCTCTCCACCCCGCTCCTGCCTCCCAGCTGACCCCACCTCCCACGGATAGTACAGGAAGGACCCGCCTAACCCTGCGCTGTGACCGTCCTGGCTGGCTCAGAAGCGGTCGCTCCCCTGGCATTGGTATCGTAGCGCTGACTCTGCTTGTGATTTAAATTGGTGATTGCACTCGGCTGAGATCGTAGCGCTTCACTGCTCCTGGCTGCCCACGCTGCATACTGTGATTAAATTGCTCATAGCGCTGACTCTGCTTGTGATTTAAACTGGTGATTGTAGTCGGCTAAGATCGTAGCACTTCACTGCTCCTGGCTGCCCACTCTGCATACTGCGATCTGTAATCAAATAGCTCGTAGCGCCGACTGCAAAGCTAGCATTGTGTACATTAGCAAAGCCCTGCTTGTGTTGTTTTTGTCTTCGCTTCCTGCTGCCACCATTTTGTTGTTCTGCCTCCCAGCCCCTCTCTCCACCCTGCTCCCGCCTCCCAGCTGACCCCACCTCGCCCCCTCCCCCTCCACTATCCAAATATGACAAATGATTCAACGCGCAGCATTCACGCGCAGCGGTCGCGCCCCACGCACGCAGAAGGTGTGCCAAAGGTAAGCCCGTCTACGCCCGTCCGTGCCTTGGCCGCGCCCAGCGCCAGACCCCCTGGTCAACGCAAACCCCACTCCACCCGCATAACGCTTGACGTCGCCACCCTTCTAGACCTTAATCCCAGACGCACACCGCAATGCTACGAAGCTGCCCCGGGACGTACCCACGGTCCCTTCACCTGCCACTCGTGCAAATTCACCAGCATCAAGACCCATACCACATCCACTAACCCCACAAACAGCTCCGACGCTAACCACCTGAAGTGCATCTTGCTGAACACCCGATCGATCCACAAACATGCCACTGAACTCTGGGACTTACTCGACACTACATCACCAGACGTCGCCTTCCTTACTGAAACATGGATGAACGCATCATCAACACCCGACATCGCCATAGCCATCCCGGACAACTACAAGATCATCCGAAAAGACCGCACCGTCCAAACAGGAGGAGGCATCGCCATCGTCCATAAGAACACCATCAAAATCACGACCAGCTCCGACGACATCCTTACAACCGCCGAACACCTCCACTTCCAGATCCACACCAACCCTAGGACCACACTCAGAGGCACCCTCATCTACAGGCCTCCAGGAACCCGTAAACAATTCAGCGAAGACATAACTGACTTCATCAGCCCACATGCTCTCGCCTCCAAGAACTACATTCTACTAGGAGACCTCAGCTTCCACCTGGAAAAGAAAAACGACAGCAACACCGCCCCCCTTCTTGACAACCTGGCCAATCTCGGCCTCAAACAACTTGTTGACACCCCCACTCATTTAGCCGGACATACGCTCGACCCAATCTTCGCCTCCAGCAAACACATCTCCTTTGATCACACCACAGCTCTCCATTGGACGGACCACAGTTGTGTTCACTTCAGCTACAAAACCACCTCGACCCACAACCCTCCACAACCCATTCCCTGAAGAAAATGGAACAAAATCACCACCGACCAACTCCTCACATCGCTCAACCTAAACCCACCCGCCCTCTCTTCGGACCCAAACCAAGCGGCCATCAATTTCAAACAATGGATCACTCACAGCGCTGACGAATTAGCACCCTTGAAAAACCATAACACCAAACAAGACAGCAAAAAGGCCCCCTAGTTCAACGATGACCTTAAGAATTCCAAGAAGCTATGCCGCACCCTCGAGAAAACATGGAGAAAAAACACAACCACCGACAACATGTCCACCTTCAAGGCAGCCACCCGCAAACACCACCAGCTGATTCGGTCCACCAAGAAATCAGCATTCAAGAACCGACTCGACAGCAACGCCCATAACAGCAAGGAACTGTTCAACCTATCTGACCTGGAAGTCTATAAGATATTGGGCCTAGGTGTAGATTTCGAATAAGCAGGTTCTCAGATGTGTCACTCTGATGACTAAAAGTTCATGTCTCTTGTTTGTCTCTCCCCCAATATGTTTTCTTTTCCTTACTCTGTTTACAATTGAATGTATCTTGTGTAAAAAGTCTACAATTGTTTTTAATACTTTTTTATTGTATAAAATTGAGTTAATGAATTGTTTTTAAAATGGTATTGCAATCATGTTAGTTATGTGAATGTGTTTTAGGACCATGATTTATAAGTTGCATATGTTTTAACTTAATGTGTATTTGTGTACAAATATTCGCTGACTCTTTCATATCAAAAAAATTAAAAACTCTTTTTATAATCCTTCAATAGAAGTGTGGATAGTCTTGGAACCCATATGGTTCAGTGTTTATATAAGAACGCGTGTGCATGAGTATGTAAAAACTAGTACGCTAGCCAAGGGATAATTTCTGCTATACTATTCAACATCGTCAAAGAATTCACCAGTCCCACCGCAGCCTCAAACGACATCACTCCCTCCCAAGACCTCTGCGATTCGTTATCCTCCTTCTTCTTCAACAAAATTGCAGACATACATAACAGTTTCAAAAACAGCTCCAACGAACAATCCTCTCCACCACCCTCAGAACCCAAACCTCCTCTAACAACCTCAGCTCCTGGAGCCCAATCACTACTGAAGACACCATCCGCCTAATGAACTCCATCCACTCTGGCTCGCCAACCGACCCATGCCCCCACCACATCTTCAACAAAGCTGACTCCATCATCGCACCCCATCTCCGTGATATCATCAACTGCTCTTTCAATTCGGCCACCTTCCCAGAAAGCTGGAAACATGCCGAAGTCAGCGCCCTCCTGAAGAAACCCACTGCAGACCCCTCTGAACTTAAAAACTACCGCCCCATATCCCTCCTCCCATTCCCGGCCAAAGTCATTGATAAAGCCGTCAATAGCCAACTCGCCGCCTTCCTTGAATCCAACAACTCCCTCGATCCCTCTCAGTCCAGCTTTCGAGCCAAACACAGCACCGAAACCGCCCTCATCGCAGCAACAGACGACATCCGAACACTACTGGACAACGGAGAAACAGTGGCCCTCATTCTACTCGACCTCTCCGCCGCCTTCGACACTGTCTGTCATAGCACCCTCATACAACGCCTCAGCAACATCGGCATAAAAGAAAAAGCCTTGGACTGGATCACCTTGTTCCTAGCTGGGAGAACTCAGAGAGCCCGACTTCCCCCATTCAAATCAGAAGCCACCGAAGTCATCTGCGGTGTACCACAAGGTTCATCACTCAGTCCCACCCTCTTCAAGTTTACATGAGTCCCCTCGCATCCATCGCGCGACAACACAACCTCAACATCATCTCCTACGCTGACGACACCCAGCTGATCCTCTCCCTCACCAATGACCCAAACACCGCCAAAACCAACCTACACGAAGGAATGAAAGAAGTAGCCGTATGGATGAAAAACAGCTGCCTAAAACTTAACTCAGACAAAACGGAAGTGCTCATCCTAGGTTCATCCCCTTCTGCTTGGGACGACTCATGGTGGCCTGCAGATCTGGGCTCAGCACCTATACCTACGGACCAGGCACGTAACCTGGGCTTCATTCTGGACTCCTCACTCTCAATGACCAAGCAAGTCAATGCCGTCTCATCCTCCTGCTTCAACGTACTTCGTATGCTCAAAAAAATCTTCCATTGGATCCCCGCCGAAACAAGAAAGACTGTCACCCACGCACTGGTTACGAGACGCCTAGACTACGGAAACACCCTCTACGCCGGAATTACAGCCAAATTACAGAATAAACTCCAACGCATCAGCGAGACTCATTCTGGACATCCCTCGCCAAGATCACATTACCGGCCACCTGAAAGACCTCCACTGGCTTCCCGTCAACAAAAGAATAACATTCCATCTCCTCACCCACGCACACAAGGCCCTCTACAAACTAGGGCCCGAATGCCTCAACACTCGACTATCCTTCTACACACCCACCCGCCAACTAAGATCCTCCAATCAAGGCCTCGCCGCAGTTCCGTGTATCCAAAGATCCACAATGGTAGGTAGATCCTTCTCCTACCTGGCAGCCAAGACCTGGAACTCACTCCCCACTCACCTCCGCCTTACACAGAACCACATCTCCTTCAGAAAAGAACTTAAAACCTGGCTATTCGATAAATAATAATCCCCCCCCCCCCCTCAAGCGCCTTGAGACCCTCTGGGTGAGTAGTGCGCTATATAAATTCCTGAACTTGAACTTGAAAGGATTTGAAACCAACCAGGTTAAACCTGGATGGGTCCACTTCCCACGTTTCCTGTAAACAGATTACCTTGAATCTATTAACATATTCCAACCACTCTGTATTTTGGAATTTAGCGGAGAGACCCGCCACGTTCCATGACACTAATTCAAATGAACTCCCCTGGCCACTACTAGGGGGTCCAGCGATTGGAGCTGGCTCAATCTGTGTAACCCTTGCGCTGACTTGGTGTATATTGCCTTCCACCAGATTGCTCTTATTTGGGTGTACCCCATCTAGGACCTCCTCTACTTGGTTTCTTGTATTTGGTTCACTTGCCTTGCCTATTTTCCCTTTGGGTAGTCAATCTATATCTCTAAGAAGTCTGCCCCCCCCCCACCCCCACGGCGCATAGTTGTTGTTCAACAGGAGCGCGAACCTATCCCTCAAATTGGTAGCATGATTTTCATAGGTGTATACCCCCTGGTCGGAAATTGCCCAGCCCTTCCGCATCTCACTATGATTCATTCTCCACCCTTTTTGTGGCCGCTCCCTCCACCCTCTGTCTTCCTTCTGAGACCCTCCCAGGTTCCCCTTTTTTCCACGGTTATAAAAGTGGCTTAAGTCATATGCCTCTATATTCGATTGCCTGCACATAGGGGGTTCCTGGGTAACATACCTTGCCACTTTGGGGTCTTTAAAAGTCACTACAATACAATCCCCCACTGTATCTTTTTTCCTATTTCCAACCCAACTTACTCTTCTTACGAACAGGATATTACAATAGGCATCTCAGGGCAAGGGTCTGTTTTGATTCAACCAGTAGGTTGTCTTATTTTTAAGCTGGTAATATGATTCCTCTCCTTCTACTTTCAGCCCAGGGACCCCTGTCAAGACCACAACGTAGGGTACACAGTCTGGGGGTAAATCTAAATGAGGCTGCAAGAACTTTATCGTTTTTTTTTCCTTCCCTTCATTGATTGGTGCCCCATGTACCCTGTCAGGGACTATCATCACAATATCTCTCAATTCTCCCGCTGGTATATCACTTATCGGGTTTTGCACTGGGCAATCCAATCTTGGGCTAGCAATAGTAATTGGGGCCACTGCCCCTTCCTTTTCACCCTCCCTTTCCATGGACTTCCTATGCTTACTCTTTTCTATCTTCCCCTCTATTCTGCCCAAAGTACACATTATTTCTCCCTCGGCCTTCCAAAGTCTCTGTTCGATAGCTTTCAGTCTATTCCCAAAAGGCTCCAGGTGCGTGATAAGTACCTGCATCTTCCTCCAAAATGTTTCCTCAGGATAAAATGGGCCTGCTACAGTGGCTGAGTCAATACTATTTGGTACTGTTCCGCCTGACTGTTCCCCCTGAGACATACTTGCTATAACAGGGTCCTCCGATGGGCTCTCGCATGGACTACCTTCCGGGCCATTCTTGGCCTTCTTCCCTTTCTGTTGCATTACAGGGCAGCCCCCTCCATGCTTTCTTTTTGCCGTTGCCCCCCTTAAACGCTCGACTAGGGTATGGTGCTCCCCCGGGGCTATGACTCCGCCTGTTGCTGACATATTGGGTGGAAATAACCCCTGGTCCTGCCGAGTTAGGGGTGCTGATAACATTTGTGACCCTGATATTTTTTCCTAGTGAATAGTCGTCTCATCGACATTCCCTTGTTTTTCTGGAGTTCTTATATTTAGAATGGGCCCCAATGATGATCTTTCTTGGAATACAGGGTCCATTGAGAGCCGGCGTTCAGTTAACGCAATTTCATGTTCCAGAACGGAGGTGGCCCTGATAATAAATTGGTCAAGTATCCCTGCGACCCGCCCTCCAGTGCCAGTACGCAGTGACATGTCGCAAACAGTACTAATAGCCAACCTTCAGGTTGCGACAGGAGTTAGCGTTACCTTTTTTCTGCTGGCCGTTGCTTTAGGGGGGAGGGGGGGCCAGCCCGGGCTCAAACGGGCCCAGGCTTCGTGCGTAGCGGTAGGCGCATCAGGGGATATAGGCAGGCAATATCCAGGGGAGGAGCGTGCTAGTCCTCAGTGCGGAGACTCCTGGTCCTGGGAGTCCCACCGGCACCCTCTCTCCAGTGTATGCAGTGGCGCTGGGTCAAACAAACAGAGACCGCTGCGAGCGGAGCCCGTGAAGCGGGGGCCGCGAGTGGTAATGAGCAGTCGGTAGGGGGGAGGAGTGCGCTAGTCCTCAGTGGGGAGACTCCTGGTCCTGGGAGTCCCATCAGCACCCTCTCTCCCGTGTATGCAGTGGCGCTGGGTCAAACAAACAGAGACCGCTGCGAGCAGCGCTGATTTAGAGGGAGAGAACCAGGTCAACAGAGCTGCTCTAGAGCCTAGGAACAAGGTCAGCAGAGCTGCTTTAGAAGGGGAGAACCAGCTCAGCAGAGCTGCTTTAGAGCCAGAGAACGAGGTCAGCAGAGCTGCTTTAGAGCCATAGAACCAGGCCAGCAGAGCTGCTCTAGAGCCTAAAAACCAGGCCAGCAGAGCTGCTTTAGAGCCACATAACCAGGTCAGCAGAGCTGCTCCAGAGCCAGAGAACCAGGTCAGCAGAGCTTCTCTAGAGCCATAGAAACCAGGTCAGCAGAGCGGCTTTAGAGTGAGAGAACCAGGCCAGCAGAGCTGCTTCAGAGCAATAGAACCAGGTCAGTAGAGCTGCTTTAAAGCCAGAGAACCAGGTTAGCATAGCTGTTGTAGAGCCAGAGAACCAGGTCAGCAGAGCTGCTCTAGAGCCTAAGAACTAGGTCAGCAGAGCTGCTGTAGAGCCAGAGAACCAGGTCAGCAGAGCTGCTTCAGAGCAATAGAACCAGGTCAGTAGAGCTGCTTTAAAGCCAGAGAACCAGGTCAGCATAGCTGTTGTAGAGCCAAAGAACCAGGTCAGCAGAGCTGCTCTACAGCCAGAGAAAGCAGGTCAGCAGAGCTGATTTAGAGCCAGAGAACCAGGTCAGCAGAGCTGCTCTAGAGCGAGAGAACCAAGTCAGCAGAGCTGCTCTAGAGCCAGAGAGCAGGTCCGCAAAGCTGTTGTAGAGCCAGAGTACCAGATCAGCAGAACTGCTCTGTAGCCTAAGCACTAGGTCAGCAGACCTGCTGTAGAGCCAGAGAAACTAAATCAGCAGAGCTACTTTAGAGGAAGAGAACCATTTCAGCAGAGCTGCTTTAGAGCCAGAGAACCATTTCAGCAGAGCTGCTTTAGAGCCAGGTCAGCAGAGCTGCTTTAGAGCCAGAGAACCAGGTTAGCAGAGCTGCTTTAGAGCCAGAGAACCAGGTCAGCAGAGCTTCTTTAGAGCCAGAGAACCAGGTCAGACGAGCTGCTTTAGAGCCAGCGAACCAGGTCAGCCGAGCTGCTTTAGAGCCAGCGAACCAGGTCATGAGAGCTGCTCTAGCTGACACTGACTGACTGACTGACACTGACTGACTGACACTGATTGACTGACACTGACTGACTACTTTCTACTTCTCACTCTCTACTACTCCTCACTCTCTACTACTCCTCACTCTCTACTACTCCTCACTCTCCACTACTCCTCACTCTCCACTACTCACTCTCCACTACTCACTCTCCACTACTCTCTCTCCACTACTCTCTCTCTACTACTTTCCCTACTGATCACTACTACTCACTCTCTACTACTCTCTCTACTACTCTCCCTACTGATCACTCTCTACTACTCACTCTCTACAACTACTCTCTATTACTCACTCACTACTACTCACCAACTACTACTCTCTACTACTCTCTCTGCTACTACTCACTCTACTACTCTCTACTACTTACTCTACTACTTTCTCTCTACTACTCATTCCACTACTTCCGGTATGCCTCTGATGAAGAAGTCACGCACTTTGAAACGCGTCAGGCCACAATACCGAGACAATCCAGCGCGCCAAGACATCCGTACCTAATAAAAATGCATCTAGCATTGCACTGTTGTCAGAGGGCTTTCCTACTGATGGGCAACCTGGAGCATGATATGTAGGCGGTAGCCACGCCGCCAGGAGAGCACTACCCTAGTAACTTTGGGGGCCCAGCGGCTTGAATTTCACCAAGCCATTTTTTGGGAGGCAGCAGCGCAGGATTTAGGATGGAACGACCTGCCGGGGTCCATCTGAGGACTTTGCATTGGCCTATGTTCGGCACTACAACTCCCATAACACCTTGTCTCTTGGGAGTGGCCCATCTGTGGGCGGACAATTGAATCACATAAAGAAAGAGGGTGTGCCGGATGAAAGGCTTGTTTCTGGTATGCCTCTGAAGAAGAAGTCACGCACTTTGAAACGCGTCAGGCCACAATACCGAGACAATCCAGCGCGCCAAGACATCCGTACCTAATAAAAATGCGTCTAGCATTGCACTGTTGTCAGAGTGCTTTCCTACTGATGGGCAACCTGGAGCATGATATATATATATATATATATATATATATATATATATATATATATATATATTGGGGTATTTTACAAAATAAAAGACCTTAAAAGAAATAATGGGTGATTATCCAAGCATGGCATATTGTCGAGCGAAAAACATAGGAGACAAAATTGTCCATAGTCATTTTCAACAAGCTCAAGCAACAAAATGGTTTCAAAGAGAAGGTTTCTGGCCATGTAAACATTGCAAAGTATGCAAAATTGCAAAACACAAACGAGAGTTAGATATCCGAGACGGCACCAAATGGCAAATTAAACAACATCTTACATGTCAAAGTAATGTTGTCGTCTACATGGTGCCCCTGCACACTGAGGTATATTGGAAGCACGATCTTGGAGGCCAAAAAAAGAATCCTAGAACATATCAGAGCTACAAATCACAAGGACCGCACAAACGCCATAGCAAAACACATGGAAACACATCATGATGGCAAGTGGGAGTCCTTAAAATACTGGGCTCTAGAACAATCCCAAAAACAGAAAGAGGTGGAGACCGTAAGAAAATCCTGAGACAACGAGAATCAAAACACATACTTGCCTTCATAACTTTAGATCCGAGGGGTCTAAATCAGAATGAAGAACTTTATGTGCACCTCTAAAAATCACTCCAAAAACTATTCATCGGTCCGAATAACATCTGACTTTTCTATCTCAAAAAAATTCACCAGAGAAAAACAACTAAGAGATGAAATATAGGACACAAAGAATAACAGTTGGCGAACCGTTACCAGAAACGGCTGACAAAACAAATAAACAACCTTGAAAGCTCACTAGAGAGCTATGAACATTCTTTAAAAAAATAAAAGGACAAAAAAGCAGCTATAGCAGATTAAAAAGAATTGAACTTTTAAATGTTTTAAATTGCATGATAAAAGAGCTCATTTTTCACTGAAACTTAGAACCTTAAGTTATGTTTGAATATAGCACTACTAATACCACAATGCACTGCAAATTAAATACAGGAAGTAACTGAGTGCCTACTGAAATAAAAGAAGACCTTTTCTTTTCGTAATTAGATCCAGTGAACAAGCCTTATGTTAAGGCGAAAAGTGTTGGGCATGGTAGAATCTTGTGAATAAACCGCCTTAATTTATGTCAAAAGGTGTGCGTCTCTTTCCTTTTTACCGCGAGGTAAAATACCAGTTTGTGTATATATATATATATATATATATATATATATATATATATATATATATATATATATTCACTGAAAAAACCATAGGTTATTGACCATATATAGTTAGGAATTAGCATTTACAAAACCTTAATTTACTCGCACAAAAGCATTGAAATTCGCATATATAGTTAGTTGCGCTAACTATATATCGCGCAGCCGCAATCCACTGCTGATGAGGTCACATATTACATCATTCATGACATGGTCAGTGACATCACTGATGACATCACTGATGACATCATCCAGTGACTGTATGTTTCTGTAAAGTTAAAATATGTCTTACATATTGAAGAATGAGTGGATGTATAAGTGTCTGGATGAAGGATTTAGTAGGTGCATGACTGACTGTATGAGAGAGTGATTAAATGTGTCTCACTGAGTGCATGGGTTAGTGACTAAACTGTCTTAATTTCTGCATCATTATATCTGTTGTTCTGTAAACTGCTGCATGTGTTGATCAGTAGCTATATGAGTAACTATATGGGTTATTGATTGGTTGCCCAAGTATTTGTATTGGAGACTGTGTGTGTGTGTGGGTGGCTGGGAGGTGTGTGACTCTGTGCATAGATGTGTGAGCAGTTGATTCACTAGATGTATGGGTTCAAAAGTGCATGTGGAAACAGCTGTATGGGTGGTTGACTGTGTGCATGAGTGTATTGGTGAGTGAATGGATATCTCAGTGCTACATGTCAAAGTAAGTACATATGTAAAACACAGTACATGTGAGAGTTGACATATATAAATAACTGTGCATAAGAGCCAGTGAATGTGTGAGTGGCTGTATGGATCATTGTGAACTTGTATCAGTGATTGTATAAGAGAGTAAATATGTGTTAGAATATGTTTCAATAAGTAAGGTGTGTATAACTGTATAGTTGAGGAAATGGAGGTGTGATTGATTCAGTGCATGACTGACTAGGTGTGTGAGTAACTCCATGGATGAGAGATAGTCTGTGAGTGTCTGTTTACTCTGAATGTATCTAAGGTTATATTAGAGTCTGAAGAGGTTGATCGTATTATCACATGATTGATGTCATCAGTGATGTAATTTGGGTTGTCATCAGTGATGTCACGGACCATGTCACGAATGATGTAATATGTGACATCATCAGCAGTGGATTGCGGGTGCGCGATATATAGTTAGCGCAACTAACTATATATGCAAATTTCAATGGTTTTGTGCGAGTAAATTAAGGTTTTGTAATTGCTAATTCCTAACTATATATGGTCTGTAACCTATGGTTTTTTCAGTGAATTTCAATGGTTTTTTGATAGCAAATATGAAAAGCTGTAAAATGTCAAGTACGTGGTAGGTAAAAACATTTTCGTATTTATGCACGCTGATGTGCTTTGAACGCTGCCCCCCCCTCCTCTTTTCTTTTAAAAATTGGAAGAAACAAAAAGTATTCCCTTCCATAAATAACCCAAGACTTTTATTTTGTTATGGCAAGGGAACGAAATAGAGAATAAACTATAGTTGGTCACCATGGGGTTTAAAGAAGGGATGGTTCTTCACCAGATTAGATATTTACCCAGACACTCATTCTCCAATGTGAGGAACTAGGCTAAAATTCTTCTGGTGCCTGCACCCTGTCGCAGAATATCACCCTAAAACATGGAATCTCCCAAACACCAGATTGAGTTGAACCCCACAGTAAGCCTTATTTCTTCAGGGCCTCAGAATTTCTTTTGCTTTGCTCATGGAAATTGTGGGATATAGGAGAGATAAGATGTCACCATTAAGAAAGGGTAGTATTTAAATTTGCATATCAATTATGTTAAACCTTTTAGACATATGATATGCTAGCTTGAACTTATGCTTTACATTTGAAGCCGAATTCAACAGCTTAAGTAAGTAGGTTTTCGTAGTTGTAACTTTAAAGGGTGATCTAGCAAGCTGTAAAGATTTTCTAAAACAGTGGAGCGTATTTAGTTTTTTAATGTACATGTTTATGAAACGATTACACAAATGAAACATTTGTGAGTTTTAAATTTCCGGAGAAGTATAATTCACCAATAGCTTTCTCTGTAGATGTTTTTCCATTAACAATCCCAGTTCCATCACCCGCCCAGGATATCACTACTGTTAGTTGTCATTGTTGCTTCTGTTTTAATAAAAAATGTTTTAAGGTGTTTACTGTTTTTGTTGCGATGTATATATTTATAAGTTATTAAAGTGTTATAATCCTACTAATTTTTTATCGATTATTGCTCTTTGAGATATTCCCGGTCTACAAACAGAGAAGAATAGGAATATTCTGTCTCCCTTTGCAGATAGTGAAGGATAGGTAATGCGGACTTTTGTCCCCGTTGTAATCCGTCATGCCTGTTTTTCTCCCCACTGATTGATTGATTGGCTGGACATTTATTGTTCAAGGAATAGTTCTTTCGAGGTATTCTCTGTTTGCAAATAACGTGGAATAGAAATATTCTGTCTAGTCTTTGCAAGTAGTGAAGGGTGGGTAATGCGGACCTTTGTCCCCCGTTGTAATCTGTCATGCCCATCTACTCCCCACTGATTGATAAACTAGGTCCACCCGGACCATTTATTAGAGGTACATCATCTGGCTCAACCGGAGGGTACCCCTAATAAAAAAGACATATGTAAAATACGAAGTAATCACTGTATCCTGTTAAACAGAAACTTTAGCATGAAACACACTTGAAAAGGAAGGGAAAGAAATCGAACAAAATCAGTAGGCCACTGATGAGTTTTTGACTTTGCTAGAAATAAGAAACATGAAAGTGGTGAGAGAAGCCAAGCTTGACGTTACGGCAGTCACGAGGTAGCTAGGCTCCGCCACCCCCCCACTGCTCCAAGCATGTCTGTCCCACCGCCCGCCACGCCCAATAACGGTAACATGAAATAGATACAAATCAGCAGATACCTACCCCCATTCCGGAAACTCCCGAAGTGCAACAGGTTCGCGGCTATGCCCATCCGGAAGACGAGGCCTTCGGCACGTGTAGGGCGGGTCTTGCTGGCAGCCGTCGGCCGGGGAGGTCGTCGCGTAAGGTGGGCCAGGAGAGGAGCCGAGGCCGACGGGATCCCTTGTCCCATCCTCTTCTTTCTTCAATAATGGCTGCGACAACGGGGGGGGGGATGTCTTGCACATGCCACCGACCCCCCCCTCCCCTCGTATCTCCTGGTCTGGCCCCGGCCTGGTATGAGCTCCCCGTTCGGTCCTGAAGCGGCACCCTGCAGGCCACAGGGGGGGATGTCTTGCCTCTGCCTCCGACCCCCCCCTCTTATCGCCTGGTCCGGACATCACGGATATCAACGCCAGGTGTCGGCGTGGGGTGCGCTGGGAGGGAGAGGCGGCGCGAACGAGCCTCTCCCACCCCCCCAGGTGGGGGCCCCTCAGCTGCACCCCCAACGCTCCACTCACCCAACAAAAGGTCTCGTCCACTATTGCGAGGCAATGATGCTCGGCTCACCCAGCGGGGGTCTCGTCCAATGTTGCGGTGCAACGGCGCTTCTGAGTTCAGCTAGAAAATGAGTCCTGCGTCCAGAAATGTTCTCCTCGACTTTGAAGATTCTATAAGAGCCACGGGGGCCCCCGACCCCCGCAGACACCCCCGATGGGGAATGACTGCCATGATCACCCACGGAACGACCACGACGTAGCCGCGGGACGTCGGCGCGCTCATGCCGGCGCCGGCCTCAGTCTTGAAATGACCAAAATCCTGCAAGACTACCAACTTGATCAGTTCCGGTGGGACACCAGTATGACCCGGTAGGAGAGATTGTTGCCTCCCACCCCACTTTGACTGATGGTTCATGTCGCCAGTCCCCTCTGCTACCCTTCAACGAAAACTTTTGGATTGCCGAAAGAGGTCCCGGTCCAACCACGAGTTGGTGGAGACATTTTGACTATACTTGGACCTTCCTGACCTCACCCAAAATGGTGCCGGTACAAATGAAACTTTCAACTCCTTGTTGTGCCCCGATTGCTCAGCCTTGATATCATGAGATATGTATGCAGTTTTTAGCACATGAATTGATATGGGATAAGACTGATTATACGTTCGGACAATGAATTGATCCGGGATGGGTATTGATTATACGTTCGAACAATGAATTGACATGGGACGGGTACTGATTACACGTTCGGACAATGAATTGATATTAAGTTCTAATGCATCATTGATTACTGTATTTATTGAAGGTTCGAATTGTCGATACTTTTGGTACTTGCTCACAATGAATTATCGATATGATTTTGTTGCACTTGTCGCACTTTTTACTATGAAATCAACGACCACTGACTCTTATGTTTTCCACAAATAAATACCCCTCCCCCCATTTACAGTTCCAGCCTGCTCCGTGGCCGGCCCACGGGGTTGTAGGCCCGTATTTGTGCACCAACATTTTTATTAAAGGTTTTTGAAAAAGCAAACGTAGTTGTAACGCGTAGATTGGTAAGTTTCGAATAAATGGCCACTGTTTCCGATAAAAAATAAAAAAAAAAAGCAGGTGAAATGAAGCAGCTCGATTAGTTAAGGGTTAAAAAG